>NC_135844.1:0-17500 GCF_029677425.1 Wolffia australiana
CAAACTCAAACTCCTAAAACCCTAAAACTCCCAACCCTAAAACCCTAAACTCCTAAAACTCCAAACTAAACTAAAACTCCTAAAACCCTAAACCCTAAACCCTAAACTCCTAAAACTCAAAACTCCTAAAACCCTAAACCCTAAAACCCTAAACTCCTAAACCCTAACCCAACTCCTAAAACCCTAAAACCTTAAACCTTAAACCCTAAACTCCTCAAATCTTTAAATTTTAAATTTAAACTTTAAATTTTAAATTTTAAATTTAAAATTTAAAATTTAAATTTGGAAATTCTAAATTTTAAATTTAAATTTAACTTTAAAATTCTAAATTTAAATTTTAAATTCTAAATTTTAAATTTTAAATTTTAAATTCTAAATTTTAAATTTTAAATCTAAATTTTTAAATTTAAATTTTAAATTTTAAATTTTAAATTTTAAAATTTTAAATTTTAAATTTTAAATTTTAAATCTGAATTTTAAAAAAACCTAAACCCTAAACTCCAAACTCCCAACCTAACCACCCTAAACCCTAAACCTCAAAACTTAAAACTCAACCTAAAATCTAAAACTCCAACCCAAACCCTAAAACCCTAAACCCTAAAAACCCTAAACTCCAAACTTTAAAACCCTAAAAACTCCTAAACTCTAAACCCTAAAACCCTAAATCCCTAAACCCCAACCCTAAAACCTCAAACTCAAACTCCTAAACCTCAACTCCTAAACTCAAAACCCTAAAACCCTAAACTCTAAACTAAACCCTAAAACTCCTAAACTCCTAAACCCTAAACTCCTAAACCCTAAAAATTTTAAAATTTAAATTTAAATTTTAAATCCCAAATTTTAAATTCTAAATTTTTAAATTTTAAATTTTAAATTTTAAAATTTTAAATTTTAAATTTAAATTTTAAATTTTAAACTTTAAAATTTTAAAATTTTAAATTTTAAATTTAAATTTTAAACTTTAAATTTAAATTTTAAATTTAAATTTTAAATTTTAAATTTTAAATTTTAAATTTTAAATTCTTTAAATTTTAAATGAATTTAAATTTTAAAATTTTACCCTAAATTCAACCCTAAACCCTAAACTCAAACCCCTAAACTCAAACCCCAAACTCCTAAACCCTAAAACTCCTAAAACCCTAAACCCCAACCCCAACTAAACCTCAACCCTAAACCCTAAACTCCAACTCAAACCCTAAATCCCCAAACCCTAAAACCCTAAACTCCTAAAACCCAAACCTCAAAAACCTTAAAACTCCTAAACCCTAAACCCTAAACTCCTAAACCCTAAACCCTAAACTCCTAAACCCTAAAAACTCTAAAACCCTAAACCTAAACCCTAAAACCCTAAACTCTTAAATTTAAATTTAAATTTAAATTTAAATTTTAAATTTAAATTTTAAATTTAAATTCTAAATAAATTTAAATTTTTAAATTTTAAATTTAAAATTTAAATTTAAATTTTAAATTTTAAATTTAAAACCCTTAAATTTAAATTTAAATTTAAATTTAAATTTAAATTTAAATTAAATAATTTTAATTTAAATTTAAATTTTGAATTTTTAAATTTGGGAATTGAATTTAAATTTAAATTTAAATCTAAAATTTAAATTTAAATTTAAACTTTAAATTTTAAATTTTAAATTTAAATTTTAAATTTAAATTTTAAATTTAAATTTAAAAATTTAATTTAATTTTAATTTTAAACTTTAAATTTTAAATTTTAAATTTTAAATTTAATTTAGAATTTAAATTTTAAATTTTAAATTTTAAATTTAATTATTTTAAATTTAACAAACTGCGAAATTTGAAATTTGAACCTTAAACTCTAACTCAACTCTGAACCTTAAACTAGAATCTAAATCAAATTAATTTAATCTAATGAAATTTAAACTCAGAACTTTAACTTAAATCCCTAAATCAACTCAACTTTAAACCCTAAATTCCTAAAATCCCTTAATTTAAATTTAAATTTGAATTTAACTTAAAACTTAAACCCTAAACTCCTAAACCTTAAATCCTAAATCTCGAATTTAAAATGAAACTCTTAAACTTTAACCCTTTAAACTTTAAACTCGAATGGAACTGAATTTAAACTTTAAACCTCAAATCTCACCTAACTCAAATCTAAACCCTGAACCCTAAATTTTAACTTTAAACCCTAAATCTGAATTTAAATTTAAACCCTAAATTCCTAATTGAAATTTAATTCCTAAATTTACAAATTTAAACCCTAAATTTAATTTTAAATCTGAATTAAATTTAATTTAATTTTAATTTAAATTTAATTCTGAATTAATTTTGAAATTTTAAATTTAAATTTGTAAATCCAAAAACCCTAAAACCCTAAACCCTAAAAACCCCAAAACCCCAAACCCTAAAACCCTAAACTCCCAAACTCAAAACCCTAAAACCCTAAACTCCCAAACCCCAAACCCTAAACCCTATAAACCCTAAACCCCAAACCTAAAAACCCCAAACCTAAACCCTAAACCCTAAAACTCCCAAACCCAAACCTAAACCCTAAAACCCCTAAAACCCTAAAAACCTCAAACCCTAAACCCTAAACCCTAAAACTCCTAAACCCTAAACCCTAAACTCAAAACCCTAAAACCCTAAACCCTGGAAACCCCAAACTCAAACTTAAATCCCAAAACTCTAAACCCTAAAACTCCTAAAATCCCTAAACCCTAAAACTCTAAAACTCTAAATCAACTCAACCCTAAACCAAACCCTAAACTCAAACTCCAAACTCCTAAACCCTAAACCCAAACTCCTAAGTCCTAAACCCTAAAACTCCAAACCCTAGAAACCCTAAACCCTAAACCCTAAACCCTAAACCCTAAACCCTAAAACTCCTAAACCCTAAACCCTAAACTCAAACCCTAAACTCTAAAAACTCTAAACCCTAAACTCCTAAACTTAAAACTCCTAAAACTCCTAAAAACCCTAAAAACTCCTAAAACTCCTAACCCTAAACTCCTAAACCCAAACCTAAACTCCTAAAACCCTAAACCCTAAAACCCTAAAACCCTAAACCCTAAACCCTAAACTCCTAAACCCTAAACTCTAAACCCTAAAAACCCTAAACCCTAAAACCCTAAAACCCTAAACCCTAAACCCTAAACTCCTAAACCCTAAACCTCAAACCCCAAACCCTAAACCCTAAAACCCAAAACCTCCTAAAACCCTAAAACCCCAAACCCTAAAACCCTAAAACTCCCTAAACTCCTAAACCCTAAAACCCTAAAACTCCTAAAACCCTAAACCCTAAACCTCTAGACTCCTAAACTCCTAAACCCTAAAACCCTAAAATCCCTAAAATCCCTAAATCCCTAAAACCCAAACCTTTAAACCCTAAAACCTAAACTAACTAAACCCTGGAAACCCTAAACCTCCAAACCCTAAACCCTAAACCCAAAACCCCAAAAACCCTAAACTCAAAACCCTAAACCTTTAAACCCTAAAAACCCTAAAAACCCTAAACCCCAAACCCTAAAACCTCGAAACCTTCCTAAAACCCTAAACTCTAAAATCCCTAAATTTAAACCTTAAACTCCTAAATCCCTAAATCTTAAAACTTAAACTTTAAACTCTAAATCCTAAACTCAAACCCTAAACTCCTAAACCCAAACCTTAAACTTCCTAAACTCTAAATTCCTAAAACTCCTAAACCCTAAAACTCCTAAATTCCCAATCCCTTAAACTAACCTAAAATTTAAATCTTAACCTAAACTTAAAATCTTAAATTTTAAAATCTTAAAACTCTAAACTTAAATCCCTAAACTCCTAAATTCTAAACTCCTGAAACTCTAAATTCTAAACCTTAAATTTAAAATTTTAAATTTAAATTTTAAATTTTAATTTAATTAAATTTTAAATTTTAAATTTAAATTTTAAATTTTAAATTTTAAATTTTAAATTTAAATTTTAAATTTAAATTTTAAATTTTAAATTTTAAATTAAATTTTAAATTTTTAAATTAAATTAAATTTAAATCAAAACCCCAAACCCCAAACTCCTAAAAACCCCAAAACCTCTAAAACTCCTAAACCCCAAACCCTAAACCCAACTTAAACCCTAAACTCCTAATCTCCAACCCTAAACTCCTAAAACCTCAAAACCCTGAAACCCAAACCCTAAAAACCCTAAACCCTAAAACTCCTAAACCCTAAAACTCCTAAACTCCTAAAACCTCAAACCCTAAACTCCTAAACCCCAAACCCTAAACTCCTAACCCTAAACCCTAAAACCCAAAACCCTAAACTCCTCAAACCCTAAAACTCCTAAAAACCTCTAAAACTCCTAAAAACCCTAAACCCTAAAATTTTAAAATTTTAAAATTTAAAATTTTAAACTCCTAAAACCCTTAAATTTTAAATTTTAAATTTTAAATTTTAAAATTTTAAATTTTAAATTTTTAAATTTTAAATTTAAATTTTAAATTTAAATTTAAAATTTTAGATTTTAAATTTTAAATTTTAAATTTAAATTTAAACTTTAAATTTTAAATTTTAAATTTAAATTTTAAATTAATTTTAAATTTTAAATTTAAATTTAAATTTTAGAAATCTTTAAATTTTAAAATTTTAAATTAAATTAAATTTTAAATTTTAAACTTTAAATTAAATTTAAATTTAAATTTTAAATTTAAATTTTAAATTTTAAATTTTAAATTTTAAATTTTAAATTTTAAATTTTAAATTTTTAAATTTTAAAATTCTAAATTTAAATTTAAATTCTAAATTTAAATTTTAAATTTTAAATTTAAAAATTTAAATTTAAATTGAAATTTAAATCTAAATATAAATTGAAATTGGAATTTGAATTTGAATTTAATTCAGAATTTGAAAATTTTAAATTTGAACTTTAATTTAAATCTCTAAATTTGAACAAATTTAAATTTTAAATTTAAATCGAAATTCTCAAATTTAAATTTAAATTAATTTAAATTCTAGAATTAAATTAAATTAATGAAATTTAAATTTTACCCTAAATCTAAACTTGAACTTTAAAACTTGAATTTAAATTCTTAAATTTCTAAATCTTTAAATTCCTAACTTTAATTTAAATTTGAATGAATTTTAATCTTAAAATTTTAATTTTGAATTTAAATTTGAATTTAAATTTGAATTCTGAAATTTTAAATTGAAATTCTCAAATCCCTAAACTTTAAAACTAAACCCTAACTCAAACTCCTAAAACCCTAAACTCCTAAAACCCTAAAACTCAAATCAAACCCTAAAACTTAAAATCTAAACTCCTAAACTCAAACTAAACTAAAACCCTAAACCCAAAACTCCTAAACCCTAAACCCTAAACTCCCTAAACTCTAAAACTCAAACCTTGAACTCCACAACCCTAAAACCCTAAAATCCTTAAACCTAAACTCTAAATCCCTAAACTTAAACCCTAAACCCTAAAATCCCTAAATTTAAATTTCAAATTTTAAATTTTAAATTTTAAATTTTAAATTTAAATTTAAATTTAAATTTAAATTTTTAAATTTTAAATTTTAAATTTAAATTTAAATTCTTAAATTTAAATTTAAATTTTAAAATTTAAATTTTAAATTCTAAATCAAATTTAAACAATTAATTTTAAATTTTAAATTTTAAATTTTAAATTTAAATTTTAAATTTTAAATTTTAAATTTAAATTCTAAATTTAATTTTAATTGAATTTACCTAAATTTTAAATTTAAATTTTAAACTCAAAACCCTGAAACCCTAAACCCTAAACTCCTAAAAACTCCTAAACCCCAAACTCCTAAACCCTAAACCCAAAACTCCTAAACTCTAAAACCCCAAACCAAACCCTAAACTCCTAAACTCTAAACCCTAAACCTCAAACTCCAAAACTCAAAACCCTAAACTCTAAAACTCCAAACCTCATTTAAACTCCTAAAACCTTAAACTCCTAAAACCCTAAAAACCCTAAAACTCCTTGAAACTCAAACCTCAAATCTCAAAAACTCCTAAACTCAACCCTAAACTCCTAAACCCTAAACTCCTAAACTCCTAAACCTAAACTCTAAACCCTAAATCCCTAAACTCAAACCAACTCCTAAACCCTAAACTCCTAAACCCTAAAACTTAACCCAAACCCTAAACCCTAAACCCTAAACCCTAAAACCCTAAACCCTAAAACCCTAAAACTCTAACCCTAAACCCCAAACCCTAAACCCTAAACCCAAACTCCTAAAACCCTAAACCTCAAAACCCTAAACCCTAACCCTAAACCTCAAAAACCCTAAACCCTAAACTCCTAAAACCCTAAACCCTAAACCTTAAACTCCTAAACTCTAAACTCTAAAACCCTAAACTTAAATTTAAAAAACTTTAAATTTTAAATTTTAAATTTAAATTTAAATTTTTAAATTTAAATTTTAAACTTTAAATTTTAAATTTTAAATTTAAATTTAAATTTTAAATTTTAAATTTAAATTTAAACTTTAAAATTTTAAAATTTAAATTTTAAATTTAAATTTAAATTTTAAATTTAAATTTTAAATTCTAAATTTAAATTTAAATTTAAATTTTAAATTTAAATTTAAATTTAAATTTTAAATTTTAAATTTTAAATTTAAATTTTAAATTTTAAATTTTAAATTTAAATTCCTAAAACCCTAAACCCTAAACTCCTAAAATCCCTAAACTCCTAAAACCCCAAACCCTAAACTCAAACTCTAAACCCTAAAACTAAATTCCAAACTCTAAAACTCTAAACTCAAACCCAAACTCAAACCCTAAACTCCAAAACCCCTAAAACTCCTAAATCCTAAACTCAAACCCTAAACCCTAAAACCCTAAAACCCTAAACCCTAAACCCTAAAACCCCAACCCTAAACCCTAAACTCCTAAACTCCTAAAACTCCAACTCTTAAACCCTAAAAACCCTAAACCCTAAACCCTAAATTCCTAAACTCCTAAACCCAACTCCTAAAACCCTAAAAACCTCAAACCTCAAACCTAAAACCCCAAATTTAAACCTCAAACCCCAAACCCTAAACCCCAAACCCTAAAAATTTAACTCCTAAACCTCTAAACTCCTAAATTTAAACTCAAAACCCCTAAACTTTAAAACCCCTAAAAACCCTAAACCCTAAACCCTAAACTCAAATTTAACCCCAACCCTAAACTTTTAAAACCCAATTTAACCCCAAATTTTAAATTTGAAATTTTAAACCTCTTAAATTTTAAACTCCTAAACCCTGAAAACCCTAAACTTTAAATTTTAAACCTGCAATTTAACCCTAAATTTTAAATTTTAAATTTTAAATTTTAAATTTAAATTTAAATTTAAATTAAATTTTAAATTTAAATTTTAAATTTAAATTTTAAATTTTAAATTAATTAAATTTTAAATTTTAAATTTTAAATTTAAATTTTAAATTTAAATTTAAATTTTAAATTTTAAATTTTAAATTTTAAATTTTAAATTTTAAATTTAAATTTAAATTTTAAATTTTAATTTAAATTTAAATTTAATTTAAATTTTAAAATTTTAAATTTTAAATTTTAAATTTTAAATTTAAATTTTAAATTTTAAATTTAAATTTAAATTTTAAATTTTAAATTTTAAATTTTAAATTTAAATTTTAAATTTTAAATTTTAAAATTTAAATTTGAGTTAAAAATTTTAAATTTAAACTTTAAATTTTAAATTTTAAATTAACTTAATTTAAATTTAAATTTTAAATTTTAAATTTTTAAATTTTAAATTTTAAATTTAAATTTAATTTAAATTTTAAATTTTAAATTTTAAATTTTAAACTCTAAACCCTAAACTCAAACCCTAAACCCTAAACCCTAAAACCCTAAATCAAACCCTAAACCCTAAACCCTAAACTCCTAAACCCTAAAACCCTAAACCCTAAACTCAAAACCCTAAAACCCTAAACTCCTAAAACCTAAACCCTAAAATCCCAAATCCCTAAACTCCTAAACCCTAAAACCCTAAACCCTAAACCCTAAAACCCTAAACTCCTAAACCCTAAAACCCTAAACCCTAAACCCTAAACCCTAACCCTAAACCCTAAACCCTAAACTCCTAAACTCCTAAACCCTAAAAACTCAAACCCTAAACCCTAAAACCCTAAACCCTAAACCCTAAACCTCTAAACTCAAACCCTAAACCCTAAATGGAACCCTAAACCCTAAACCTCCAAACCCTAAAACCCTAAAACCCTAAAACCCTAAAAACTCAAAACTCCTAAACCCTAAACCCTAAAACCCTAAAACCCTAAAACCCTAAACTCAAACCCTAAACCCTAAAACCCTAAAAACCCTAAACCCTAAAACTTAAACCCTAAACCCTAAACCCTAAACCCTAAACCCTAAAACCCTAAACCCTAAAC
This sequence comes from Wolffia australiana, assembly GCF_029677425.1. Classification (NCBI taxonomy): domain Eukaryota; kingdom Viridiplantae; phylum Streptophyta; class Magnoliopsida; order Alismatales; family Araceae; genus Wolffia; species Wolffia australiana. The sequence continues at coordinate 8,360 of NC_135844.1, forward strand.
TCTAAACCCTAAACTCCTAAAACCCTAAACCCTAAACCCTAAACCTAAACCCTAAACTCACTAAACTCAAAACTCAAACTCCTAAACTCCTAAACCTCAAAACTCCTAAACCCTAAACTCCTAAACCCAAACCCTAAACTCTAAACCCTAAACTCCCAAAACCCTAAACCCTAAACCCTAAACCCTAAACTTTAAATTTTAAACCCTTTAAACCTTAAACCCTAAACTCCTAAACCCTAAACCCTAAAACCCTAAACCCTAAAACCCTAAAAACTCCTAAAACCCTAAACCCTAAACCCTAAAAACTCCTAAAAACTCCTAAACCCTCAAACCCTAAACCCTAAACCCTAAAACTCCTAAACCCCTAAACCCTAAACCCTAAACCTTAAACTCAAACCCTAAACCCTAAACCCTAAAACTCTAAAACCCTAAAACTCCTAAACCCTAAACCCTAAAAACCCTAAATTTAAATTTAAACTCCTAAACTCCTAAATTTAAAAACCCTTAACTCTAAAAACCTTAAACTTAAACCTAAACCCTAAACTTTAAAACCCTAAACCTTAAAACTTAAACCTTAAACCCTAAACCCTAAATCCTAAACCCTAAACCCTAAAACTCAAACTAACCCTAAACTCCTAAACCCTAAACCCTAAACCTTAAACCTTAAATTTAAACCTAAATTTTAAATTTAAATTTAAATTTAAATTTTAAATTTAAATTTAAATTTAAATTTTAAATTTTAAATTTAAATTTAAATTTAAATTTTAAATTTTAAATTTTAAATTTAAATTTTAAATTTTAAATTTTAAATTTTAAATTTTAAATTTTAAATTTAAATTTAAATTTTAATTAATTTAAATTTAAATTAAATTTAAATTTAAATTTAAATTTTAAATTTAAATTTAAATTTAAATTTAAATTTTAAATTTTAAATTTAAATTTAAATTTTAAATTTTTAAATTTTAAATTTTAAATTTAATTAAATTAAATTTAATTTTAAATTTTAAATTTAAATTTAAATTTAAATTTTAAATTTAAATTTTAAATTTAAATTTTAAATTTAAATTTTAAATTTTAAATTTAAATTTAAATTTTAAATTTTAAATTTTAAATTTAAATTTTAAATTTAAATTTAAATTTTAAATTTTAAATTTTAAATTTTAAATTTTAAATTAAATTTAAATTTTAAAATTTTAAATTTAAATTTAAATTTTAAATTTAAAATTTAAATTTTAAATTTTAAATTTAAATTTAAATTTGAAATTTAAATTTTAAATTTATAAATTTAAATTTTAAATTTTAAATTTTAAATTAAACCCTAAACTAAATCAAACTTTTAAATTTAAACCTAAAACTCTTAAATCTTAAACAAACCTAAATTTAAACCCTAAAACCTTTAAACTTTAAACTCTAAACCCTAAACTCCAACTAACCCTAACTAAACCCTAAACCCTAAACCTAACTCCTAAACTCAAACCCTAAAACTCCAACCCTAAAACCCTAAATTTAAACTTAAATTTTAAATTTTAAACTTAAATTTTAAATTTTAAATTTTAAATTTAAATTTAAATTTAAATTTAAATTTAAATTTAAATTTAAATTTTAATTTAAATTTAAATTTTAAATTTAAATTTAAATTAAATTTTAAATTTTAAATTTTAAATTTTTAAATTTAAATTTAAAATTTTAAATTTTAAATTTAAATTTAAATTTAAATTTTAAATTTTAAATTTTAAATTTTAAATTTTAAATTTAAATTTTAAATTAAATTTAAATTTAAACTTAAATTTAAATTTTAAATTTAAATTTTAAATTTAAATTTAAATTAAATTTTAAATTTAAATTTTAAATTTTAAACTTTTAAATTTTAAATTTAAATTTTAAATTTTAAATTTTAAATTTAAATTTAAATTTTAAATTTAAATTTTAAATTTTAAATTTAAATTTAATTTTAAATTTTAAATTTAATTTAAATTTTAAATTTTAAATTTAAATTTAAATTTAAATTTTAAACCCTTAAACCCTAAAACTAAACCCTAAATTAAATTTAAATTAAATTTTAAATTTAAACTTTAAATTTTAATTTAAATTAACCCTAAAACCCTAAATTTAAAACTTTAAATTTAAATTTTAAACCCTAAACTCCTAAAACCCTAAAACCCTAAACCCTAAAAACCCTAAAACTCCTAAAACCCTAAAACCCTAAACCCAAACCCTAAACCCTAAACCCTAAACTCCTAAACCCTAAAACCCTAAAAACCCTAAACCCTAAACCCTAAACCCTAAACCCTAAACCCTAAACCCTAAACCCTGAACCCTAAAAAAACCCTAAACCTTTAAATTTAAATTTAAACCCTAATTTAAATTTTAAATTTTAAATTTTAATTTAAATTTAAATTTAAATTTTAAATTTAATTTAAATTTAAATTTTAAATTTTAAATTTAAATTAAATTTTTTTAAATTTTAAAATTTTAAATTTAAATTAAATTTAAATTTTAAATTTAAATTTAAATTTAAATTTTAAATTTAAATTTTAAATTTTAAATTTTAAATTTAAATTTAAATTTAAATTTTAAATTTTAAATTTAAATTTTAAATTTTAAACCCTAAACTTTAAAACCTTAAACCCTAAACCCTAAACCCTAAACCCTAAATTTAAACTTAAACTTTAAACCTCAAACTCCTAAACCCTAAAAACTCAAACCCTAAACCCTAAACCCTAAACTCCTAAACCCTAAACCCTAAACCCTAAACTAAACCCTATACACTAAACCCTAAACCCTAAACCCTAAACCCCAACTACTAAAACCCTAAACCCTAAACCCTAAACCCTAAAACCCCAAAACCCTAAAACTCCTAAACCCTAAACCCTAAACTCAAACCCTAAACCCTAAACCCTAAACCCCTAAACCCTAAAACTCAACCCTAAACCCTAAACCCTAAACCCTAAACTCCTAAACCTAAACCTAAAAACCCTAAACCCTAAACCCTAAACCCTAAAACCCTAAACCCTCAAACTCCTAAACCCTAAACCCTAAACTCAAACCCTAAACCCTAAAACTCCTAAAATCCTAAACCCTAAAACCCTAAACCCTAAAAACCCTAAATTTAAATTTAAAATTTAAAATTTTAAAATTTTAAATTTAAATTTAAATTTAAATTTTAAATTTTAAATTTAAATTTAAATTTTAAATTAAATTTAAATTTTAATTTTAAATTTTAAATTTTAAATTTTAAATTTTAACCCCAAACCTAAACCCAAACCTCAAACTAAAACCAAACCCTAACTCAAACCCTAAACTCCTAAAAACTCCTAAAAACCCTAAACCCCAAACCCTAAACTCCTAAACCTAAACCCTAAACCCTAAACCCTAAACCCTAAAACCCCTAAACCCTAAACTCCTAAAACCCTAAACCCCAAACCCTAAACCCTAAACCCTAAACTCCAAACCTAAACCCTAAACCCTAAACCCTAAAAACCCTAAACCCTAAACTCCTAAACCCAAACCCTAAACTCCTAAACCCTAAACTCCTAAACCCTAAAAATCCTAAACCCCAAACCCTAAAATTTAAAACCCAAACCTCTAAAACCCTAAATTTAAATTCTAAAAATTTAAACCCTAAACCCTAAAACCCTTAAACCCTAAACTCAAATTTCAAACCCTAAACCCTAAATCCCTAAATTAAACCCTAAATTTAAACCCTAAACTCAAACCCTAAACCCTAAACTCAAACTCAAACCCTAAACCTCTAAACCCAAACCCAAACCCTAAACTCTAAAACCCTAAACCCTAAACCCTAAACCCTAAAACCCAAACTTTAAACCCTAAACCCTAAAACCCTAAACCCTCAAACTTTAAACCCTAAACCCCAAACCCTAAACCCTAAAACCCTAAACCCTAAACTTAAACTCCCAAACCCTAAACCCTAAAACCCTAAAAAACCCTAAAACCCTAAACCTCAAACCCTAAAAAAACTCAAACCCTAAACCCTAAACTCCTAAAACCTAAACCCTAAACCCTAAACTCCTCAACCCCAAATAAACCCTAAACTCAAACCCTAAAACCCTAAACCTTTAAACCTAAACCCTAAACCCTAAACCTCAAACCCTAAACCCTAAACAAACCTAAAACCCTAAAAATTAAACCCTAAACCCTAAACTCCTAAACCCTAAACCCTAAACCCAAACCCTAAACCCCTAAACCCTAAACCCTAAAACCTCAAACCCCAACCCTAAACCCTAAAACCCTAAACCCTAAACCCTAAAAACTCCTAAACTCCTAAACCCCTAAACCCTAAACCCTAAACCCTAAACTCCTAAACCCTAAACCCTAAACCCTAAACCCTAAAACCCTAAACCCTAAAACCCTAAACTCCTAAACCCTAAAACCCTAAACCCTAAACCTAAAACCCTAAACCCTAAACCCTAAACCCTAAACCTCAAACTCCTAAAACCTCAAACCCTAAACCCTAAACCCTAAACCCTAAACCCTAAACCCTAAACCCTAAACCCTAAACCCTAAAACCCTAAACCCTAAAACCCTAAACCCTAAATTTAAATTTTAACCTTAAATTTTAAATTTTAAATTTAAATTTTAAATTTAAATTTTAAATTTTAAATTTAAATTTTAAATTTAAATTTAAATTTTAAATTTAAATTTAAATTTAATTTTAAATTTTAAATTTTAAATTTTAAATTAAATTTTAAATTTTAAATTTAAATTTAAATTTAAATTTAAATTTTAAATTTAAATTTAAATTTTAAATTTAAATTTAAATTTAAATTTTAAATTTAAATTTTAAATTTTAAATTTTAAATTTTAAATTTTAAATTTTAAATTTTAAATTTTAAATTTAAATTTTAAATTTAAATTTAAATTTTAAATTAAAATTTAAACCCCAAACCCTAAATTTTAAATTTAAATTTTAAACTTTAAATTTAAATTTAAACCCTAAAATTCCTAAACCTTAAATTTAAACCCTAAACCCTAAATTTAAAATTTAAACCCTAAATTTTAAACCCTAAAACCCTAAACCCTAAACCCTAAAATTTTAAACCCTAAACCCTAAATTTAAATTTAAATTTAAATTTTAACCCTAATTTAAATTTAAATTTAATTTCCTAAATTTAAATTTTAAATTTTAAACTTTAAACTCCCAAACCTAAACCCTAAATTTTAAATTTTAAATTTTAAATTTTAAATTTTAAATTTTAAATTTAAATTTTAAATTTAAATTTTAAATTTTAAATTTAAATTTAAATTTAAATTTTAAATTTTAAATTTAAATTTTAAATTTAAATTTAAATTTTAAATTTTAAATTTAAATTTTAAATTTTAAATTTTAAATTTTAAATTTAATTTAAATTTTAAATTTAAATTTAAATTTAAATAATTTTAAATTTTAAATTTAAATTTAAATTTTAAATTTAAATTTAAATTTTAAATTTTAAATTTTAAATTTTAATTTAAACCCTAAACCCTAACTAAACTCTAAACCCTAAACCCAAAACCCTAAACCCTAAAACCCCAAACCCTAAACTCAAACTCCTAAAACCCTAAACCCTAAACCCTAAACCCTAAAAACCCCAACCCTAAACCCTAAACCCTAAACCCCAACCCCAAACCCTAAAACCCCAACCCTAAAAACTCAAACCCTAAACCCTAAACCCTAAACCCCAAACCCTAAACTCCTAAACCCTAAACCCTAAACCCTAAACTCCTAAAACCCTAAACCCTAAACCCTAAACCCTAAAATCTAAACCCTAAACCCTAAAACCCTAAACCTAAACCCTAAAAACTCTAAAAACCCTAAAAAAACCCTAAACCCTAAAACTCAAACCTCTAAACCCTAAAAATCCCTAAACCCCAAAACCCTAAACCCCAAAACTCAAACCCTAAAAACCTCAAAACCCAAACTCTAAACCCAAAACCCCAAAACTTTAAACCCAAAACCCTAAACCCTAAAATCCCTAAACCCTAAACTCCCAAAACCTCAAACCCTGAACCCTAAACCCTAAACTAAACCCTAAAACCTCCTAAATCTAAAACCCAAACCTAAACCCTAACCTAAACCCTAAACCCTAAAACCCTAAACCCTAAACCCTAAACCCTAAACCCTAAACCCTAAAACTCTAAAACTCCTAAACCCTAAACCCTACCCCAAACTCCTAAACCCTAAACCCTAAACCCTAAATTTTAAAACCTAAAACTCCTAAAAACCCTTAAATTTTAAATTTAAATTTAAATTTAAATTTAAATTTTAAATTTAAATTTTAAATTAAATTTTAAATTTAAATTTAAATTTAAATTTAAAATTTAAATTTAAATTTAAAATTTTAAATTTTAAATTTAAATTTTAATCAAATTTTAAATTTTAAATTTAAATTTTAAAATTTTAAATTTTAAATTTAAATTTTAATCTAAATTAAATTTAAATTTTAAATTTTAAATTTTAAATTTAAATTTTAAATTTTAAATTTAAATTTTAAATTTTAAATTTAAATTTTAAATTTAAATAAATTTTAAACCCAAACCCTAAACTCAAACCCTAAACCCTAAATAAACCCTAAATTTTAAACTCAAACCTAAATTTTAAACCCTAAAACCCTAAAACCCTAAACTCAAAACTCCTAAACTAAACCCAAACCCTAAAACTCTAAACCCTAAACCCTAAACTCCCTAAACCCAAACCCCAAACCTCTAAACCCTAAACCCTAAAAACCCTAAATCTAAAAAACCCTAAAACCCTAAACTCCTAAACCCTAAAACCCAAACCTAATTTAAAATTTAAAACTTAAATTTAAAAATTTTAAATTTTAAATTTTAAATTTAAATTTAAATTTTAAATTTTAAACTTAAATTTAAATTTTAAATTTTTAAATTTTAAATTTTAAATTTAAATTTTTAAAATTTAAATTTAAATTTTAAATTTTAAATTTTAAATTTAAAATTTTAAATTTTAAATTTAAATTTTAAATTTTAAATTTAAATTTAAATTTTAAATTTAAATTTAAATTTTAAATTTTAAATTTTAAATTTAAATTTAAATTTTAAATTTAAATTTAAATTTAAATTTTAAATTTTAAATTTAAATTTTAAATTTAAATTTAAATTTAAATTTAAATTTTAAATTTTAAATTTTAAATTTTAAATTTAAATTTAAATTTTAAATTTAAATTTAAATTTAAATTTAAATTTAAATTTTAAATTTTAAATTTAAATTTTAAATTTAAATTTAAATTTAAATTTTAAATTTAAATTTTAAATTTTAAATTTAAATTTTAAATTTTAAATTTAAATTTAAATTTTAAATTTTAAATTTTAAATTTAAATTTAAATTTTAAATTTTAAATTTAAATTTTAAATTTAAATTTTAAATTTAAATTTTAAATTTAAATTTAAATTTAAATTTTAAATTTAAATTTAAATTTAAATTTAAATTTTAAATTAAATTTAAATTTTAAATTTAAATTTTAAATTTTAAATTTTAAATTTTAAATTTAAATTTTAAATTTTAAATTTAAATTTAAATTTTAAATTTTAAATTTAAATTTAAATTTAAATTTTAAATTTTAATTTAAATTTAAATTCCAATTTAAATTTAAATTTTAAATTTAAATTTTAAACCCTAAATTTTAAACCCTAAATCTAAACTCAAACCCTAAACCTCAACTCCTAAACTCCTAAACCCTAAACCCTAAAACCCTAAACTCCCCCAAACCCTAAACCCTAAACTCCTAAACCCTAAACCCTAAAACTCAAACCCTAAAACTCCTAAACCCTAAACCCAACCCTAAAACCCTAAACCCTAAACCCACCTGAAACCCTAAACCCTAAACCCAAACCCTAAAACCCTAAACCCTAAACCCAAAACCCTAAACCCTAAAACTCCAAACCCTAAACCCTAAACTAAAACTAAATTCTAAATTTAAATCTAAATTTTAAATTTTAAATTCAAAAATTTTAAATTTAAATTTAAATTTAAATTTTAAATTTAAACCCTAAACTTAAATTTTAAATTTAAATTTTAAATTTTAAATTTAAATTTAAATTTAAATTAAATTTTAAATTTAAATTTTAAATTTAAATTTTAAATTTTAAATTTAAATTTTAAATTTTAAATTTAAATTTAAATTTTAAATTTAAATTTAAATTTAAATTTTAAATTTAAATTTTAAATTTTAAATTTTAAATTAAATTTAAATTTAAATTTTAAATTTAAATTAAATTTAAATTTAAATTTTAAATTTAAATTTTAAATTTTAAATTTAAATTTAAACTTTAAATTTTAAATTTTAAATTTAAATTTTAAATTTAAATTTAAATTTAAATTTTAAATTTTAAATTTTAAATTTTAAATTTAAATTTTAAACTTTAAATTTTAAATTTAAATTTTAAATTTTAAATTTTAAATTTAAATTTAAATTTAAATTTTAAATTTTAAATTTAAACTTTAAATTTTAAATTTTAATTTAAATTTTAAACTTTAAATTTAAACCCTAAATTTTAAATTTAAACCCTAAAACTTTAAACCCTAAATTTAAATAAAACCCTAAATTTAAACTTAAATTTTAAACCCTAAATTTTAAATTAAATTCTAAATCCTAAACCCTAAACCCTAAACCCTAAACTCCTAAACTCAAATAAACCCTAAACCCTAAACTCCTAAACCCTAAACCCAAACCCTAAACCCTAAAACCCTAAACTTTAAACCCTAAACCCTAAACCCTAAAACTCCTAAAAACCCTAAATTTTAAATTTAAATTTAAATTTAAATTTTAAATTTAAATTTAAACTTAAACTTAAACCCTAAATTTAAACCCTAAATTTAAATTTTAAATTTAAATTTTAAATTTTAAATTTAAAATTTAAACCTTAAATTTAAATTTTAAATTTTAAATTAAATTTTAAATTTAAATTTTAAATTTAAATTTTAAAATTTAAATTTAAATTTTAAATTTTAAATTTTAAATTTAAATTTTAATTTAAATTTTAAATTTAAATTTTAAATTTTAAATTTTAAACCCTAAATTTAAATTTTAAATTTTAACCCTAAATTTAAATTTAAAACTTAAATTTAAATTTTAAACTTAAATTAAAATTTTAAATTTTAAATTTAAATTTAAATTTAAACCCTAA
>NC_135844.1:25000-347500 GCF_029677425.1 Wolffia australiana
TTTGTCCGTTCACTTTGAATCGTCGACCTGTTTTTGGATCATAAAGTAAGACAGCACCACAGTAAAAAACTTCAACGACAATATAAGGACCATCCCACCGCGATTTGAGTTTCCCTGAGAAAAGCCTGAGTTTAGAATTATAAAGCCATACTTTTTGGTTAATGTAGAACTCTCTTCTCCTTAAATGTTTGTCATGGAAGGCTTTCATTTTCAATTTATAAATCTTTGAATTCTCGTACGCTTCATTCCGGATCTTGTTGAGCTCATGCAAATCAAGAATTTGCTTCTTTCCGGCATCATCCAGGGACAAATTTACTTGTCGAGTGGCCCAATATGCCTTATGCTCTAATTCTACGGGGAGGTGGCATGCTTTCCCAAAGATCAATCTAAATGGGGACATTCCGAAAGGGGTTTTACATGCTGTTCTATAAGCCCATAATGCATCAAATAATTTCTTTGACCAATCCTTTCCATCAAACTTGCATACCTTCCTTAAAATCTTCTTGATCTCTCGATTGCAATTCTCTACTTGTCCATTGGCTTGTGGATGATAAGGGGTGGTCATTCTATGTTGCACTCCATATCTCTTAAGTAGGTTTCTAAACTGATAATTGTTGAAGTGAGCTCCCCCATCGCTGATTATGGCCCGAGGGCATCCATACCTACACAAAATATTTTGCTCAAGGAATCTAATTACTACCTTACTCTCACTAGTTCTAGTGGGGATTGCCTCTACCCATCGAGAGACATAGTCTACAACCATCAAAATATATGCATATCCATCAGAATTTGGAAAGGGTCCCATAAAATCGATTCCCCAAAGATCAAATATTTCAATCTCCACAATTGGTTTAAGGGGCATGTGATCTCTTCTATCTGTATTGATGGATGCTTGGCAATCTAAGCATTTTAAATAGAAATTGTGAGCATCTTTGAATAAATTTGGCCAATAAAATCCACATTGCAAAACCTTAGATGCAGTAATTTTAGATGAATAATGTCCTCCATAAGATGATGAATGGCATGCCTTAAGAATCTCTAATTGCTCTTCCTCAGGAACACATCTCCGAAAGATTTGGTCGGAGCCTAGAATAAAGAGTTCATGTTCATCCCAATAATAATGAGGTAATAATTTGAAAAACCTCTTCCTTTTGTTATAATCCCAATCAGTGGGTATTCTACCCGTTGCAAGGTAATTCACTATATGTGCATATCATGGCATTGATCTTACTTGGACGGCTAATATGTGTTCATCGGGAAACATTTCTTCGATTGGAGACGGGGAAGGGTCATCTATGATTAGCCTAGACAAGTGATCAGCAACTACATTTTCGTTCCCCCTTTTGTCCCTAATTTCAATATCAAACTCTTGGAGTAGTAAGACCCACCTCACTAACCTAGGCTTAGCTTCTTTTAAAAAAAAAAGAAATTTCAAAGCTGCATGATCGGTATATATAATGACTTTACTACCCAACAAGTAAGACCTAAATTTTTCAAGTGCAAATACTATAGCTAGCAGTTCCTTTTCAGTTGTTGAATAATTTACCTGAGCATCCACCAAGGTCTTACTAGCATAATAGATGGCCACCGGCTTCTTATCAATGCGCTGCCCCAAAACAGCTCCTACTGCAAAGTCAGACGCGTCACACATCAGCTCGAAAGGGAGATCCCAATTAGGTGCATGTAAAACTGGAGCTTTAGTGAGAGAATCCTTAATCACATCAAAAGCGTTAATAGCTTCTTCATTAATAACAAAATCTGCATCTTTTGATAGGAGATTAGTCAATGGTTTAGCCATTTTAGCAAAGTCTTTTATGAATCTCCTGTAGAAGCCCGCGTGGTCGACCTCCAACCCATGCTTGCTCACTTGATATCCCAAAAACTATCCCTTCCTGCACCATAAAATGAGATTTTTCCCAACTTAGGACGAGATTGTTTTGAATGCAAATTTTTAATATTTTTATCAATTTCTCAAGACAAGATTCAAAAGTAGTTCCAAAAACAGAGAAATCATCCATAAAAATCTCTAGTCCATCTCCCGTCAAGTCTGCAAACAAAGCATTCATGCATCGTTGAAAAGTAGCAGATGCATTACAAAGTCCAAAGGGCATTCTTTTGAAGGCATATGTACCCAATGGACAAGTGAATGTGGTTTTCTCCTGATCATCTTTATGAATATTGATCTGATTATAACCCGAATAACCATCAAGAAAGCAGAAATAATTTTGTCCAGCTAACTTCTCCAAAATTTGATCCATGAAAGGTAGAGGGTAATGGTCTTTTTTAGTTACTAGGTTTAGCTTCCGATAATCTATACATACACGCCAACTAGTAACTAACCTAGTTTGAATCTCTTCCCCCTTTCCGTTCCTTGCTACTGTGATTCCCGATTTCTTTGGAACCATATGCACTGGACTCACCCATGAACTGTCAGATATAGCATATATAACATTTCCCTTAAGCCATTTTAGAATCTCCTCTTTCAATACTTCTATCATATTGGGGTTCAATCGTCTCTGAGGTTCTCTAGTAGGTTTAGACCCTTCCTCGACAAAGATTTGATGTTCACATATGCTAGAAGGCACCCCTTTTATGTCGTCAAATGACCATCCTATTGCTGCTTTATACTCTTTTAGTGTCCCCATTAGATTCTCCTCTTGATCTCGCGTTAAGGATGAAGAGATGATGACAGGTAATGTATTTCTAGGGCCTAGAAAGACATTTTAGGGAAGATGATAGTGGTTTAAGTTCTAAATCAAAGGGATCATTAGCATCTAAAGTTTCATTCACTAGATTTATTCCACACACTTCCAAAATTTCATCCCCCAAGTCATGATCATCCTCTAATAAGTCTAAAGTTCCCACGTCTTCGTGACTACTACTAGGATACTTCATCAATCTAGAAATGTTTAATTCTACCCTCTCCTCTCCTACTCTTAGAATTATTTTTCCCCTTTCCCAATCGGTGATGGCCCTAGCCGTAGCTAAGAAAGGTCTCCCTAAAATGATGGGTGCTCTTGTTACGTCATCGGGTACGTCTATCTCGGCTACAATGAAATCAGCAGGGAAGACACATTGTTCTACTCTGACCATCATATTTCCTAGCTCCCCACATGGTTTTCGGATAGATCCATCAGCCAATTGTAGCTCCACATGAATGGGTTGCATCTCCACAAATTTATATCTATCGTATAGGGCTTTGGGAATGAGATTGATACTCGCTCCTGAATCTAATAAGGATCGTGAAAACTTCATCCCCCCGATATCACACGTAATTAGTGGAGGCCCCGGATCTTTATTTTTCTCAGGTAATTCATTTAAGATTATTGAACTAACACTCTCGGGAAGACTAATCCGGTTGGTTTTCCTCTGGGGTGTACATAATTCTTTCACATACTTAGAAAATAATGGTATATACCTAATTGCTTCCTCTAAAGGAATGGTTATGGTCGCTTCCTTAAAGGATTCTATGAGCTTATTATTTCCAATGGCAGGCTTTGAGGGTCTTAAGGCATGGGGAAAAGGTATAGGGGGCTGATATGCACCTAGGCTCGACTCCTTCCTTATAGCTGCATTCCCCAAAGGTTCTCTTCCTTCATTTCTTTCCTCGATTTCCTCATTCTCATCCTCTAAATCAGGTTCATGAGGATCCTCTAATTGCTTCCCACTCCTCAATCTAGTAATGGCATGCACACTATCAAGGGGAATTTGCGACGATTTTCCTAATTTTTCTTTGGAAAAAGGAAGCTCTTGTGTGACTCAATAGTCGACACATTCCTAGGATTAACAGAGGGTTGAGTTGGGAATAGACCTTTGTTGGAGCCCATTTCTTTATCTTTACCTCTAGTGTTTCCCATGGATGCCATGGGTTGTTGAACATGTTCCTCCATTCAATCCATTCGGTTTTGCACAAGGTTAAGTTGTTCGGTCATCCCTTGAACGGTCTAAGCTCATTGTCACTATCACAGATCGCCGATCTTGGAGCTCGAAGCACACCGAAGCCCATGAGTTAGAGCCTGCACGTAGGTGCACGCAGGATTCATCATGTCACGTCGTTACATTCCCCTTAGGTATTTACCCATCCCACAACATCATGGATGACGTCCAACATCAATTTTCCCAAAAATGGATCTTAACAAGTTACAAAGACTACGGATGACAACTTTTGTTGGACCATCCATTTGAGGGTGGTAAGCCGTGGAACATGTCAATTGAGTCTACATAAGGACCCAAAAGGGTTTCCTAAAAATAGCTTGGGAATCCCACATCGCAATCCGCAACGATAGTCTTGGGTACTCTGTGTAATTTGATGATATTGTTGAAGAAATAACATGCCACTCGTGATGCATCACCGGTTTTGAAACAGGGAACAAAACGTGATGCATCAGCGGTTTGGGAGAACCTATCAACCATAATCATTATTGAGTCGTGATGGCGTGAAGTCTTTGGAAGACCTTAAGATGAAATCTTATACTTATATCATCCCATGGCTTAGTGGGTACTGGTAAGTGTGTGTATAAATTAGTGTTTTGCTTAGTTAACTTTTGATGTAGGATGACGTCGTCGACGTCCTATGGCAGGAGCGTGATCCGCGCGTCCTTCTCGGGGACGATCGGCTCGGACTGCACGTCCCGCTCTGGGTGGGATGGGGTGTCCCGGAAAGGTCCTACGCGGGGTCCTCAATTTGATGTAGCAAAGGGTGTCCGAACTCCAATTGGTCAGCGCCCATGGATAGTCGTCAAGGCGTTGGTAGGCCCGATGACCGGTGGGCGGTCAATTCAGCCGGCTAGATGATGAAGACGGCGGCGAACAATACGGCAGCTTTGGCGGCCAAGGGTGGCGACGTGCGGCGGGCCATGGGCGGCGGCGTACAGTGGCTGGGGCGGATGCGTGTTGCGGCCGAGGCCGTCGGTGGTGGGGGCCGAGGGCGTCGGCAGACAACGACCGAGGGCGTCGGCAGGCGGTGGCTGAGGGCGTCGGCGGGCGGCAGTCGAGGGCACCGACAGGCAGTGGCTGATTGCGACGGTAGGATGACCATGGGTGGCGGCAGGCGGCGGACGGCAGGCGACGGGCGGTGGGCGGCGTGCGGCGGGCGGCAGCCGGATGCGGTGTCGGAAGGCGGCCAAAGGCCGCAGCGACGCAAAGGCAGCGAGGTGGCGGCAGCGCTGGCTGGTGGCGGCGGCGCGCGGCGGTGGCGGCTGAGGCGACGGCGGGTGGCGGCCGGAGGCGGCGGCGAAGGCGGCCAGAGACGGCGGTGGAAGGCGGTCGAGGCGGTGGCGGCGGCGGGCAGCGGCCAGAGGCAGCGGCGGGCGGCGACGGGCGGCGGCGGTGGCGGTGACGGCCGGATTGGGCCACCAACTGGGCCATGGCTGGGCCGTAGTTTGGGTTGCGGGCAACCACGGCTTGGGCCGTGGTCCATGGACCATGGCCCGCGCTATTGGGTTGCAGAAGGCCAACTGGGCCGGTGGCGGCCCAATAAAGGGCTAGGGCTGACGTGGCTGCTGCGGGAAGCGTGCCCGGCGTCCAAGAGAAACGACGCCTCGGGACGCAGCCCGGGGCATCTAGAGCAATTGGCGCATCGAGGCGCGTGTCTGGTTTGGGCTGGCTCCGTTGGGCCTGGCCGGCTGAGCCGGCCCAATAGGCCGGTTGGCCCACTTGGCTGGTTAGCGGAGCCTAGGTGCGCGGCGGTGCGGCCTGGGCTCTATCGACTCGGGTCGAGCGCGGGCTCGGGCGCAAAAGCACCGCCCACGAACGGAGCGGCGGCGCGGGCGCGTCGGCGTGGAGCGCGACAACGGGGAGCGCGACGGCGGGGAGCGCAGCAACGCAGAGCGGTGACGGGAGCTCGGCGGCGCGACACGGGCACGGCGTCGGAGGGCAGTGCGGGCGCGTGGCGGCCACACAGGAGAAGTGGCGGTCGCGCAGGGCTAGGGCGGCTGCGCAGGCGTAGTGGCGGCCGCGCGACGCGGTGGTGGCTGCGCGGCATGGCGATCACGTGGCACGGCGGCATTGCTGCGCGGCGTGGCGGGGCTGCACAGCGCGGCAGGAGCGGGCGCGGCAGGGCTCGGCCGTAGCGGGCCGGCGCGGTGCAATGCGTTGCGGCAGCGGCGCGCGCGCTCGGTCGGAAGGTGGCCGGCCCGCGGCAGGGCCACCGGCGGTGGCGGAGCCGCCTCTTCAAGGTCTCTCCAAAAATTTAAAGGACCTCTTCAAAGTCTCTTCAAGGCGGAGCCGCGCGAGGCGGAGCCGCCTCTTCAAGGTCTCTTCACGACCTCTTTCTTTTCTTTCCAAAAATTTGTATCTTAAAAAAGATGGATCTATTTTTTCTATAACCTAGGGGTCCTTTATATAGGCCCCATGAGAAAAAAAAAAACAAGGAAAAACCCTAAGTAAAAAGATGAAAAAAATAAACCTAATCCTAGAGAAAAAAAAACCTAGATAGTTGAGGGCTTTGCCATCAACTTTGCTCGTGAACAAGTGATGCATCGAGAGATGATTTTCCCAACATCTCATTTGGATGAAGGCCAATAAAATTGGTATTCTAGTGCTTGTTGGGGCTTATTGACCCCAAAGTGTCTGCTAAGTTCTCCGACATGTATCTCCCAGATTAGGAAATCTCAAAGCGATGTGTAAGGAATGCACAATCATTTCCCGTTGAAAAGATCTCTGTCGGACATGTAGTAGTCACTGAGCTCAGTGCTCGATCTGCGTGTAAGGACTTGGGCAATTTCCCAAAGGTGGGGCAATCACTAAAGTCCTCTTTTAGCTTCTCAAATCCAAGGACTTGGGTCCTTGTCAAGTGAAAGACAAGCGGTCTCCTGCTCAGGTCTTCGGCCACGGTGTGATATTTCCCTTTTTTTGTGGTGGATGACAAAAGTAAAATCCTGTAATATGCGATCCATCGAGCATGTGGATCATTGACTTTCTTTTGGTTGTAAAAATTCCGAAGGGCACTGTGGTCTGAATATAGGACAAACTCCTTAGGCAAGGGATAGTGACGCCAATGGTGCAACAATTGCACTAAGGCATAGAATTCTCGATCATAGTTATTAAGTTTTTTCTGAGTGTCATGAAATTTTTTGCTGAAACATAAATTGGGATGCCCTTCTTGGCTGAGAAATCCTCCAATTCAAATAGCCAAAGCGACTACTTCAAAAACATTTGAGAAATCTGTTAATCTAAGGACTAGGGCTTCGGTCATAAGTCTCATGATAGGCTCGAATGCTTTATTGGTCATGGGGGTCAACTCAAACTTTTCGTTACCAATTAATTCTGTAATGGGCGTAGTGATGCGACTAAATCCGGTTCGACTTTGAACATCGTGAATATATTTTAATTTAGGCCAAGAGGCCATGGCCTCTATTTGGGATGGATCGACGGCTACTCCTCGTGCCGATAGGATGAACCCAAGAAAGTAAACCTCTGATGTAAAAAAACTGCATTTATTAGGATTAGCATAGAGCTTCTCCCATCGTAATACTGCACACACATCTCGTAGGTGGTGGAGGTGTTCATCTTGGGTACAGCTGTATATCAAAATGTTGTCAAAATAGACAATGACAAACTTTCCCAAACACGGACGTAGTACCTCATTCATTAACCATTGAAAGTTACTAGGGGCGTTAGAGAGCCCAAAAGGCATATCATTCGATTCAAAAAGGCCATCCTTAATTTTAAATGCCTTGTTCCATTTGTCGCCCGGTCAGATTATTACCTGGTGGTAACCACTGGATAAGTCAATCTTTGAGAATATTGTGGCTCTGGCCATCTCATCAAATAAGGCTTGGACCCGGGGTATCACAAATCGATATTTAATTGTCATATTTTTTTATCGCTCTAGAATCACAACACATGCACTAAGTTCCATTCATTAGGGACAAGTAGTGCCGGAACAGCACAAGGGCAAAATGATGTAATACGACGTCGGCCGGGATGGAAATGAATGCCGGTTGAGACAACCACGAATGAGCATCGAAGACGTCCCCGAGAGGGAGGAGAGTCGATGTCAGACGATAAGGAGATCTTAATCCCAATCGGACTCCCAATGACCCTTGGAATCAACTAGGACGTCTAAGTAATGAGAGGCGTTTTACGGCCCAAAAGAGTTTGACGTCTAAGGGATCAACGGTCGACCCTCAACCACAAAGAGAGACCTAACACTCGTCGAAGGTGGCTATCCTATCAATGATTGCATGAAACTTGGCAGAGGACAAGATAGCGGACGACGAGACTGGAGAAAGTAATAATATTAGAATTTTAATGGAGGGGAGACGAGTGGGTAGCGGAGTTGTCGTTAGTCCACGGCATGATCAAAGGCGTAGAATATCCAGAGGCGATGTTGATCGTTGACAGGCGACAGGACTGAGACGCACGGATGCCGTCGGCAGACGGAGGGACGGACGTACGGTCGTGAGGCCGGTGGGCGGCGTGATCAGGGCCAGCAGGCCGGGGCTTCACGCGGCACGAGGTCAGACGCGGCGACCGGGCGTGACGGTCGCTCGCAGCAAGGGCGAAGGCGTGGTGCGAGGGCGCAGGTGGGTGTGCGACGCACAGGCGTTAGTGCGCGTGCAAGGGCGGGCGAGTGCGCCGGGTGCACGCGTGGAGCGGTCGTCGCGCGCAGGAGTGGCGGCGCCCAGGCGCGTGAGCGCTTGGAGCGCGGCGCGGCAGCGGGCGCGCGGCCACGGGCAGGCGCGAGATGTGCGGCTCGGGTGGGCACTCGGGAGCAAGCGGGCGCGCAGACGCGGGTCGTGGGGAGGGCCGCATACGGCGATGTTGGGCAGGCGCCGGGCGGATGGCAGACGAGATGGTGGGTGTGATGGTGGACGGTGGCGG
Source organism: Wolffia australiana (assembly GCF_029677425.1). NCBI lineage: Eukaryota > Viridiplantae > Streptophyta > Magnoliopsida > Alismatales > Araceae > Wolffia > Wolffia australiana. The sequence continues at coordinate 33,827 of NC_135844.1, forward strand.
AGAAGGCAGGCGTGGTGGCGGGCGATGGCGGAGTTGGCGGGCGGGGTGTCGGACGGTGGCAGAGAAGCTCCGGTCTCCCAAGAAAGGAGTTCTTGAGCTGTAACCACCCAAGAACTCGTCAAGAAGATGGGCTTCTTGAACATTCTTGGAGGCTCGAGGACGGGGCGGCCGGACCTTGATGGACGCAGGTGGCGACGCTCCTTGAACCTTCAATTCCCCTCTGAGTGATCTCAACAAAAGGGTCTTCCGCTCCACGAATGGCCGTCTTCTCAAATCTTTAAGTGATCCGGAGTAATCTCGATGAAGCGATTAGGTACGTCGTCACGGAGTGATCTCGACATGACGGCACGGGCTATATCCACGGAGTGATCTCGACGTGGGCGGGAATAGCCAATTCCCTCTACACTCTACTCACTACGATAGGTGGAGACAAGAGTTGTAAAATTCCTTCAACAATTGACTCAAATCGCCACTTGGGCATGCTATCCCCTTATATAGTGAGGATAGGTGCCAATTGACTCAAATCGTCGCAAGACGTGGTTCGGCCTCTCCTTACAATTTGAAAGTAAACTGAAAATAAATAAGCAGGAAAAGGGACAAGGCCCAACACCGGCCCAGCCCATAAATCCAAGAACGATAACACAAAACAAAAACAAGTAAAGATAGGATGCTTACGCGGGGTACTTAAACCCCGGTTGGCGAGCATCGGCGCGAGCAGCTTGGCGAGGCTGACGTCGTCCCGTCGTGGCGTCTCCTGGATGGTCCCCCATCACAAAAACTCTCTCCAATCAATCCCTATGGCCGGAGTTCCTTTATTTGTTAGTGAAATTATTCATATTTAAACGAATCCATCTAGTAGTGAGGTAAGTGTGGGAGTGATGCTCTCGGTACTAAATCAATAGCATGTTGGATATCATGCATTGGTGGGAACTCGTTGGGTAGATCCTCTAGGAAGACTTCAGCAAACACATCCATGAGTTGTACTAACTCAGGCGCTTGGAAAATCTGCTCCAGATCCTTCGTGGGAATGGCTAGGATAAGTACGAAGCACACGGGTACAAAATCTTGATTTTATTCTAATTTCTATTGGAAGATACACTAATGGAGCGTGCCGGCCTGTTCCACCATAGACGTCTTCATAGCCATCATTGTCGTCATCGATAGCCCTGCCAGTTCGTGTCCAGCCCTACTGACATGCGAAGGTGTTGGTAAAGACCCCAGGGTTCAATACCCCGAGTGAAAGCACTCTTTATCTTTCTCGCATTTTGATTTTGTATCGCCTTCATCATTTTTACTGTGATTGTATGTATGTTTTTCCATGTGTCGTTATCCACCATGTCGTGTTTGTGTTCATATGATCGCATGTCTTGTTGTTCAGTGTCGTCAAATACATGTCAATCTCTATGTTTAGTTTTTGTATTAAGGGGGGTCCTATGTATAAGATCCCCCATGATGCAGGATGGCTAGGACAGACACGGGTAGGATAGACAAACTTAACGAGGGATGGATAAAACAAACCACAAATCAACACGATTGATTTCAAACATTTAAATCTGGTGAAAATATCAATGGTGCAACCCCTTTCCTTGGTCGAGGGCTGGAGAACTATCTTACAACCACCGCGGTGAAAACAAAGCTCCAAAACCAATATCTCGAACGATCGATCACGAGAAGATTCAAACGTATTCGACAAAGTCTTACGGCGGTGGAAAAATAAATGAGAAACAGTGGACGAGAAACATCGACACCAAAGAGGGAAGAATGTAGCTTTGGCACAAGAGTAGTACGAAAAGGCGATGCAAGAAATTCTTGATGTGTCGTTGGGGGGGGCGAGTGACCTGCACTTCGATAGGGTGTTGCGAATCCAACTGTGTGGTCAGCTGGCAGGGGGTCAAGGGGAGAGTCGCCCCCTTGCGAGGCTCGAGGCAGCGCCTTGAAGCCCAAACGGTAGTGTGGTGACTGGCGGTTGCGCAAGCAACCTTGGGGTGGATGGCTGCAAGCAATAGCCGAGCTATGGGTGATGATGCGGGTAGTTGTAAGTAGCGGCACAATGGGCAGGAGGCGGCGCTCGGTGCACAGGCTGGTGGCCTTGCGCACAATGGGCAAGGGCGGACGTTCACGTTGGGGAAGGGGGGCGACAACTATGGGCGGAAAGTTCTTCTCTCGACAACAGCAGTGGCGGCGGCGGCACCAAGAGGCAGAGGCAGCACCAGTAGAGATGGGACTAGGGAAACTTCTCCTAGATGAAGAAAAAATTCAATTCCAAAAGAAAATTCACCTAGCAGTCCATTACAGCATTGGCCAATGTATAGGCCTTGGAGGAAAGAGAAAACATACGACAATTGTAAAATCCAAATTTAATTTTAAATGACGCTCAAATCCCGGTTCTGAAGTTGATGTTGGCGACTTGTCATGACAGGGGACGTCTCGTGCGGTAGTGTTGTCATGTCCGGTGATAGTGCGTGGTTGTGTGCGCCATCAATTCCTGCGCAGTTAGAAGAACTCGAGTCCAAAGAATTGGCAACAGGGGGCTCAAGTGGGATCAATAGATCTAAGCAAAGGCGTGCCAAATCCTCTTCCACAATCTACGAATCGCCCGTCCATGGTTTGTGATAACATGCAAATATGAGGAAAATAAGTGCTAATTTCATCACATTTTTAGGGCTTTAATGCTTTTAAACATTAATTATAATGCATGTTATCATGATTTTATGTTAAAAGAAGAATTTCCCTAAGTTTCAAGTTAAACAATACATGTAATAAATAGTTAGGTCAATTTACACACTTAAATGGTTTTAAAATGATGATTAGAACAATTTGACAGCTTTTAATTGACCTATTTCTATAAATTAAAAGAAACTAAAAATTTAAAGGTTTTTTCGAAATGAATAAATTAGTTTTTTATGCATTTAGAAACAATTTTTACAGTTTATTTTAAGTGTTTCCTTTAATAAAAACCTTTTTTTATTGAAACAGGCCCCTATAGGGCCGATTTGAGCGCTAAAAGTTTGTTAAACGTGTAGCACGTATGAAAGGATGCACCACTCACAACGTTGCGAGGCCCTATCAGAAGGCATGTTCGCGCCTTCGGTGCGCGACACACACGTACGTGATTACATATGTGTCGCACACCAAATGGAGCCACGCAAAAGCGCGACTAACAAATCATGTTGCATCGTACGCCATGCGTACAACGCGAAGAAAATTAAAAAAATAACAGAATCAAAAGAACTTGTTCTTTCGATTCCGCGGTGATAAAAGGAAAAAATCGAAAGATTAAGGGTTGTTCTTGATTTTCAAGCTCGAGGAAAGAAGCCCAGCCTCCTTGAAGTCTCAGGAATCCACCAGAAGCAAGTTGGAGCTCAAATCTGTGAAGATTTTTGCAGATCCGTCGCCGCCATTTCCAGCTTATTCAAGCCAAAGTTATTGAAAAATTTGTGCGTTTGTTGTGCGGAATCAAGCCATATCGGGTCTCTGATCATCTCTGGTATCTCTAGGCTAAATTTTACTCATTTTACAGTTGCATTGGTGTTTAGTTTTCTCCATTTTGCAATCTCGTTCACATTCGTCATTTTTCCGAATTCTGATGTTAATCATCTTCATTCGTAAATTGTAGTTCATTTTATAATTCAATTAGTATTCATTGATCATCAATTAACAATTTGAAAGTAGACTTATCTCTTAAATCATCAAATTAATATAGTATTTTTCAGATTATGAAATTGTGCATCGTATTCACGATTTGCTAATTGTGGAAATTTCTACAATTTAAAATCAACTCCATTAAAATACAAATTCAGTATATAAAAACCTTCCTATCATCCCAAATCCGTGAGAATGGGAGTGGGATTTTACTTAACAATTTCATGAATAAATTTGTATGTCCTAAAATTCCCCAAACTAATCATGCCAATTTGACAATCACTTTAAATTAGGATTTACTAAAACATATCAAGTCATCTATATTCGATAAGTTAAAAACTCTGAACTTACTTAAAAATTCTAAAAAAATTGTTAACTAATCCCACATCAGAAGCAGAGTGATAATAGAATTCAGAAAAGTAATCTTGGTTAATTGTTCGACTTTACTAAAGCTTTTCCTTATAAGGTGGCAGACATCCTTAAGCATAATTTTCATTTTGGCTAAAAGGTAGCATCTTCACCAAAATTTGAATCTAGACCCGACGTTGATAAAACTGAATTTTTCTTGATCGCCTCCCTAGGGTTCGACCCCTTACTCAAGCATTAAGGGATATATAAATTTTATGTGATTAAGTTTGAAAAACTCCCTAAATAACGACATATAAATACATATTTTTGACCTTATCATTTGGCGACGTTGCCGGGGAGGCAACAAGGATGACTTTCACTTTTTTCAACTTAGGGATTCATTTGAACGCTTATTTGAATGATGACTACTATGCAAGTGTTTTCTATTTGAGTTTGATGTTTTTTTCTAAATAAAAGTTTGCTTGAAATAATGTTTAACTGTTCTGGAATTAGTGAATTCCATAACATAAACATGGAAAATATGGGAAATTATTCTCCATATTATCAGGGAAATTATTCTTCCCATTCTTGTGATCACAACGATACATCAACACCGAGTTTCCCTGACTATTACAATAACTATAACACACATGCTCCACTTAATCCTCAGTTTTCAAATTCGTATTGCAATCCTTCATATAATCATATCGACGTTTCCCCGAGTGAATTTCACAGGAGTAGACAGGGAATTGGTAATAGTAAATACTATCCCAGAAATTCTATTTCATATGATCATTTTTCTAGTGATTCTTCTAATTTTCATCCTATTCCTCCTAATTTTCAAGATAATAATCTTATTTTGGGGAATATGAATGGATTTCAAAATAATGAATGTGAGAATTCTAGAATTTCTGACGTACATCCTTCCTATGATTTTCAATCATCAAATTATAATTCTCCTTCTACTCCCGATCTTGGCAATAAAACTTTGTTTAAAATGATGATTGAAAAAACCATGAAAAATATGCAAGAAAATGTATATGCGAATTCAAAATTGCTGACATATCTACTTTCCATGATATTCAGTCTTCAAATTATTTGTCCCCTTACACTTCCAATATTGGTGATAAAATATTGTTTGATTTGATGATAGAGAAAAACATGCAAAGTGCTTCAAATATCACTCATTTTTTTGACAACCGTAATCCATATGCCAATGGCAATTCTGAATCTTCAAATGCTTTTTCATCTATTTCTGATGATGAAACTAACAAAAGTTTCTTGGAGTTGAATGATGAAAAAAAACTAGGGGAAAAGTATATAAGATTGCAGGAAAAGAAAAAAAGCGCTTTAATCTATTTTTCATGCTGAAAATAACCAAAGTTTGTTGAATTTACATGATGAAAACAAATTGAGGGAGGATTTGATAAGATTGCAGGAAAAGGAAAAAGCTTGTGAAGAAGAGGAGAAGCTCCTATGGGACGAGCAGATCGACATGCTGAAATCAACACAAACCAGGATGAGCTATGAGTTTTCAGAAGATTCAGCCCAACTCCAATCCATACAACCTGCTAATGAAAGTGAAAATCAATCTTCATTCAAATCTTATACTAGTTTTCAAATTTCTAATTCATTATCTTCATATCGTGAAAATGATTTTATTCATGAACTTCAACCTAGAGTGGTACCATTTAATTTTGTTAATGAAGTTCATGAACATAAAATCAGATATAACGATATCATGCATGATAGTGATGCAAACGAGGTAGAGGAAGACTCATTATGTGATTTTGTCAAAGATTTCAAAGATTTAATTAATGGAGATGAGAGTAATAAGAAGAATGGCTTAGTGATTGAAGAGATTTTAGATTTTGATGATTATCATCCACCAACTCCTTTCACACAAGCACTTTATTCCAGAGCTTCAAGGAGACAAGTTTATTTTATTATGGAGGATAAAGGTGATATAATGGAGTTGGAGGAAATTCTTGCTGATATGCATATGATATTTGAATATTTTGGAAGAATATTTGAGGAGGAAGATAAACAATTACTTGAATAAGATCTAATTGAGGATAAAAAGGAGTTATGGGAGAATAAAAATATGAGTATATGTGATTATCATGAAGAGCAAGAAACATATTTCATTCATGATATTAAAATAGTTGAACAAAACGTGTTTGATGATTTACTTGTAATATCCATGATGGAGCATTTAAACGTTAGATATTTGCCTCTTCATGTCATATCTTTCAAAAAGAAAATAACTAGAGAAGTGAATCTTATGCCAAATATAACAATATGTTTTTATACTAATTGGCATAATCATCTTTTCAATAATGAGAAACTGAGTTTTCGAGTCCAATATGTTCAAGTAATCATGCTTAATAAATCTGTAATTTCATATTTTCCTTTAAAAAATATTTTCTTTCCAGAGTGGCATGATCATTTCAGCAGCTCACGGAGTTTCCGCAGATCTGACCAAGATCGAGGCCATAACGACATGGCCCAAGCCCAACGACGTTCATGACGTGCGCAGATTCATGGGCTTAGCGACTTTCTATTGACATTTTGTCCCTGGATTTAGTTGCTTCACCACCCCTATCACTGACCTTATCAGACTCGATAAGTTCGAATGGACGAAGCCGACCGACAAGGCCTTCGATGAGATCAAGCGCCACATGACACATGCTCCCAGCCTACGACTGCCTAACTTCAACAAAGTGTTTGAAGTTGCTTGCGACGCTTCAAGCGTAGGTATTGGTGGCGTTCTTAGTCAAGACGGACATCTGATCGAGTATTTCAGCTAACAATTGAATGATACGAAGCATCTTTATGAGAACTACGATTGGGAATTTTATGCCTTAGTCCAGTCACTTCGTTATTGGCACCATTATCTACTTCCACTGGAGTTCGTACTCTACTCGGACCATAGTGCCCTTCGGCATTTGCATGACCAGAAGAAGGTAAGTGATTGCCAAGCTCGGTGGATTGCTTACTTGCAGGACTATACGCTCATGATACGGCATAAGAAAGGGAAGGACAACCCCGTAGTCGATGCCCTCAACCGGAGACCAGTCGTCGTAAACATGATGAAGACCCAAATTTTGGGATTTGATCAAATCCCACACGATACGGCGATTGTCCCGACTTCGGGAAGATTAGACGAGCCATTAGTGATGGCCCAAAGTCTGAATACCGAGATTATTATATCCATGGGAAGAGGTTATGCATACCTCCTACATCACTACGAGATTTGCTTATTTGGGAAACACATGTGGGTGGTCTGTGTGGACATTTTGGTGTCAACAAGATGACCCAATCATTGGAATATCAGTTCTACTGGCCATCGTTCAAAAGGGACGTTGGGAAGATTGTATCTCATTGCTTGGTTTGCTCGAAGGCCAAAATGACGAAGCAGAACGCAGGCCTCTATACGGCCTTACCCATACCAGTACATCCCTAGGATGATGTTAGTATTGGTTTTGTTCTCGGCCTACCGAAGACGGCCCGACGACACGACTCTATTATGGTCGTAGTCGATCGATTCTCCAAAATGGCCCACTTTATAGCTTGCTCGAAGACCGCCGATGCCTCACGCGTAGCACATTTATTTTTCGATGAGATCGTTCGTTTGCATGGAGTAACACAGTCAATCATGTATGATCGCAACGTGCGTTTCACTAGTTATTTCTGGAAGACCTTATGCGCCTTAATGGGGACGAAAATTAAATTTTCCACAGCCTATCACCCTCAAATGGATGGGCAAACTGAGGTAGTGAATCGTAGCCTAGGGAATTTACTTCGTTCGATCGTCAAAGAAAATCTCTCAGCATGGGATCGTGTCCTACCCCGTTCTGAATTTCCATTTAATACTTTGATAAACCATACCATTGGTCGCACTTCATTTGAGATAGTTTATGGCCAGATATCTCATTAGCCTTTAGACCTTACCCCCATAGACTAGCATACTCGAGCTTCTCAGGATGACGTTGCATTTTCACAACATATTAGGAGCATGCATCATGACATTCATGCACGTATTGCATCGCAAAACGAGAAGTAAAAGGTCGCTGCTGAGCTGGGTCGTAGGTCAGTTAGCTACACCGAGGGAGAACTTGTCATTGTCAGGTTGAGGCACGAGAGATACTCTCCTGGGGTTGCTACAATGCTTCATGCTCCTAGTGCCGGGCCTTTCCTGATAGTCTGTGTGGTCGGTGAGAACGCCTACGTAGTGGGTATTCCGCTAGATTGGGGGATCTGTCCCACTTTCAACGTTAGCGATCTAGTCCGGTACCAACCTATGCCACCTCTCATTGAGCCTCACAGCCCCTCGAGCCTTGGTAGTGGAGTGAGTGAGAAAAGCCATCTACCCCCTCCCGTCTTGTCCTTAATGAGGCATGAGCATGCCGAGTCGGTACTAGAGGAGGTAATTAACACTACAGGGGGGCAAGTGGACCGCAAGTTCCTGGTGCACTCGCATGAATAGCCGTCTTCTGACGACGCATGGATCTCAGAGGCAGAACTTCTTCGGCTTCGACCAGAGCTCATCCAACCAATTGAAGACATCATCGGTTTCAACTTGCTAGAGTCGAGTTCCTCCCACCCTGGGAGCATGATGGAGGACCAACCAGCTGATCGCGTCCAGACGTGAAGAACCAACACCTCCCCTATCAAACTTGAAGAAACAATTGCGTCGTCTTGGAGAGTGCCGAGGCGTCTTCGTGCGCTTTTCCTTTTCATCCTTTTTGAATTGTTGGAGGCCCCTCCTGCATGAGTATCGGCCTCCCCCCCCCTCGTTCGTGTTTATTTTAGTTGTGTTTAAGTGTCATCTTTAGGGGGAAGAAATCCATCATGGGCTTCCTCTCCCCCTAAAGAATCCCTTTTAAGGGGAGGCCCAATATGTCTTCCCCTTAAAAGGGGGTCCAATTTGGGCTTCCATAACTGCCACTTCCCCCACCTTTTAAGAAGGGAGAAGTGGAAGTTAAAAAAAGGAAGTCTATGGTGTTGAAAGATTCAGATCTCATTTCAGACTGTTGGGAGTTATTTTCTATGTTCATCGTGCTTGCTTTCTTTCCTTTCCAAAAAGAAGGTGATTGTCTGCTGAAGAAGAAGAAGACGCCTCTACTGGTCGCTCAATTCAGTCCGAATAGCTACATTGGGGGCTCAATTGAGTCCGTTCATGCTGTGTTTTCTTCCTATTGAGAGAAGAAAAAGATGAACACCACCAACCCATTGGTTCCTAGAAGGTTTCCGATTGCTCTTCCACGGATGATTCCTTACTTGCCATCAGGGTTATTTACCAGATTCAGCTCACTACTAGAGGCCAGAAACAACAAATCCCCGCAAGGCATTTTCCTCTTGGATTACTCACCTCATTTTGCATCCCTCGGCTTCATCTAGCGATGAAACGATCGCCGAAAACAATTGCTCTATAAGAAATTGACCGTCCTATTGTGTTCACAACGGAAGGCATGGACCCTGAATCTGGGGTCATCAGGATCCTTGAAGAAGAAAAAAAAGAAAGAGCTTGCTATCCGTGGGTTTAATCGATCGTCCTCCTTCCTGCGTATAATTGCTAAATCAGATTCCTCTTAAACCAATCAGATTATGGCAATTATCGAAGGTCTTTATTTGATCCATTGATTCAGCATCCAAGCAGCATTTGTCGAGGCTGATCAGAATATTTCACGATCATAAACGGAGAATTCATTACAACATCAAAGATCGGAAATTTCCCCTCCCTGGTCTGATTGGTCTTTCAAGGGCCTTGATGGTGCGTCACCACCGGTCGTCATCGAGCCAGCAGCAGAGGAGCAGCAGGACGTCCCCGACTCAGCACCCGAGGAGCCGGCACTACCCAGCTCGTCACCGAGACGAGTCCAGCCACCACGACGAGCCACCGCAGCAACACGGGATCCCGCATTCCGTTACTCGGCATGACGCGGACGCCGACCACCGGAGCACACCGTTACAGTCAGTTACTTTATCTTATAGTTTTTCCCTTTATTCGTATTGTCGTGTAGCGGGGGAAGGGCCCATATGAGGAACCCTTTTCCCCCCCCCCCCCTTTTTATGTTGGGCCTGACAAGCCCGTTTCCTATTTTTCTTGCTTATTTTCCTTCCTTTTCTTTTGTGTTATTGGACTTAAGGAAGGGCCCATCTTCACCCATATATAAGGGGAAGAGGTGGGCGCTTCCCTCACCTTTGACCTAATTTTGAAGAATTGCACTTTGAGAAAGAAGGGTCAGGTCGTGGAGAAGAAGAGAAGAAAGAAGAAGAAGAGAAGAAAGAAGAAGAAGAAGAAAGGAAGAAGAGAAGGAGAAGAGAAGGGGAAGGGAAGGAGATCGCCGCTGCGCCGCCCGCCGTTCGAGCCGCGCTGACGCCGCGCCGCGCAGCCGCGTCGCCGCCAGCGCCCGCCGCGCGCTGCCCTGCCAGCGCCGCGCCGCCGCCAGCGCGCGCGGCCGCCTTCGCGCCACGCGCCGCCGCAGCCGTCGCGCCGCCCGCTGCTCGAGCAGCGCTGCCGCCGCGCCGCGCAGCCGCCTTTCCGCACCAGCGCCGCTAGGGCCGCCGCTACGCGCCGCTGCTCGAGCCGCTGACGCCGCGCGCCGCGCAGCCGCCATCGCGCCGCGCCGCTGCGCCGCCGCTGCTCGAGCCGGCTGACGCCGCGCCGCGCAGCCGCCGGCCGCGCCAGCGCTGCTGCCGATCAGCCGCGCTGCGCCGCCGCGCCGCCTCCTGCGCGCCGCTGGGCGCCGCGCCGCCCGCTGCTCGAGCAGCGCCGTCGCCGCGCCGCAGCCGCTTCCGCACCCGCCGCTAGGGCCGCGCTGCGCTGCCCGCCGCTTGAGCCGCGCTGACGCCGCGCGCAGCCGCCATCGCGCTCGCGCCGCTGCGCCGCTGCCCGTCGAGCGCTAACGCCGCGCCGCGCAGCCGCCACCGCGCCGCGCTGCGATCAGCGCGCTGGCCAGCCGCGCGCTTCCGCGCCCGCACCGCCAGGGCGCCGTCGCGCGCCCGCTGCTCGAGCAGCGCCGCTGCGCCGCGCAGCCGCTTCCGCACTGCGCCGCTAGGCCGCGCGCCGCGCGCCGCTGCTCGAGCCGCTGACGCGCGCCGCGCAGCCGCCAATCGCGCCGCACGCTGCGCGCCGCCGTTCGAGCCACGCTAACGCCGCGCCGCGCAGCCGCCAATCGCGCCCGCGCCGCTGCTGATCAGCCGCGCCGCCTCAGCCGCGCGGCCGCCTTCCGCGCCCGCGCCGCCTCAGCCGCGTCGCCAATCGCGCCGTTGAGACGACGTCCGGCATCAGGCCTCCTGGTCAATAATCCTCCGGTGTGGCACTCCTGCTCGTCTTCCTTGAAGTTCCATCAGTTTGAATGGTCGGCCGCCGGTTGTTTCTGATTGACTTGATTGGGCGGTATCTCGTCGGTGCATAAAAACACGAAGAGACGACGGTTGCCACATTCTATTGTCCTACTAATGGCGATCAACGGGCCAATGCTATTGCGATCGTGGACTAGTAACGCTTCTTGACATCTTGTTGAAGCTGAGGCTCAAGTGGCATTCAACCTACGTCCTTCATCAAGGATAATCCAATTCAAAAGCATCCGGGTGATTATCCGGCAGGTTCCGATTCCTCACTCTCCTTTTCAATTACAATATTAATTACTTCTCTGAGTGCCGATCTCTAATTACGTATTGCCTCTAGTGATCTTAATCGAGAATTGAGGAATAGCCGCCCTGTTGTGTTAGAAAAGTTTCTTAGTCAGTATTGGAACCGGTCGTTTAATTTTGATAGTGTGGACAAACTTGGATTAAGAACGTCCGCCATTTCGAATGCCTAATACATGTATTGTTTGTGGCAAGTAATATGTCATCGACATATAGCACGAGAACTATGTATTTACTCCCACTAAACCTAAGGTACACACATTCATCTGCTAAATTTGCCTCAAAACCGAAAGAGACAATAATTTGATGAAATTTTTTTGATACCATTGACGAGAAGCTTGCTTTAGACCATAGATGGACTTCTTTAATTTGCAGACCATTGACTTTGGATCTCCGATCTCAAAGTTTTCTTGATGGTGAGGATGCCAACATATCATCGACAAATGCGTCACCACGGTCAACCCGAGTCAACACGCATACTTTGGACCGCGGTCAACCGGAGTCAACCGAAATCAACGCCGAAGCCGACACGCCACGACCGCCGACTACGCGCGTCATGACACGACGCCAAAGGCAGATCCACAACTTCCCTTTGGCGTGACACGGCGCACGTCTTTACTTTATCGTCTTTATTTTCTCGTCAGTTTCTCTTTCCTCCAAGGCCTATATAAAGGCCAATATTTTCAAGAAACACTTAGGCAGTCATTATTTCAAGAATTGAGTTTTGTTAACTCTTCTTGGAGGACTGCCCAGCCTCCCCTATCCCTCTTAACCCTGGCCTTCATCGCTGCCACCACCGCCGCTGCCGCCGCCGCTGGCTCGTGATGTCGGCCTCTCGTCTCCTCTCCATTCTCTCTCTTTCTCTCTCTCTTTCTCTCTCTCTCGCCCAAGGCTGCCCGCACCGCCCGCGCGCCGCCCTCGTGCCGCCCTCGGGCCTGCCTCGCGCCCCAACGCACAGCCCGCGAGCCCCAATGCACTGCCCGCGGAGTAGACGCGGCAGTGGGCTCAGAGGCGAGCACAATGATACGCACGATAGTGGTGCGTAGTGACAGGCTCAGAGGTGAGCACAATGGCGAGGACAGAGGTCCAACTAGGTGCAGCGACGGGCTCAGAGGTGAGTGCGGTAACGAGGACGGTGGCGGTGCAGCTAGGCGCAACAACGGCTTGGAGGCGAGTGTGGTAGCACAGATGGCATCGACGCAACTAGGCATAGTCACGGGCTCGGAGGCGAGCGCATTGGCGAACGACGCTAGCGGCACATGTAGGTGCAGCAATGGGCTTGGAGGCGAGCGTAGTGACGAGCATGACACGGTGCAGCTAGGCACAGCGGCTTAGATGCGAGGGCGGTGGCACGAATGGTGTCGGTGCAGCTAGGCGTGGCAACGGTCACAGAGGCGAGCACGTTGGCGGACGACGACGATGACATATGTAGGATCAGCGATGTGCTTGGGGTTGAGCAAGGTGACCAGGATGGCAGCGGTGCAGGTAGGCATTGCTACGGGCTCAAAGGCGAGCACGGTCGCGAGGTCAACGGTGACGCAGGTTGGTCAAGGATGGCCGAGGGCAACTGAGGGAGGCTGAGGTGGCCAAGGGGCAGGCGAGGGGGCCTAGGGGCGGCCAAATGGCCGAGGGTGATCAGAGGTGGCCGAGGGTGGCCAACGCAACCAAGGGTGGCTGAGGAGGCCGAGGGAGGCCGAGGCGGCTAAGAGTGGCCATGGGTGGTCATTTGCAGGCGAGGGGCAGTCGAGGGCAGCCAAGGGCATCCGAGGGCCAGCCGAGGTAGGCTGAGGGAGGACGAGGGGCAGCCAAGGGTGGCCAAGGGGAATCAAGGCGGCCGAGGGAGGCCGAGGCGCCTGAGGGAGGCCAAGGCGGCCGAGGGTGGCCATGGCAGGTCATGGGCGGCCAAGGGGTAGTAGAGGGTGGCCGAGGGCAGCCGAGGGCGGCCGAGGGCAGCCGAGGGCGGCCGAGGGCAGCCGAGGCGGCAGCCGAGGTTGGCCTAGGGTGGCCGACGGCGGCCGAGGGGGCCGAGGGCGGCTGAGGGTGGCCGGGGCCGGACGAGGCAGACGAGGGCGGACGAGGAGGCTGAGGCAGTTGAGGAAGGTGGCAGCGGCGGTGGCTGAAACGGCAAAGGCAGCCAAGGTGGCCAAAGGTGGGCGAGGCAGCCAAGGGCAGCCGAGGCGACGGAGGAAACCGAGGGCGGCCGAGTAAGGTGGCAGCGGCGAAGGTTGGGATTTCGACAAAGGCGGTGACGACGGCACCGGCGATGTCGGTGGCTGTGCTCCAGCAAGGGCTGGGATGAAGCCCTAACCCCTCTCACTATCTCGAAGGGGCATTTCAGTAATAAACCAAATTCTAAAAACTAAACTAAAAAAAAGACATAAAATAACCCAAAAAAGACCAACGGACAACATTGTTACTTTCGTTTTTTCTCTTTTTCGTCTCTTCTTCTTCCGATGGACACCCTCCCCCTTCTCTTATAGGGGAAATATGGGCCTTCTCCCTTAGGAAAATGAAAGAAGGCCCAAAAGTTTAAAAGAGGGCCCAAATTAGGGGAAAAAAACACAGTTACACATTGGGCGTGCGAAAAAACATAGAAGATATGTCTTTAAGGCTGGATGGTCCCCCATCTATTGTGCCTCTATTTCTTGCTAATGAATAAATATTTGGTGACTTTAAATAATAGCATGATAAATTGTAAATTAATCATACCAAAAACATTTAAAATGTATAGAAATATACATGCATTTATCATGTTACCACCCCTTCCCTTCTTTTTTTAACTTATGTTTTTTCTCAAAAAACCTCATCAATTAAATTATATTCACCAATTCCCTTATGATTTTTTGCTTGTGACCCTCTAGGCCCATGTATTATTCTAGTACTAACTTTAGTGGCCTAATAACAATTATTATCTAACCTTAGTAATTAATTACATCAACAAACAGATTAATCATCAAAGTATAGATTAAACCCAATAGATAAGTTAAGTTTCTAGCCGGTGGGGTGCCAAGCTACGCCTCATGCTCTAGAAGATACTGAGTGTATTTAAACTCCTTCATGAAACCTTTATTGTCAATAATTATCATATATATATTATCCTTTATTCGCATGAGACCCTTATAAGACTTAGGGTATGATTTTTCGTTGAACCCTAATCTGTCATTTGATTAGTATTGAGTGAAATGTTTAACAAAGATAAACATCATTTAGCACTTAATTCATGAAGTTTACCTAAATTAGTAATTGAGTATTTATTAGTATTCTCTTAGACTAACCCTGCTTGACTCATACACTCAAGTGGAATGAATCCCACTTCTCTTTTAGAGTTTTTGGTCTTTTCAGTTTAGGTCTTGTTTGAGGGTTATTGGGCTAAGAAAAAGAGGTTCAATAAGGTCCAACCACATTCAGAGTTCTAGGAAAGGCCCAAAGTTACAGCTCGCATGAGTTTAATCAGCCGTTAATCTCATTAGCACGAAATCTTCTAAAAAAGGCAAGCCAAGTGAGCGACAATAATGAGGAGCAATCAGATGACTCAAACCTGATTGGTGGACACCTCTTCATCAGGATTTAGGCTTAAAAAAAGATCTGGACCATTCAAGTCCTTGGGAGATCCAAGGGTCATTGATAAGTTCAAAAATACGTATTTATATGTCGTTATTTTAAGGGGTTTTGAATTAATCAATAAAAATAATTATCCCTTAGTGTTTAAGAAAGGGGTTGAACCCTTGGAAGGCGATAGGGAAATTCAGTTATCCTAAAATTAGGGATTAGCACTCTAGGTTTGAATTGATATATTTTTTTAGATTTTAACAGATTTTATGATTAGTTAGCAATTCTTGATAAGAATTACTAACTAATCCCCTACTAGACTGTTTAAGTATTCATTGGCTCTTAGATTTTTTATGATATGAGCTTCACTAAAATCTAGATCAAAAGGTTCTTTTTAATCATCCTTTTGCTCATTTATTTAAAACAAGTACTTAATTCAGCTTGAGTAATGTTTTTGGGGTTTTTTTTAAGTTAATTGGAAATGGTAGAGAAAAGATAGTAAATCATAATTAATATTACCAAATTTTTTGGAAAAAAAATTCAATTTTCCCACGGATTTAGAATGTAAAGAATTTTTTTATTAAAATTTGTATTTCACCTTATTTAATTCGAATAGGCAAAGAGGTCCAAAATTAGCAAATCTTGAATACGATTGACAATGTGCTAATTCAAGAAATACGAGATTAATTTGGATGATTTAAGAGATTGATACAATTTCAAATTCTTAATTGCTAATCTAGGAGTACTAATTGAATGAAAAACAACTTAAAATTTACAAATTAAGCTAATTAAAATCGGGAATTTAAAGAAGAACGACGGACAGGAATAAGCTATGGAATTGGAAAACATTGAAAGCGAAATTAATTGCAGAATTAATTCAAAAGGATGCCTAGGAATACCAGGAGGAGATTAGGACTTCGTTTGAGGGGAATTCGGGCAACGAACAACACCGAATTTCCACATATTTGAAGATTGAATTTGGGGAAGAACAGTGGCCAGATCGACGAATTCAGGCTCATTCCTTGCTCCAAATCACTCCATGGCGATCTTGAGTCTTCAAGGAGGCTAGGCGATCATTCCTTGAGCTTAAAAATCAAGATGGGAGAGTAATCTTCATTCTCGCTTTTTATTGCCGTGGAATCAGAGGAACCGCTTCTTCCGATTCTTTTATTATTTCTCTCTTTTTAGCGTTGTACGCATAGTGTACAATGCAACGCCATTTGCCGTTCTGGTGTCGTGTACGGGTTCTCCTCCGTGCGCACTGCACTACGTGCGCATGCTTTGCATGGTAGAAAACCCACCCAGCGCTGTGCATGTGCTTAACTCGCTGCGTCACACGCAGCGAGTTAAGCCACACGTGATTGGTCAGCACGTGGCTGTGTGTGGTGCATGACACGCACGGTGCTGGGTATGTGTGTGTGTGCACCAAAGACACCAATCCGTGCTCTGATTGGTGCACGGTGGTCTCGTATGCCCTGTGCCATTTAACACCCCTGTGAGCGCGAAAACTGGCCCAATAAGGGTCAGTTTAAATTTTAAAAAACTTTTTAATTCAAGAACGAATGGAATAAATCGCACAAATTGTTTATTACTGCAAAAAAAAGTTTTATTAATTTCTAAAATCCATTTTTATTGCATAATTTCTTTTTATTTATATAAAATGGTCAATTAAAAATTTAATTTCTTTTAAAAATTCATTTTAAAAATGTTTAAAATGTGTATATTGACCTAATTATTTATCAAATGTAATATTTAACTTGAAATTTAAGGAAATTCTTATTTTAAACTAAAATCATGATAACATGCATTAAAAATTGATATTTTTTAATATTTTTAAGTATTAAAAGCCCAAAAATATGAAGAAATTAACAGTTTAACAGCTCTTATTTGCATGTTATCAGCCATCATTTCTCTCTCTTCCCTATGTAAACCCCGCACAATCCAATGTAATACTCACTCTTGTTTCAATCTAAATTCAAGAGTTGGAGGGAGTTGGATTCAAATCGACCTGAGTTGGATTCACTCTAGTTTCAAAATATTTTTGTTTTAATTCAGATTACCTAAATGGCTATAATTAGGGCTTACTTTATCACTACTACACTCTAAAGTTTGAGTTATTATGGGGATGATTGGAGAAAACCTTCTCCAATATCCTCACTAACCTGGCCAGGGATTTTTTGCATTGGCTTCATTGACGGATGATCCCACCTTGACCACTCAATCATATCCTAAGCTTCTTTGTACATTCTAACTGTGACATATTTGAGTCCTATGATTAGAGGCTTGTAAGTCGTACTCAAAATATTGTCGTCCATCCAGGAGATGTCATTGACACCTCAGGTCAATTGATCACTTAAGTTTATGATTGTGACATGAATCAACCTGATTGATGTTTAAATATAACACCATTCACGGACTCGAAAGAGCACCCACTATCTGTTGTTCATGTCGCCCCACTAATAACCACGCGATCAGATATACTTATCATATAAGTAGGATTAGTTAGTGTTATTCTATCTAGATAATTCCATGTCCATCTAGAATATCTGTTGAATAGGAATATATTGAATTAATTTCTAAATACCAGAGATTGGTATTATGATCTTATCATAATTTACTAGGTCGTTGTAACAATAATGAATGTCATATTTTATTCGATGAACGTAAATAAAATGTGGTGGTGTGATTTGGCTTGACATCCGCATAATATGCATCACTATCTCACTCCCTAGCTCTCACCTTTTCTCCTGTCTCACTCTCTCCTCTGATTTTCTCTCTCTCTCCATCTAGTTTTCTCTCTCTCACACACCCTCTCTCCCTGTCTCTCTCTCTCTCTCAACATCTCTCCCAGTTTCACTCTCCTCCCCTCTCTGTCTCCCTCACACCGTCTATCCTACGCTCCCTCTCCTTGCCTCTCCCTCTTTCTCTTACCACCTATCCTGCTCTCACTCTCCTCCTGTCTTCATCTCTCTGTCTTTCCTGCTCTCACTCTCCTTCTTTGTCCTTCTCTATCCCGCCCTTTCTCTAGCTCTCACTCTTCTACTCTCTCTAGCTCTCGCTCTCTTTTCTTATCCCTCTCTGTCTCAGCCTATCTCCAGCTCTCACTCTTCTGCTCTCTCACGCTCTCTTTCTCATCCTCTCCCTCTCTCATCTTGTCTCTCGACTTCTCTCTTTGTCTCTTCCTCTCATAGTCACTCCATCTGGCACTCTCTCCCTCTCACTTTTCCCTATCCCTCTCGCCCATCTATATCTCTTACTCTCTCTCCCGTTGTCCCTCATACTTCCTTCCTTTTTCCCTCTATCACTTTCTCTTGCACTCTCTCTCTCTCTCAGTCTCATCCTCTCACCCTCTCACCCTCTCCCTCTCTTCCTCTCGTATTTTTTCAGTCTTGCATTACTCAGTTTCACTTTCTCCCTCTCTTATTCTCACTATTTTCCCCTATCGTTATATTCCTCTCTCTTTCTCTCTCCCTTTCTAACTCTCTCATAATCAAACACTAATTCCGCACCAACATTTAGATGAAGTTTAGTAAGCTGCAACGATATGATGAAGACAACTTGACATTTACTTTCACATTGACTTCTCAACATGACTGGCCGAGACCGAATTGGGCTGAGATGGACCGAGACTGAGACCAGGCTAAACTTCAGGTATAGGTTTAGGTTTTCAGTAAAACAGGTTAGAGACCAGACCCTGCCCTTCCCTACTCCCACGCCACCACAAGGGAGCAGTGACTGGACTCCATGAAGGAGAGCAAGCATATGAGGGAAGAGACTATGAGAGAGAGAGAGAGAGAGAGAGAGAGAGAGAGAGAGAGAGAGAGAGAAGGTTCACGTCACAGTACTTCAAGGATCATACAGGGAATTACATAAACGGCCAAGATAGGCGAGCAGCCCAAGGAAACGGCTGAAACGAAGACACAAATTGAAGAAACTGAAAACAGACTTGGCTTCTCGGTCCTAGTAAATGCGGCCAAAAACAAACTCCCCGCGACTTGATTGTTCTCAGCGAATACTGCAATAGAAATGCAATCCATTAACAAAAACAAATGCATATCTGCCCATTTTAAGTTCTGTCGCATTGCCGAGTTCAATTACTCCAAAAATCTGACATCTCGTAATCATTATTGACTCCCAACAATATTATATGTTTTACCGCGCTCATGTCCCCCCATTTTGGATTAATAACGAACAGATAAAATGGGAAGCACTGTAAAACTGTCAGAACTCAATGCCAAGTTTGTTTCATACGTTCAGTTAAACAGAAAGTGTGAATATTACGAATAGATAGTAGACGAACTACAACAAAAGCAAAGGCATAATTCAGGATACGTCCACAATTTTAGTCGGATTGCAATTTAGGAGCGAACTGCATGACGAAGGAAGATGCGAACGCAGAGAGGATTCTTCATGGCCACAGTGAATATCGGTTTCTCGGAAAGAAGATCGACGTCGTCGTCCGCCGATTCCCACCGGAATTCTTTCACTAGATGAGCCACGAAGTACTTTAGATTATGGATCCCAACATCCATCCCGGGGCACATCCTCCGTCCCACACCAAAGGTCATCATCTGAATCTTCTTTCTCCCAGCGATGTCTACGTTTTCTCCCTCTCCACCGGGAAGAAACCTCTCCGGCCTGAATTCAAGTGGATCTGGCCATACCTCCTCATCTAGGTTAAGTCTCTTCACCCCAAAGTTGAGGGTCGCGCCTTTGGGGATAGTATTACCGTCTAGAGTAAAATCTTGCTTGACTTCGCGCGGAAGCAACATGTAAGCTGGAGGGTGTCGCCGTAGTCCCTCCAGAATTACGGCCCTGAGGTAGCTGCACCGCTGAAGGTCTTCTTCTACGGTCTTCTCCGCTAGCTCAACGGCTAATTTCTCTTGCACTCGAGGGTCTTTCACGATGTTCGCCATTATCCACTCCATCGCTGATGAAATGCTGTCGGGTGCAGCGTTGAGGAATTCGGTGCAAAGGGAAATGATTTCCTCGTCAGTTAACTTCCTTCGATTTTCTTCGGGAATTTCAAGGTTTAGAAGGCTATCTAAGTAGCAGAACTGACCAGTGTTGTCTTTCTGCCTTCTCGAAATAATGAGAGGAAGAAAGATCTCCCTCTGCTGCTTACGCATTCTGATAAGATTTTGATGAGTTTTTCCGGATAGATACGTATACAGTTTGTGGGTAGACGCGAATAAATTTAGTTGGCCAACGAACTGCAGAAACTCAATCTGGGAGTCCTTGATCCTTTTCAGGTTCTCGTCATCGAGTTTCTGGCCGAAGCAGAGGAAAAAGAACTGGCAGAACATGGCGTGATGGAACATCTCCCTGAAGCGAATAACATTGTCTCCTGAGGGTCCCGCTGTCTTCCGGAGCTTATCGAGGAACATCTCAAGAGTCCATCGCCGGGCATCTGCGTATTTAGGAATACATGAAACATGTACCATCTCCTCCACGAGATTGCGACGTATAACGCGCCACATATGGCCGTAGTGGGAGGATCCAATGCTGCAATTGTTGGATGAGATAAAGTGCAGCGCAAATGGAAGTGGCGGACGGTCAGCAAACGACGCACCATGCTCGATGAGCATTTTGTGGGCTAAGTTTCGGTCGGCTACCAAGACAGCGGAGAAAGAGCCCAGCTTCATGCACACCACAGGTCCATACTTAGACCAGAGGCTTCCCAGAAAGGATTGAAAGCCAGCGAGGGTGTTGGAAAACCAGAGGAGGTGGACTAAAACGTATAAGGCGGGCGGTCCTGGAGGGAGCATTCTCTTTCGCCTTACGAGAAAAATGATGGAAAGGGCAAAGCCGAAGCCCAGAAAACAAGAAACCCATGGACACATTTTCTCGATAACTGATGCCTATATTTACGGGCTCCCTGTACTAATATAGGCACAGATCTGCCGTGTTTATTTATGATAAGTGGTTGAATGTCGTTGCAGAATTACTATTTAGCACGCGTCTTAACGAAAGGTAAAAAATACACGCCAAATGATGGGGTTGACTGGATTTCTCCTGGTGACCAGATTGACTGGATTGGAAATGATGGGATCAGAGGTCTATAATCTATATTTTGCATCCATGAAGCTGAGCCTTAAGGGTCTCAGTTGAGAATGCTGCCCTGTTCAAGGAAATGAAAACAGTGTCCTTATGGTTCGAAACTAAAATAAAGTACATATTTGTTGAATACTTTTCAACGGGGAAAGTCTCTTCACAGTGACTATATATCTTTCCGTATAAGTTGAAAGGCTCACAATAGTATTCCTTATATTTCAACGACTGGTAGAAACAGTATGATATACATCTCTGAACGCCAGGAAAAAAGGATCCCCGTTCACAATGTAGCGTTCTGTCGAGGAGACGCACCTACGCTGGTGTGGTTCAAATTTCTAAGGAAATAGTACGATGTAACGTTGGATTTGGAGTATTGTGACATGCTCCGAAGGCGGAAGGGGCTTCTTTTTTCTCTGGGGCTCTCTTTCGTGGAGGCTACGAGAAGGAGCTTCGAAAAATCCTCCAGGGTCCCTCAAGACACGAGAACATTCTCCATGGTCCGGGGCCAAGGTGGAGCAGTGCTCTTGAGAGCACGGTGATGGAAATCCTCCATTTTACTGTAGCAATGTAATCCGTACGAGATCAAATGGCCCTAAACAGGCCATGTGGCTCCGCGTCGGGTAGAGCTTTCCATTGCCTTTATTTTTTTTTCCTCGTCCGAGATTGACGTAGGGTCATGTCTGCTTGAGGCGGAAAAATATAGCGCATTTAAGATCTAATTTTTATTCATCCGTAGGAGTTGCTCTTTATTTTGATTCTGCAATCATCTAGGAACGCTAGAAGCCTACAACGAGAGTATTTCTTAATCTCACAGCAACTTTTTGTACATCTTGTAATTCCGCCAAAGATACAGTTCATCTGCTTTATTTTTTTGAGATTTTCTTCTGCTGGTATACATTCCTGTCCTTTCCTGCGCAGGAAAAGTCATCTCCAAATTTTATCAAAAGCTGTCAAACAGTCGAATGAAATTAGGTTAAGTTCTTTGTCGGCGAACAAGTCTTGCCACGTTTCTCTTTCACGAAACAAAATATTGCGACGTTTCCATCTCTCTTAATACTTCCGGGTCTCGTGATTTCTCTCTTTTATTTTCATCAAGGACTCCGAGTACTTGAGCTACAAGGCTAGGTACTGTTTCTAAGAATTTTTACAGGAAGGGTACCGTGTTGTACTAGTATGGACCCGTTGATAATTGTTGAAGATGCGGAGACTACGTCAAAATCAACGGTCAAAGATACAGAGACGCCGCTATCACCAGTTACAAGGAATACAAAGAGGCACAAGCGAACTTCATGATTGCATTGTGCGTAGAAACCTGATTGATTTTAAAGAACATATAAATTCATATCTTGAAAATGCAAATCGTCAGTAATCTGATGAATTAAAAGAACAGATAAATCTAAGATATACGGATGAATTATCGATGCGTATCGGCATTCACGATTTTAGATTTTACATTTTCGAAATCTACGGAAGTCATGAAAATAAAAAATCCAATACACAAAATAAACGAATGGATCTTAAATTCACAATCGAATTGGATTGTGAATTTAAAATTCACAATCGTAGAAGAATCGCAGATTATAATTTCCGCAGCTTTAGATTTCATATTCAATTTTCGAATTCAAATTTTTTGTTCTATTTTGGAAATCATATTCAAATATGATTTTTGTTGATAGCGTGTTTTGATTTCGAATCCAATACACAAATTTCGATCTATTTTAGATTTCATATTCGAACATGATTTTCATAGATTTCGTTATTAGATTTTGAATCCAATACGGAATACAATAGATGAATTGAAAATATTGAATCCAATACACAATATATTTTCGTTATTCGAGCACAGATATCTGTAGATTTTGAAGATTTTATAAAATCAAAAATAGATTTTACATTTTTTATTTCATATTGGATTTTCGAATACACGATTTTCGATTGTGTATTCGTAGATTTCAGAAGAAATCCGTAGATTTCCATAGATCTGAAAGTCACGATCGGATGAAATCCAGATTGAATTTAAGGAACATATAATCATATCTAAAACTAACAATAATCAAGAGATCTAAAATTCACAGACGGCTCTAGATGAAATCCAGATTGAATTTAAAGAACAGAAAAAATTCACAATAATTAATAGATATAAAATTCACAATCAAATATAAAACTCACACTAATTAGATGAATCAACATCTTAGACCGAACAATCGAGAATCGTGTATTCGAAAAAAAAAGAATAAATAACTAAGAAATAAGACAAATAAATGGCGAGGTGATACATTGTACAATATCTAAAGAAAGAGCGAGCCAGAGAAAGATGAGGGCATAGAAAATTATGCTGGAAAAATCAAAGGCTCACCAAGCCGAAAAACCATTTCAAGAAAAAAACAATAGGGATTTTCCGAATGCAAGCAAACACAAAAAAACATAGTTTCCTCCAACGAAAGATCAAAGATCGATTACATCGAGGGAAAAAACAGAGCGAGGCTGAAAAAATAACTTTAAAAAAACGAATAAAAGGCAAAGTGATACATTGTACAATACCTAAAGAAAGAGCGAACCAGAGAAAGATGAGGCCATAGAAAATTAGGCTGGAAAAATCAAAGGCTCACCTCGAGTGGAAGGTTACTGCACTGCTATTTATCAAATTTTAATTTAAGATAATGCAAGAAAACACACAAAAACAAAGAATATTCCAATCGCCAATCGAAAATCATTTCAAAAAATGCAAGCGAACACAGAAAACGGAGTTTATTCCAAAGAAGTTCGACGTGCGATCAGAGATGTTCGACGTGCAACGAATTTTGAAGTATTATTGGCTGCATGATTAGCGACTTAAACCACACCACAAATTAATAAAAACTAAGGCATTCAATGGGAGCAAAAAACAAAGGATTAAGGATCTTCAGTCGGTTATTCTTTCTCCCTCTCTCTCATGGTATTTCTCTTACTCTATCTCTCGGCTAATCTTCCTCTCGCTCTCTTTCTCTCCCTCTCTCTCTTGATTACTCTTCCTCTCGATGTCTCTTTCTTTCTCTCTCTCCGTCAATCTTCCTCTCGCTCTCTCTCTCTTTCGATTTCTCGGTCAATCAATTTTGAACAACTTGGCATGATGTGGCAACACCAGATCTATGGTATAACCGATTTCTGTGGCAACACCAGATCTGTGGCAACACCAAACAGGTTATTCCAGAGAGAGAGAAAAAGAGACAGAGCGAGTGAAGGATTGACCGACAGAGAGAAAGAGAGAGAGAGTGAGAGGAAGATTGACAAAGAGTGAGAGGAAGATTGACGGAGAGCGAGAGGGAGATTGATGGAGAGCAAGAGGGAGATTGACTGAGAAATTGAAAGAGAGAGAGAGCGCGAGAGGAAGATTGACCTGCAAAGTGAAAAAGTCCGGAGTAGCTTCATCTGCAAAGTGAAAAATGCTTTACAATCCGATAAGTGAAGGTGCAAGTTCAATCCAAACAGAGGTTTTGATGCCGAATCCGATGCCACAACAGCAATCGAGGTGACGTCCGACGACCAAATTAAAATCAAACGCTGTAATTATTAAAAAATTCAACGAAACTGCTGAAACATGGATTCAATCTCGATCGATTTCTGTTATTCTGATGCCACCGCCATCGAATTTTACACTTACAAACATGTAAAAGCGGTAAATCTCTTGGGCAAAACTTGCATGAACAGATTTCACCGTCGGATAATGTAGAAAACCGAATCGATACCTTGTTTAGATCCCTCCATTGGTGAACTGCGATGACAAATCCCCAAAATCTCGTCGCGAGAACTCGTTCTACCAAGTGCAAGCAGATAAAATAAATATAAATATTTCCAATCGACCTCCCGATCTTGACGACGTAATCCCGACAACATAATCCCTCGGCCTGAGCGTATCTCTGAACAACTGCTTCTCTCTTGTGCACGACATAACCTACGGAACAAAAGATTCTCTCTCTTGTGCACTCCTCCACTTACGCATGACATATCCCGCGTCATGACACGTTGCCAACGACAACTGCAGAACCATTCGTATCGTGACGAGTCGACATGTCGTCTTGTCCTTGACGGTTATTTTATTTCTTATTTTCTCTTTCCTCCAAGGCCTATATGTAGGCCAATGTTGCAAAAGAACACTTAGAGAGTTTATTTCAAGAATTGAAGTTTTTTCTTCTGGGAAGACTCGCCCCATCCTCCCCGTCCCATTCCGGTCGTCGTCGCCACAGATCACGGCCACGTACAGCGCCCTTGGCAACCGCCTTGCGCCCCAGCTGGCTGCGCCCAGCACTCCGCCCTCCGCGCCCCTTTCCTTGGTCCCCTGCGCCCTTGGTCGCTGCCCCACGCCCAGGCCGGCCCATGCCCTAGGTCGTTGCCCCGCGCCAGGCCACCCCGCACAGGCATCCGCCCTGTGTAGGCGCCCGCCCGCCAGACGCACGCACATGCGGTCATCCGCACAGGCCGCCCGCCTGCACAGGAGTCCGCCCCGCTCAGGTGCCTGCCCGCACAGACGTTCACCCCACGCAGGCGCCTGCTGCACCCCGTCCGCCTGTGCACGCAAAGTCCCCGGCCCCCAGCCCACGCCCGTCGTGCCCCTGGACGCCCTCGCAGCCACTGGTCGCCACGCATACCGTTTAGGTGTCAGGGCGCTGCCCCGCACCCCGTAAGGGGGCGACTCCCCCCTTGACCCCCCGCCAACTGACACCTTGTCGAAGCACACGTCATTCGTCCCGCCAACGATGTGTCAAGAATTCCCTGCAGCCTCTTCACGCACTATTGAGTGCCTAGGTACTTCTACACTCTTTGGTGCCATGTTCTTCGTCCATTATTCTTTGGGTGTTCATCCACCGCCTTTGAATTAGATTTGGATTTGAATCTTCAAGCGAAAAGATTGAAAAGGTGTTTGAATCTTCTAGCGAATGCCCATTCAAAGTTATTGATTTTGGTGCTTTGCGTCACTACGGTGGTTGTAAGATAGTACTCCTGGCCTCGACGAGGAGAGGGGCTGCACCATCAGTATTTTCACCGGATTTAGTTTTCAAACTCGATCGTGTGATTTGTGGTCTGTTTTATCTCGTCGTCCCTAGTTGTCTAGTATCCAGTTCCCGTCATCACCTAGTTCTGTCACATCTAGTCATTCTGCATCAATATCTTGGTGTTTACATTTTTTGTAGTTATGTATTTGCATATTAACATATTCATGTCATTTGTGTATTTGTTTATTTACATTATTTGTGTATTTGTATATTTGTATATTGATAGTATTTTCATATTTATGTATTTTCTGTATTTGTTATTTGTGCATCTTATTTTTGAATTAATGTTATTTGTGTATTGATGTTACTTGTGTATCTATCTTATTTTTTGTATTTATGTATTTTTTATATACGTTAATTGTGTCTTTATCAGATTTACGTATTTATGAATTTTTGTATATGTTATTTGCATATTTACGTTTGATGTAACACGGCATACGTTAGGACCATTTGGCATGTGTTACGACACAGAAATTGCAGTTTAAGACTGAATGCTAATGAGATGATTGCTGGATTGATGAAACTAACGAGAAGTTGTAAAACATCTGCTGAGTAAGAAGGTGATCAATTAAGGTTGGGGATTGCGGACTAATCAAGCTCAGAATCCCAATGACCAGGAAAATTAACTGGATGTTGATAACATGCAAATTTATGACATAAAATCATCCATTTTACACTTATATTTGGCTCAAAATGACTACATTTGCATGTTATATTGAACTAAGTTGATTAATTTTGCCTTCATTGTGTTTTTATGATGTCGACATTTCCTGATTTTTGTGTAATTTATTTCGTATTTTTTTTCGGGGTAAAAATCATAAGGAGATGAACTTTTAAAGGCGAAATATAATTTTCTGTTTCTTTTTTTTTAAATGATCTAAATGATTTTTAAGGCTTTTATTTATGTTGTAGGGGTTATTTATAATTTTTCTATCCTTGTAAGGTCGCAAGGGCATAAATGCAATTTATGCCATTTGAGCCGAGAAAACCCCTAACTCTTCAAATAGTTTTTTTTTTCTTAGATGGGGGTCTTTTGGCATTCCTTTGACTCAGGCCACCAGCAGGAAAGGGGGGAAAGCTTAGGCCCAAGCTTTGGCATTGGCAGATGCTCAAGTTTGCTCTGGAGAGGGAGACCAAGTCGAGCTCAACATCGTAGCGGATCAAGCACCACCCGGCCTAGGACTGGCATCAAAAACGGGGTTTGTGTGATGGTTCTGATGAGAGATTTCCTTGTAATCCCCTCCAAGGAGAGTGTACTAGGACTGTTTTCTTTATCTTAGGTTTGGTTTGATTCTCATTCCAAAGTTCTCTAGGAAAATAAACATCATTTCCATCATTCATACACACACCCATTCCAGTTCTCTCATCTCTCCATATCACCCTCTACCCCATCATTCCGCCATTCATTCATCACTATTTCGACTACAAAGAAATCTATCCTCAGTTCTGCACCCATATCCATCATTTCTCCTCTCCATTGTCATCAAATTTGTCCACCTTTCTCATTTCCCATAACGTGTTCGATGAAATTCCTCTATGGGAAGTTTTCTCTAAGAGGCCCCTAAATCATGTAAAAACATATTCCTCTCATATCAGTATTACTACGGTAATTAATCTATCTTGTTTTAACCTCCTTAAATCTCTAGAATACCTCTCCATTTTCTTACCTACAAGTATCTCTTCTTCTCTTTATTAATCATCTACCTCATTACCTAAGCTCCCTGAGGATTCGACCCTTACTTGTCTCTATACTAGTGAGGAAAATATAAATCTATTGCATGAACTCAATACACAGCAACGACACAAATCAACGCAATTTTGAGTTTATCAATTGGCGCCGTTGCCGGGGAGCAAGGTGTCCTTGAGGTTAGTTATTTCTTTTCCCTTACCTGCATCTTATTTTCTCAAGTATTGCGTAGTAGGAATACCTTTGTGAGGAAATAAGAGAGTTGGGATATATTTACTGGGGTAAGAATTTGATTTTGGTTTATGCAAGGAACTAGATCGAGGAAACCTACATTGATAGATCTCAACTCTCTAGGAAGATCATCAAATTCTGAGGAAAGTTGTAGCCGAGTAGAGGAAATGGATCAAGATCAAAATCAAAGGAATCAAAATGACGATCAAAGGGAGGAGAGGAAGAAATATAAGGAACATTACACTCCTATAGGAAGCGGTGGCTTCACCAAGATCACTACCAATTTGGGAGACAATGTTCACTTCAAAATAGATGTTTCTTTCTTAAATGCTTTACCTACCTATCATGGCTTACCTAATGAAAATCCTTATACCTTTTTAGAGGAACTGATAGGTAGGTGCTCCTTATACCATATTCCGGGGGTTTCACAAGATGTACTCAAGATGCGGATATTTCCAGAAACCTTGAGAGATAGAGCTAGGGAGTGGTTTAGGAATCTTTGCCGAAAATTTGAGAGTTGGAATGAAATTGAAGAGTGTTTCATGAAGAAATTCTATACTCCCGGTAGAACCAACCAAGTTAGACAAGAAATACAAGGATTTAAACAAGGAGATTATGAGTCATTTTGTGATGCGTGGGAGCGGTTTAGATCCTCAGCTAGGAAATGCCCTCATCATGGGTTTAGCACATGGCATTTTGATGAATATTTTCTATAATGGTTTAAATGAGAATTCTAGAAATAGAGTGGATTATTCATGTGGAGGTTCAATCATGGAAAAATATGATGATGAGATAGAGGAAATTATGGAGAAACTAGCTGAAACCGATAGCCATCGTTTGAGTCTAAACCATAACGGAAGGAATGAAGAACCAAAGAATGGTGGCGTGGTTGATGTTCATGGTAAGGAAGTTGAGATCATGGTAGAAAGGAATGAGCACCGGATAGGGACAATTGAGACAAATATTGAAAAATTGACTAATTTAATGGAAAAGATGGTAACTCATGCTAATGTGTCCAAGGTGCAAGAAGTTCCTTGCTCTTTATGTTTGAGCAGGGAGCATAAAGATGGAGAGTGCATGGGGAGGGAGGAGATCAATTCAATGAATCACGCGTACCCGTACAAGCCATGGAATGCACGAGGGAACGAGAACTACACTAAAGAGCATCGACCTCCTTACCAACATAAACAATATCCTGCCTCTTACAACCAGCCGCCTAAACAAACAAATGACTCCAATATTTCTGATTTTCAGGTCATGAAGGCAATGATGGAGCAATTAACGAAGAACATTCAAGGGATGAGCGAACAACTTAACCTTGTGCAAAACCGAATGGATCAAATGGAGGAACATGTTCAACAACCCATTGCATCCATGGGAAATACTAGAGGTAAAGAAAAAGAAATGGGCTCCAACAAAGGTCAATTCCCAACTCAACCCTCTATTAATCCTAGGAATGTGTCGACTATTGAGTCACAAGAGCTTCCTTTTTCCAAAGAAAAAGTAGGAAAATCATCACAAATCCCCCTTGATAGTGCGCATGCCATTACTAGATTGAGGAGTGGGAAGCGATTAGAGAAGGATGAGAATGAGGAAATCGAGGAAAGAAATGAAGGAAGAGAACCTTTGGGGAATGCAGCTATACGGAAGGAGTCGAGCCTAGGTGCATATCAGCCCCCTATACCTTTTCCCCATGCCTTAAAACCCTCAAAGCCTGCCATTGAAAATAATAAGCTCATAGAATCCTTTAAGGAAGAGACCATAACCATTCCTTTAGAGGAAGCAATTAGGTATATACCATTATTTTCTAAGTATGTGAAAGAATTATGTACACCCCAGAGGAAAGCCAACCGGATTAGGCTTCCCGAGAGTGTTAGTTCGATAATCTTAAAAGAATTACCTGAGAAAAAGAAAGATTCAGGGCCTCCGCTAATTACATGTGATATCGGGGGGATGAAGTTTTCAAGATCCTTATTAGATTCAGGAGCGAGTATCAATCTCATTCCCAAAGCCCTAGACGATCGATATAAATTTGTGGAGATGCAACCCATTCATGTGGAGCTACAATTGGCTGATGGATCTATCTGAAAACCATGTGGGGAGCTAGTAAATATGATGGTCAGAGTAGAACAATGTGTCTTCCCTGCTGATTTCATTGTAACCGAGATAAAGGTACCCGATGACGTAACAAGAGCACCCATCATTTTAGGGAGACCTTTCTTAGCCACGGCTAGGGCCATCATCGATTGGGAAAGGGGAAAAACAATTCTAAGAGTAGGAGAGGAGAGTGTAGAATTAAACATTTCTAGATTGATGAAATATCCTAGTAGTAGTCACGAAGAAGTGGGAACTTTAGACTTATTAGAGGATGATCATGACTTGGGGGATGAAATTTTGGAAGTTTGTGGAATAAATCTAGTGAACGAATCTTTAGATGCTAATGATCCCTTTGATTTAGAACTTAAACCACTACCATCTTCCCTAAAATATGTCTTTCTAGGCCCTAGAAATACATTACCTGTCATCATCTCTTCGTCCTTAACGCGAGATCAAGAGGAGAATCTAATGGGGACATTAAAAGAGTATAAAGCAGCAATAGGATGGTCATTTGACGACATAAAAGGGGTCCCTTCTAGCATATGTGAACATCGAATCTTTGTCGAGGAAGGATCTAAACCTACTAGAGAACCTCAGAGACGATTAAACCCCAATATGATAGAAGTATTGAAAGAGGAGATTCTAAAATGGCTTAAGGGAAATGTTATATATGCTATATCCGATAGTTCATGGGTGAGTCCAGTGCATATGGTTCCAAAGAAATCGGGAATCACAATAGCAAGGAACGAAAAGGGGGAAGAGATTCAAACTAGGTTAGTTACTAGTTGGCGTGTATGTATAGATTATCGAAAGCTAAACCTAGTAACTAAAAAAGACCATTACCCTCTACCTTTCATGGATCAAATTTTGGAGAAGTTAGCTGGACAAAATTATTTCTGCTTTCTTGATGGTTATTCGGGTTATAATCAGATCAATATTCATAAAGATGATCAAGAGAAAACCACATTCACTTGTCCATTGGGTACATATGCCTTCAAAAGAATACCCTTTGGACTTTGTAATGCACCCGCTACTTTTCAACGATGCATGAATGCTTTGTTTGCAGACATGACGGGAGATGGACTAGAGATTTTTATGGATGATTTATCTGTTTTTGGAACTACTTTTGAATCTTGTCTTGAGAAATTGATAAAAATATTAAAAATTTGCATTCAAAACAATCTCGTCCTAAGTTGGGAAAAATCTCATTTTATGGTGCAGGAAGGGATAGTTTTGGGACATCAAGTGAGCAAGCAAGGGTTGGAGGTGGACAAGTCCAAGGTTGAAGTGATCAAGCGTCTTCCTCCACCCAATGATCTAAAGCAACTTAGAGGGCTCCTCGTCCACGCGGGCTTCTACAGGAGATTCATAAAAGACTTTGCTAAAATTGCTAAACCATTGACTAATCTCCTATCAAAAAATGCAGATTTTTGCTATTAATGATGAAGCTATTAATGCTTTTGATGTGATTAAGGATGCTCTCACTAAAGCTCCAATTTTACAGGCACCTAATATGGATCTCCCTTTTGAGCTGATGTGTGACGCGTCTGACTTTGTCGTAGGAGCTGTTTTGGGGCAGCGCATTGATAAGAAGCCGGTGGCCATCAATTATGCTAGTAAGACCTTGGTGGATGCTCAGGTAAATTATTCAACAACTGAAAAGGAACTGCTAGCTATAGTATTTTCACTTGAAAAATTTAGGTCTTACTTGTTGGGTAGTAAAGTCATTATATATACCGATCATGCAGCTTTGAAATTTCTTTTTTTAAAAAAAGAAGCTAAGCCTAGGTTAGTGAGGTGGGTCTTACTACTCCAAGAGTTTGATATTGAAATTAGGGACAAAAGGGGGAACAAAAATGTAGTTGCTGATCACTTGTCTAGGCTAATCATAGATGACCCTTCCCCGTCTCCAATCGAAGAAATGTTTCCCGATGAACACATATTAGCCGTCCAAGTAAGATCAATGCCATGGTATGCACATATAGTGAATTACCTTGCAACGGGTAGAATACCCACTGATTGGGATTATAACGAAAGGAAGAGGTTTTTCAAATTATTACCTCATTATTATTGGGAAGAACATGAACTCTTTATTCTAGGCTCCGACCAAATCTTTCGGAGATGTGTTCCTGAGGAAGAGCAATTAGAGATTCTTAAGGCATGCCATTCATCATCTTATGGAGGACATTATTCATCTAAAATTACTGCATCTAAGGTTTTGCAATGTGGATTTTATTGGCCAAATTTATTCAAAGATGCTCACAATTTCTATTTAAAATGCTTAGATTGCCAAGCATCCATCAATACCGATAGAAGAGATCACATGCCCCTTAAACCAATTGTGGAGATTGAAATATTTGATCTTTGGGGAATCGATTTTATGGGACCCTTTCCAAATTCTGATGGATATGCATATATTTTGATGGCTGTAGATTATGTCTCTCGATGGGTAGAGGCAATCCCCACTAGAACTAGTGAGAGTAAGGTAGTAATTAGATTCCTTGAGCAAAATATTTTGTGTAGGTATGGATGCCCTCGGGCCATAATCAGCGATGGGGGAGCTCATTTCAACAATTATCAGTTTAGAAACCTACTTAAGAGATATGGAGTGCAACATAGAATGACCACCCCTTATCATCCACAAGCCAATGGACAAGTAGAGAATTGCAATCGAGAGATCAAGAAGATTTTAAGGAAGGTATGCAAGTTTGATGGAAAGGATTGGTCAAAGAAATTATTTGATGCATTATGGGCTTATAGAACAACATATAAAACCCCTTTCGGAATGTCCCCATTTAGATTGATCTTTGGGAAAGCATGCCACCTCCCCGTAGAATTAGAGCATAAGGCATATTGGGCCACTCGATAAGTAAATTTGTCCCTGGATGATGCCGGAAAGAAGCAAATTCTTGATTTGCATGAGCTCAACGAGATTCGGAATGAAGCGTATGAGAATTCAAAGATTTATAAATTGAAAATGAAAGCCTTCCATGACAAACATTTAAGGAGAAGAGAGTTCTACATTAACAAAAAAGTATGGCTTTATAATTCTAAACTCAGGCTTTTCCCAGGGAAACTCAAATCGCGGTGGGATGGTCCTTATATTGTCGTTGAAGTTTTTGACTGTGGTGCTGTCTTACTTTATGATCCAAAAACAGGTCGACGATTCAAAGTGAACGGACAAAGACTAAAACCATATGTGGAAAATGAAGCCTTACAAGCACCAATGGAGATTGATCTCACGGCACCGGGACAGAGCAGAAATGATGCCCCCATATCCATCATTTCTCCTCTCCATTGTCATCAAATTCGTCCACCTTTCTCATCGCCCATAACATGTTCGATGAAATTCCTCTATGGGAAGTTTTCTCTAAGAGGCCCCTAAATCCTGTAAAAATATATTCCTCTCATATCAGTATTACTACGGTAATTAATCTATCTTGTTTTAACCTCCTTAAATCTCTAGAATACCTCTCTATTTTCTTACCTACAAGTATCTCTTCTTCTGTTTATTAATCATCTACCTCATTACCTAAGCTCCCTGAGGATTCGACCCTTACTTGTCTCTATATGTAAATCTATTGCATGAACTCAATACACAGCAACGACACAAATCCACTTAGTTTTCTTCTGCTTTCTTTCTTTTCTGCATTTATTTTATTTTCATGGTAGGACGTTTCACCTCTTTTGTTGTGAGTTATAAAGCCTTTCTATTTTGTTCTTGTAGGTCAAGGAATTCCAGAACTATATCTAGGGGAAGACATATAGTGTGTCCCCAACCGGAATTTTTCGTCTTCTGAAAAGCTCATGTGCAACACTCTTGTCGTCAGTTTGCCACAACTTCTTCCCATGATATTTCTGTTTTCTTTCATGCATTGACGACCACGCATACGAAAGGCGGGGGTATTTTCTTCTAGATTTTTTCTTCTTCTTTACCCTTGTTTAATTTATGCATGACACTTAAATGGGGGGTTCTTCATCACAAAATTATTCATATGCTAATTTACCCACCTTATGTAGTCCTTCCACTTGGAAACCTTGGAATGCGAGTGTATAAGTAGAACTTTGTAGAGTATTGAGAACACTGGGAAGAGGTCCAAGGCATTGGGGTAGGGTGACCTCTTCTAAGTCAGGTTTCTAACGGATGCGAAGGATAGATCGAGTTACTATGGTGTGATTTGATCAGTGTTGAGCGAAGTAGTGTAGGATTTCCTTGCCTTACCTACCACTAGCCGATCCTGCTTGGTGCAGGGGTCAACCTTTTCTGCTTCTCCCCTGGTTGAGTGAGACATCGATGGTGTAGAACCATCACTATTCCTTGGCCCACATTCATTTTGTTCCATGAACCATCTATCCACCCACCATCCTAGTCCACAAATCTCGCACCTGCATTGAACAGTCTTCATGCGATTTCATCACTTTTCTCCAATCCACATACATCCATCATATTCCCATTATTACACTTCAATATCATCAATCGACTATTTTTCCATCATCATTGATCCCTGTGAAGCTATTTGTATCTATGTTCACTCTCCATCTTCTTCTATCACATCCACTGCACATCATCTAGTTCGATATGTTTTTGGGCATCTTATGAATCCTTTCTCTAAAAAAAAAAAAAAAGAAGGAAAAGGAAATATGTGGGTACACACTTTGCATGTCATCTTATTCTCTTCTCTTTCTCACTAGCATTTCTCTCTTTTACGTCATCAGCTTACTCTCTTCTATTCACCATGTTCACACCCTTCTTTTGTCGCTTAAAGCTTCAAAAATGTTTGATGATTCTCTTCTTCAAAAAAAAAAGAGAGAGAGAAAGAAGGAAAGAAAAGAGAGAGAAATTTGTGGTCTTTAGAAGGGTGAATACATAATCGTTCACTCGTGCTTCTTATTTCGTCCATCACTCATAGCCATACGTCATTAATCAGGCCCAAAGTCTTGCTTCTTCCATCATCTCTCTCTTTCTCTCAATCTCTATTTCTCTTCAATCATCAATTGTAATGTTCACTTAGAAGTGTTTTCCACATGTTTCCTCAAAAAAAAAAAAAGAGAAAGAGGAAATGTTTATATTTTGTTCATTTTCATGAGTTTGTTCTTCCATGTTTTGCTCTTCTACATCTCTACCTTCCATCACCACTATCCAAGCAATATCCCCACACTATTTGTCGCACCATTACCATTTCCACATCATTTCCCACGCCATCTTCCCTTCTCCCTCCATCAATCACTTATTTGAGGAAATTTCCATCACAATGAAAGCCTTTCCTTGTTCCATACATTAATTATTCACCATCCCACATCCATCTTTGTGCGCTTATTTTTAAGCCAAATTTTATTCACATCACTCATCCAGGGGAGAGTAGTAAAGGGCGATTCAAACGCCAAGTAGCCAAAAGAGCGGAAGTGAGAATGAGATATGCTTTATTGAGAGGGTAAGGAAATTCCTCCAGTCATTGTGTGGTGAGGATCATTCATGCCATAGTATTAGACCTTGTTCCTCACCGTGCTGAGTTCTCCCATAACCTTGGGGAAGATGACCTGCTTCCGATGACCATACCATAAACGGTGATCAGTACTCTTATCGCTTTTCAATCTCACCCCAGGTCGAAAAGTGGAGGGACTACCTAAGTATAACTAAATTGGTCAATGCTACGGGACTAGCATTGAGTAAAGTGGGGGGTGTTTGCTAACATGCAAATTTATGACATAAAATCATCCATTTTACACTTATATTTGGCTCAAAATGACTGCATTCGCATGTTATATTGAACTAAATTGATTAATTTTGCCTTCATTGTGTTTTTATGATGTCGTGACATTTCCTGATTTTTGTGTAATTTATTTCATATTTTTTTTCGGGGTAAAAATCATAAGGAGATGAACTTTTAAAGGCGAAATATAATTTTCTGTTTCTTTTTTTAAAAATGATCTAAATGATTTTTAAGGCTTTTATTTATGTTGGAGGGGTTATTTATAATTTTTCTATCCTTGTAAGGTCGCAAGGGCATAAATGCAATTTTGTATCTTCAAATAGTTTTTTTTTTCTTCGATGGGGGTCTTTTGGCATTCCTTTGACTCAGGTCACCAGAAGGAAAGGGGGAGAAACTTAGGCCCAAGCTTTGGTATTGGCAGATGCTCAAGTTTGCTCTGGAGAGGGAGACCAAGTCGAGCTCAACATCGTAGCGGATCAAGCACCACCCGGCCTAGGACTGGCATCAAAAACGGGGTTTTTGTGATGGTTCTGATGAGAGATTTCCTTGTAATCCCCTCCAAGGAGAGTGTACTAGGACTGTTTTCTTTATCTTAGGTTTGGTTTGATTCTCATTCCAAAGTTCTCTAGGAAAATAAACATCATTTCCATCATTCATACACACACCCATTCCAGTTCTCTCATCTCTCCATATCACCCTCTACCCCATCATTCCGCCATTCATTCATCACTATTTCGACTACAAAGAAATCTATCCTCAGTTCTGCACCCATATCCATCATTTCTCCTCTCCATTGTCATCAAATTCGTCCACCTTTCTCATTTCCCATAACGTGTTCGATGAAATTCCTCTATGGGAAGTTTTCTCTAAGAGGCCCCTAAATCATGTAAAAACATATTCCTCTCATATCAGTATTACTACGGTAATTAATCTATCTTGTTTTAACCTCCTTAAATCTCTAGAATACCTCTCCATTTTCTTACCTACAAGTATCTCTTCTTCTCTTTATTAATCATCTACCTCATTACCTAAGCTCCCTGATGATTCGACCCTTACTTGCCTCTATACTAGTGAGGAAAATATAAATTTATTGCATGAACTCAATACACAGCAACGACACAAATCAATGCAATTTTGAGTTTATCAGATGTCTAGTCGTGAGGGACAAGTAATGTCCAATGGGGTCACTAACGTCCACTACTAATGATCCTAATGTACCTTTTGAATTCTGGCAGAGGAGCAATTCAAAGACGACGCGGTAGGAAATAATGACACTACTAAAGAAAGAACGGGAAACGATTGAAACCTGGAAGCCCGAAAGTCAGAGTCGTGGTGT
Organism: Wolffia australiana; assembly: GCF_029677425.1. Lineage (NCBI taxonomy): Eukaryota > Viridiplantae > Streptophyta > Magnoliopsida > Alismatales > Araceae > Wolffia > Wolffia australiana. Next base: position 71,171 of record NC_135844.1, read on the forward strand.
TGAAGCAGGATTTTTGATGATGTCCACTTGATTTTGACAAGGTGAATAAGTCGACGTAGAAAGGAGCACTCCAAGAGAAGAAATAATGTTACGCTCAGATATGGAAATAATGTCACGCCTGTATTGACAATCAGTGGTCGAGATCTTCGAACGATGATCAGAATCGAGAGCTTACAGTATGTGTATCGTTCTTGTTGATCATTAGTCGTAGAATAGCGCAGCCGTGCTGTGAAGATCACTGAAGAATTCCACCCGGAAAACAATTCCATGGACAAGGATTCCCGACAGATATTTGGGAATCGGCCGCAGAAGAATGAGAGTGGCAGTTTGGGGAATGAAGAATTATTGTTCTATGGTGATGTCGGTATCCCGTTCACTACTGGGGATAGGGATCAATAATCGTAGATCGGCGCTCCTATACGGTGAAGATCGCTGAAGAAATCTGCTTGAAAATGATCCCAAAAACAAGGAGTCCCAGTAGATATCAGGGTATCGACCACGAACGAGCAAGAGTAGTGGTGTTAAGGAGTCAGCACCAGAAGACCAGAGCACCAACTCGCCAAGTCAACGGACAGGCGTGGCAACCTTCACTTAGAACCTAATCCAGATTAGATAGTAAAAATCTACGTATATACTATGCTCGTTAGAGATTTAGATGATAGATCAAATATATGATTAAACATAGAATAAGATCAAATCTAGACGGTCAGGATTAAATCTAGACAGGATTATAACGGTTAGGATTGTAATGGGTCTACAGCACCGATCGACGGACATGATCGGCGCACCCATTTAGTCATAACGGTCCAGATCTAACCAATTCAACGTTATAAGGAAAGGGCTCATTGCACCGATGATAACACCCTAATTTCTGTCTTTATTTCATGTTATTAGCACCATTTTATGCATTTAAAGAGCTTAAAATGGGGTTGCCATCATATATTTACATGAAAATAGTGTTTTCAAGTGATTTCTGGTTTTTTCCTAATTTTCTGTTAATTCTATGAATTTTAAAGGATTTATTTAAGCTTGAAATAATTATTTCTGAATGAAAATAGCATATTTAATATTTTATTTCGACATTTATCAGCATGGGAATGAATCAGTGAATTTTCTAGAATTTTATAGAATTTTTTACGAATTTTTAGGATTTTTCTGAGATTTATTTGAAGAGGAAATGTATTTATTTCAAGGAAAAAAAGTATATTTATAATAGAAAAAAAAGTATTTTTATTATTTTTGAACTTTCAAGAGTCTTTTTGCGAACTTTCGTTGCAAAACGACCCTGAAAACAGCTCTCGGTCGCCACTGCAGGCGTAAAGATCCAATTTAAAATTTTACAGGGTTTTATTGCACTTTTTAATATATATTTTTAATTTTTTAGGAGAAATCGGAGGAGAGAGAGTGCGCCAGGGGCATATACGCAATTACTTTTGGGCAAGGCCCAAAAGCAATTCCAGGCTTTTTAAGGACTTTTCTGCAAAAACGAGGATTCAAAATGCGCCAGCCAATGAGAGAGCGACACGTCATTGCGTGTTTAAAAACGAAACTTATAAAGAAATCAATTTTAAATCCAATGGATTAAATTGGTTTAAAATTGATTTATTAATAACTTTTGATCCTGAAGTCTGATTTAGATAATTGTTTTATGGACTTGTTCGTCTTGATCCCTTCTTTCTATCTGTATGGTTGTATCATTCAGATCCAGCCTACATTGATAGATAAATATTAAGTACTAAATGGGGGTAAAATGGTGATTTTTACCATATAACCTAAGTATAAAAGCTAAATTTCGAGAGGGGGAGTTGATTCTTGATGGTTCTCTATCACAGCTACAAGACAGAGATAAGTCCCACCCTGGATCAAGTTATCTGGTACTTTTTCCTTGATTGTATTTGAATTTGTGCATTTTGAATGAGATTTGTTCAATTTCTTGTTTCTTCTTCTTGGTTTTGATCTGAAATTATAAATCGCTTCGCTTGAGCGTCATGTACAAGCCCTGATTAGGATTGAGAGGAGAATTTGAGGGATTCAACTAAGCATTCAACTGCATTCCAAAGAAAAACTCTAAAAAAAATTAGTTTTAATTCTTAGGAGATTAAATTACCCCCATTTCAGTTCTGAATTATCAAAGTTGCAAAAACAAACCAAACTCAAATTAAAAATTCCCTTTTAACCTCTCTAATTGACCTCTTGAATCCTTTTATTAGGATCAAAGAAGCCAATTTAGAGCTCCATATTTCTTCTATTCATCTCAACTCTTCTACCCCCCTTTCTAAATTCTCATCTAATTAGGGTGACTTGATCCTCATTGAAGATCAAATTCAGTTTAATCAGAGTGAAACGACCAATACAATCACCAAATCGAATTCCTTACTAGCTTCCCTTGGACGACATTCGTACTTATCACTATACGTCTTGAGTAGAGTTCTTATAAATTTTATTGCATAAGCCAAAATCCACAACGACAAGGGCTAAAAATTGCATAGTTTTTACCCCTATTTTCGGCTTATCAACCGATCAACGATCATGATCGGTGCACCCGTTTCATTATAACGATGCAGACTAGATCTGAGTTTAAACGAATACATCCATTGTAATCTGTTACAACATATATATCTCGACAACGGTTACTTACTATTCTAAAACACTTATATGTCTTATAAAAACTAATCCATGGTATCTTCAATTCTTGGGGATTAACAACAATCAAACTTCACACCTCTTTTCTTGGTGTTCTTCTTCTTCGTCGTCTCCCTTCTCACTTCTTCTGTCTTCTTCTGTCTACTCCTATCGACGATCTTTTTACAAGTGGTCGGGGAAATGAAGAATATCAATCCATGGTGATTGTGGTATTCCACTGTCTGCTGAGGATGGGGATCAATAACCGTGGAACCGCACTAACTGTTTAAGATCATTGGAAAAACCCGCCCGATTGAAGTTTGTTGAAGATCACTGAAGATCGCTGATGAAAGATCACTACAGAAGATCGCTGAAGATGAAATTTGCTGAAGAGGATCGCTGAAGATGAAGATCGTTGAAGAAGATCGTTGGAGGTGAAGATCACTGAAGAAGATATATCAAGAAAGTGGCGATGAATTTGGTGATTTGGGCCACAAGCAATTCCCACAATATAAAACTATAAAACGACAACTCCTTGCAGAGTGAAGTGGCTACTCAAACAGGAAGGAAAAAAAAATTTCTTTCAATTCTCAAAATGCATCATCATCTCCCTCCTTGGGCATGCCCCCCTTTATATAGGGTAGGGAAGATGCCGAAGTGGGGCAAATGAGGGACACCGTCTTGTCACTTGAGGACTCCCCTTATCGTACATCAAAATCAAATATGAAAATAACAATGGATGAGACCCAAACATTATAGTGCATCCAACAATTCCGAAAGAAAACAATATACATGAAAATAAAAGTAAAATGCTCATGACCTGACACTAGGCCGTGTACTTTAAGTCGGGTTCATGGATGTCGGCTCGAGCTGAACGATGAGGTTGTTGGCCTTTCGTGGCGTGACTGGTGCGATGGTCCCCTATCAATGCTATTTTCATACTTATGAATTTTTTGTATATGTTTTTTGTGTATCTATCTTTTTTGTATTTATCTTATATGTATTTTGTATATATGTTATTCGTGTCTTTGCCTGACTTACGTATTTATGTACTTTTTATTTGTTATTTGCATATTCATGTTATTTTCATATTTATGTATGGTTTGCATGTGTTATTTGTGTATTTATCTTTTTTGTATTTGTCTCATTTGTGTATTTATATATTTTTTGTATATTTTATTTGCATATTTATGTTATTTTCATATTTATCTTTTTCGTAAATGTAATTTGTGTATCTATCTTATTTCTGTATTTATGATATATGTATTTTTTATATATGTTATTCATGTATTTATCTGAATTGTGTATTTATGTACATTTTGTACTTTTCATTTGCATATTTATGTTATTAGCTTATTTATATTTTTTATATGTTATTTGTGCATCTATCTTGTTTTTGTATTTATGTATTTTTAGTATATGTATTATTTTGGTATATATTATACATTTATATTCTCATTATTTTAAGGATGACAGGCGCAGTTGGCATAGGCCTAATGAAAGCTCGTGACCAACCCAGCTTCGAATCTGTCTGGAGGAATGTTTTATAAATATTTTTTCCAATATATTATTCACTTCAATTTTTTGTTCGGTTTTCTCGTGAAACCGAACCCAGTACTGAATTTTTGGTACACCCGAAATTCCTGAATCGATGGTATCGATTCAGTTCGGTTGTACCAAATATCGATATGAAATGGAAAATCCTAATTGTGTGACAATTCAGCTGCCACAATAAAAGTTAGTTTCTAGAATACTTCTTGATGTCGGACGTCGTTAGTGACGTTGTCTGACGGGTAATTCCCTAGGTGTATGTACATGCAGGACTCGACCGTGGGGTCTTGCCAAGCTCCAAGCTGCTGTATGGGTGGCCAGTGATAGTGATGGTGACCTTCTGACCCTCGTCCAAGCAACGATTGTGACTACAAAGCCGAGTGGATTGAATTCGTGGGGCTCACACGTAACGGACAGGCGAGGCATACACCTAAGAAATCTCTCAAGTTGTATCTCTCGTAGTATGTTTTTCTCTCAAATATTCTAACTCGAGCCCAATAGAGTGCACCCAATAAACATAATATAGAAGATAAATTAACTGACGAGATAGGGAAACCGTATTGCCCAAGGTCAGCTTACATGGCGAGGCAATAGCCGGTGTGGGCAAAATCGGAGGAGGTGTGCCGGAGACAGGCATGGTGTCGCTTGACCAACAACGGAGTTGTGGCGGTTGGAGACCTGATGTTGGGAGAGGAGAAGAGGAAGCGAAGGCGCACGGGTGGCAAGACACAGGGCGGCAAAGTGGTGTGGTGCAGGCGACGCACCAGAGTTTGGCGGGTTGGATCAGCGCAGGCGACGCGCGACTATGCGGTAGTAGGGTGGTGCAGTTGCAGCGTAGTGGCCAGGCAGTGCGAGTGCGCAGGCAGCTTGGCGGCAACACTGCCTAACATCGCTGAGTGGTAGCTGCACAGGCCGCATAGTGGGCAGCGCGCTAGGCGGTGCGTGACGGCTCAGCGGAGGCGTGAGCAACGCGGTGGTAGCGTGTAAAGCACCACAAGCCATTCGAGGTGGCAAGTGCTGCATGAGCGGCTTGGTGGCAGCAAGGGCAGTGCGCGGTGCCACGCAAGACGGTGGTGGTTTGACACGGCAGGTGATGCACAAGTGGCTGGGCAGCGGCACATGCGGCATGCAAGGTAGTGACGGCTCGGCGCGGCGAAGGGCGCATGAGAGGCTCGGGGGCGGTGGGGGCAGCGCGTGGTGGTGCACAAGGCAGCGGCAGCTCTTTCTCTCTCTTTTCTCCCTTCTCCTCTCCTCTATTTATTCTTCCTTCTCTTTCAAGGAGGGAGGTTGGCGGCTGAGACATCCAAAGTGGTCAACCTTAAAAAAACCTCCCCTTCGCTAGGCACCCATTCCCCCTTATAAATAGGGGTCTTGAAGGGGCCCTTAAAGTGGGTCCAATATGGGGGCCCATTGAACATGGGGGTGATGGATATTATGTGGCTGTCAAGCCAATCACAGTGCCATGTTTATTTAAGTTTATTAAATAAAATATTTGCGTTCATTATTTTTTTGTGTGATGTTTATAATGAAATCCATGAATACATGCAATGACTTAGTGAATTATGATGAGATCATAATACAGTGATCACTAGTCTTTAAACATGTATTCTAAATATTCCTATTCGGTGGATAGTCGAAATGGACGTTAAATTATCCGAATAGAATAGCACTAGCTGATCTTACTTATATGATAATTGATGGCACAGCATCACGGGACGTCATCGAGCCAGCACGCGAGGAGCCACCAGACGTCATCGAGCCAGCACGCGAGGAGCCATCGTCATCATCGAGCCCGCCACCGCCATGTGCCCAGCCGACACGATGAGCCGTCGCGGCGACACGTGACCCCGAGTTCAAATACTCGGCATGACGCACGCGCACATCTTCATCGGAGCAGCCACTATTCCCCTTTGCTTCTTTTTGTACCTTCATTTTCTCATCTTTCGTCTCGTTACTTTTAATCGTCTTACATGTCGTCTTGTAGTGAGGGGAAGAGCCCATATGAGGACATCTTCCCCTCACATGGGCCTGACAAGCCCATTATCTCTTTTATTTTCTTATATTTTCTTTGTTGTTCACAAGGGGGCCCACTTTCACCCATTATATAAGGGGAAGAGGTGGGCGTCCAAACTTACTGTTGAATTTTGGAAGTTACATTTTAAGAAGTTGAAGAGTCACGTACATGAGAGCAAGGAAGAAGAAAGAAGGAAGAAGAAGAAGAAGAAGAAGAAGAAGAAGAGGAAGAAGAGGAAGAAGAAGAAGAGGAAGAAGGAGAGGAGAAGGAAGGGGGAATCGTCGCTACCCAGTCATCCGCAGTTGCCGGAAACCACCGCGCTGCCGTTCCCGTCACCTTCCCTTGTCCCCGCTCGCCTATTCATCTCCGCCCGTGTCCCTGTTGTCTCCTCGACCGCCCGACTCCCCGCCAAGCTGCCTATCTCTTTCCCGATTGCTCTCCTGCCACCAGAGCCTCCCCTGCTATCGTTCGCAGCCTCACCATCGCCTAGATCTCCGCCCCGTGCCCAAGTCCATCGCCTACTTCGCCAAACTCCCTCCCCAACACCCTTCCCGATACCGTAGCCAACCCTTGTCACCTGTGCGCCATCCCACCATCACCCCTCCCTCTGACGTGCCGGTCGTGCCCCTCCCCCCCCCCTTTTGACCGTAGCCGCTGACACTCGTTGCGGTCGCGGGATACGCCGACGCTCGAGTCGCCGGAGACGTCAGTCATCCCGTCGTACACCCCTGCGTCAGGTACGATCTGCTCCTCTCACGCCCAGTCAACTATTCAACCACCGGCCCATTTCTTCACTCGCTGAGCCTTCACGGGCCCCGCGCCGCACTCGTGTGTGTCCTACGCGCGCTCGGCCAATTGGAACGCTCGCCCAGCGCGCGCAACGCGCGGCGTGTTGCCGGTGCCCGCCCCACTAGTTGCCCCGGCTGACGCCCGCGTCACCCTAGTGTACCCCGATTGTGCACCCGGTGGCTGTCTCGCCAAGCACCCACTCCACGCCCGCAATCACAGCCCGGACCGTATCAGGCGCCACTATCGCCGGCCTCCGCCACCCGCGGCGCTCGCTGATCGCATTGTTTCCACCTCTTCCCCGCACGCAACTGCTATCGGCGACCCCGCACCTGCCTCCTCCGAGTTTTTGGTACGAGAAAGACGTCGCCAGCACGACGCAGGTACCCCTTTCCGCACTCTTTACGTCTCTTACTTTCCTCTGCACTCGGGTTAGATAGGTGAGTGTGAGACAGGTTGAGAAAATGACGAACATTTCACGAGAGTCTTTACCCATCCGGTACGAGTCGAGAACGCCCGACGCGTGTGAGCACTTCAGCGGGAATTTCCAGTTCGGCGACGTACTTGCCCTCGACCTTCTCGGGTGAGGTTCAGGAGGCCCGTCAGGCTTCACTCAGGCGACCTGTCATTTCTCTGGAACGGCAATCACTGCTCGTCGGCGCACGCACGTACGATATTAGGACTTTCATTCATTCATCCCGTCATTTATACCTGTTCACTCGCATCCATCGGACGACGTCTTTCGACGTAGTCCGATTAGTTAGCGATACGACACCAAGCCCATACCCTCGGTGACGACCAGACGATGTCGTGACGACGTCCGGCATCAATAATTATAGCTGATCTTGTGGCTATTAGTCGGGGGACACTATAGACAAATAGTGGGTGCTCTTTGGAGAAAGAGTTCACTGAATTGATCCGTATGAATCCTTGAATAGTATTATACCTAAACGTCAATCAAAATGATTCAAGTCACAATTTTATAAGTGATCCACTAACTTGAGACACCTAAAACACCAAGGACATCTCGTGAGTGGACGACTACGTTTTGACTATGACTTTGAGCCTCTAATTATGGGATTCAAATAAGTTATATATCAGATGTAGTAAAAAGCTTACGAAGATGACTGAGTGGTCTAGACGGGATCATCCACCATCAGTATAAGAGGAGATTGACTCAAGGAGGACAATGCAGAAAAATCCCTGGCTGGGGTAGTGAGGATATTGGAGAAGCCGTTCCCCAATGATCCCTGTTACTCATCAGTACTAATCGAATGATGGATTAGGGTTTGACGATAAACCATACCCAAAGTCCTTTGAGAGTCTCGCGTGGAGGATGGATTATACATATACGGTAACCGATGATGATAAAGGTTCCATGAGAAATTTTGAGACTACTCAGTATCTTCAGGAGCACGAGGTATAGCTTGCCACCCCACGTGCTAGAAACTTAACCTATCGATTGGGTTAAATCGATCCTTATTAAATTAATCGATATGTTGATATAGTTAATTAAAAAGGTTGGTCAATAAATGGTATTGGGCCACTAAAATTTATAACTAGAATGATACATGGGACTAGAGGATCACACACACAAGGTCATAAGGGCATTGGTGGATATATTTTACTTTGTAGGGTTTTTGAGAAAAACCTTAAGTAAAATATAAACAGGGAAAGGGGTCTCATTTAAAGCATCCATGCAAGCCTGATTTGAGAGCCTCTCCCTTTTTCCACTCATCCAATGAAGAGTGTCTTCATGGTTAGGAGATCTTCTAGATTTTCAAGAAGAGTTGAAGAAGAAGACGTGGAGATTCAAACGCCGAGTGCTCGCATGGATAATTCTAGAGTGATGGAAATATATGTGGCCGACAAGCCAATCACACATTTCGCATCTCGTTCCATATTCATTAATAGAACATATTCATTATAGTGCACGTGTGATGCTCATAATGAAGTCCATGAATATATGATCGGACTTGGTGAATTATGATGAGATCGTAATACGGAGATCACTAGTCTTTAAGCATGTGTTCTAAACATTCCTATTCAAAGGATACGCGAGAAGGACATCAAAGTATCCGGATAGAATAGCACTATCTAGCCTCACTCATATGATGAGTATGGCCGGTCCCGTAGCCATTAGTGTGGCGACACTAAGGATAGATAGTGGGTGCTCTTTAGTGGAAAGAGTTCACTAAATTGATCCGTACGAATCCCTGAATGGTATTATACCGAACTGTCAATCAGGTTGATTCACGTCACGGTTGTGTAAGTGGTCCTTAGACCTAAGACACCAAAGACGTCTTGTGGATGGACGGTTGTACTTTGGCTATGGCCAACGAGTCTCTAATCATGGGATTCTAAACGGTCTTAGTTCGGGTGTATCAAGAAGTACATGAAGGTGATTGAGTGGTCAAGATGGGATCGTACACCCTCGGTATAAGAGGTGACAGCTCAAGGAAGAAGATGCAATGAATTCCTTGGCCAAGGCAATGAAATATCAGAGAAGAGTTCTCCGATGATTTCCGAATGCATCTGTACTAACTTGGATGACCGATTAGGGTTTGACAGTTGACCATACCCTAAGTCGTCCAAGGAGCGTCAAGTGGATGAGGGATTATACATACAAGGTACCTGATGATGAACAGGTTCCATGAGTGAGTCGATACACACTCCTTTGTATCTCCTAGGACACGAGGTGTAACTTGGCACCCCACGTGTTGGAGTCTCGACCTATCGATTGGGTTGAATCGATTTGACGTTAATTAATCTATATGATGATATAGTTAATTAATTTGGAAGGCCAATAAAGGTTATTGGGTCGTTGGAGTCATTAACTAGACTGATACATGGGCCTAGAGGGTCACACGCAAATGGTCTTTTGGACGTTGGAAGATATACTTAAGTTTTGGGGGTTTTATGAAAAATACCCACTTAGTATAAATAGGGGAAGGCCCTGAACGAAATTCACCCAGGCCAGAATTGTTCAGGGGCCTTTCCCCTTCTTCCCCACTCTCCCCACACCCCCTCTCCATCCCTCATGTGATTAGGACGACGTAACGATGCCGACGGAGAAAGAACAGGGCTTGTCAACGAGAAGGAGGAAATCCGATGCGTCGAGGACCGCGTGGATACGTCTAGAAGCTGCACACTTGAGCAGCTCGACTCGTCTCGCTCCGGAATCGAAGAAATCACGAATGAGATTCGTGCAAAGGTACATTGTTTCAATGTTTGGGTTGATGTCGTTCGATACGCAAAAGACTTCCGCTGCGCATCGTTTTAGATTTATTCATCCAAGTCAAGGCCCCTAGAACCCAAAATAGAGGCCAGACGCATGAACGGCTTCAGAACAATCTCAAAGTGGCAAATTCAAGTGTGGAACAAGTTACCCGAAAGGTACTTTCAATGTTTTGTTTTAAAGATTGACTGTGAATCGATCGGCACGCTTCCGCATCCATGGGATGTGTTTTCCATAGCTGAACCAATGCACAGAACCCAACAAGGGGTCTGATGCCGGACGTCGTCTCAACGGCGTCCGACCGTCACCGAGGGTAAGATCTCGGTGTCGTATCACTAACTAGTCGGTTCACGTCTGCGACGTCAACCGACAGATATGCGGAGAACAGGAATGTATATATGACGATAACGAGAATGATGGTCCTAATCTGGTACGTGCAATGCGCCGACAAGCTATGAAGTGCCAACCCGGAGCGGGGACGGAGTCTCCATGCAGGGTCAAACCAGCCCTCCAAGTCGTCTGAGGTGGGTCGAGGGCGCGCACGCCGTCGAATGGGATAGCTCCCACTGGAGTGCTCGCACGCGTCGGGCGTCCCGACTCGTACCGGACAGGTAAGACGCTTGTCTTGTGTTCGTCGTTCTCTCAACCTGTCTCACGCTCACCTATCTAACCCGAGCGCGGTGGAGGCAATACGAAAGAATACTGAAGGAAATAAATGACGTAAAGAAGCTAGGGTTGCAGGGTACCTTCGACGCGCGGCGTCGAGTGACTCAAATTGGAGAATCCACGGTAGGAGCCGGCGGTGCTGTTGTACGTCCGATCTCGAGAGCACTGGGCAGGGAGAGCCGGTGGGTGTAGCGCCAACGAGCAGTACCGGAAGGACGCTATACGACGGGCGCAGCCGGAGAGGACAACGGGAGGGCCGGCGCTGGAGATCGGTCGAGGGACGACTGGGGCAGATCCTGGCCGAGTAGGGAGGCGTTCCTAGCACCACCGGGGGAGCGGGAGGGGGGGGGGGCCAGAACCGACCGTGGGGACCTAACGCAGTCGCGGTGGCTCAGGAGGGCTGGACGGCGGCCGGAGGGACTCGGAGCAGCCAAGGCTCACCAGAGCATAGAGTGGCGCCAGCCAACGGTGGCCAGGGAGGCCTAGAGTCCTCTAGGGCGGCCGAGCTGGCGGCTTGCAGCGATGGCGCGGCAGCGCGGCGCGCGGCGGCAGCGGCGAGCTGGTACGGTGGCGGTGGGGCTCGGAGCGCGGCGACTCACCAGGGCGTGGGAGACACCGGGCGGCGGTGGTCGGAGACCCGGAGGCCTCTGGGGTGGCCGAGCTGGCGGCGCTGGCGGCAGCACGGCGCAGCGGCTGCGCGGCGCGCAGCGACCTGGTGCAGCGCTGCGAATGGCGGCGGCGTGGGACTCGGCACCGGCTGCGGCGTGGGCGAACGCGGCGGCGGTCTACAGGGCCACCCTCTTCTCCCTTCCCTTTCTCTCCTTCCTCCTCCTTCTCTTCCTCCTTCTTCTTCTTCTTCCTCCTTTCTTTTCTTCTTCTCCACGACCTAACGCTTGTTTCTTTCAACGTGAATTTCTCAATTAGGTCAAGCGAGAGGGGAAGCGCCCACCTCTTCCCCTTATATATGGGTGAAGATGGGCCCTTCCTTAAGTCCAAAAAAACAACAAAACAAAAACAAAAAAAGGAAAGGAAATAAGGAAGACAGGCTTGTCAGGCCCAACATAGAAAAGGGGGGGGGAAGAGTTCCTCATATGGGCCCTTCCCCCGCTACACGACAACACGATAAAAGCGAAAAGCTATAGAATAAAAAGTAACAAGGTGTCGGTGTGCTACTGGGTGGCGTGTCGCGTCATGCCGTATAACGGTCGGTCGGGATCCGTGTGTTGCTGCGGCTGCGTGGTGGTGGCTGGATCCGTCGTGGTGAGCTGGGTAGTGCGGCTCTCTGTGTTTGGGTCGGTGACGTCCTGCTGCTCCTCTGCTGCTGGCTCGATGACGATCGGTGGCGACGCGCCATCAGGGTCTCCTTTTTAAGTCAAAACAAACAAAATACGAAAGATGAGAGGGCCATGCCCAAGTAGGGTATGGCCAAAATACGTTGAACTTGTGGGTAGGCAAAAATAAGGCGAACACGCAGACAAAACTCACAAAAATAACAAGCACATACCAGGGTAAAATTAAAACACCTGAATAGCCTGATCTACATACTGTCTGACTTTCCCTAGGGTATTAGAACCTTGATGTCTTCACCTTCGCCTAGGCATGCCGGTCAAGCTAGACACGAACCGACGGGGCTGTTGATGATGAGAGTGATGCCTCCGACAAAGTCTCTGATGCAGTGGGACTCCTCGCTCCATCACTTATCCATGCATCAAGATTGGGAGACTACGTTAAGTTTTTTATTCCTATGTGACATTTACTATATTCACTTAAGCTTATGTGATATAATCCTATATAAATCAGGAATGAACCTGAACTTTGAATATGTCATGTTCATTTTGTACTTTTGCGTCATTTTTGCTTCCCATTTTCTCTCACACCTGCTTTATACATTTTTCGACAATAAACAACACCATTAGGGAATGTCACATCTAAGACAGGTCGGCTAGGCCTTGACACCACATATGACAGGTGGTGATAGACAGAAATTTGATGTGAAGTTTGTCTTGTCTCCTGTCACATCATACAACCTGATTTTACATAAGTCCACCACATCTTCATCACCCATCACAATATCCATTGTATCCTCCCCATCCCATCACCAAACTACCTTCCCAACATAGGGGACGAAAGGACATCTCTTCTCTCTCTCTCTCTCTCTCTCTCTCTCTCTCTCTCTCTCTCTCTCTCTCTCTCTCTCTCTCTCTCTCTCTCTCTCTCTCTCTCTCTCTCTCTCTCTCTCTCTCTCTCTCTCTCTCTCTCTCTCTCTCTCTCTCTCTCTCTCTCTCTCTCTCTCTCTCTCTCTCTCTCTCTCTCTCTCTCTCTCTCTCTCTCTCTCTCTCTCTCTCTCTCTCTCTCTCTCTCTCTCTCTCTCTCTCTCTCTCTCTCTCTCTCTCTCTCTCTCTCTCTCTCTCTCTCTCTCTCTCTCTCTCTCTCTCTCTCTCTCTCTCTCTCTCTCTCTCTCTCTCTCTCTCTCTCTCTCTCTCTCTCTCTCTCTCTCTCTCTCTCTCTCTCTCTCTCTCTCTCTCTCTCTCTCTCTCTCTCTCTCTCTCTCTCTCTCTCTCTCTCTCTCTCTCTCTCTCTCTCTCTCTCTCTCTCTCTCTCTCTCTCCTCTCTCTCTTTCTACTCTCTCTCTCGGGCCTCTCTCTCTCCCTCTCTCTCTTTCTATTCCCTCTCTCTCTCTCGCGCCTCTCTCTCCCCCTCTCTCTCTCTCTCCCCCTCTCTCTCTCTCGGGCCTCTCTCTCGCCCTCTCTCTCCTTCTCTTCCCTCTCTCTCCCTCTCTCTCTCTCTCACCTCTCTCTCTCTCTCCCTCTCTCTCTTTCTATTCCCTCTCTCTCCCTCTCTCTCTTTCTATTCCCTCTCTCTCCCTCTCTCTCTCTCTCAGGTCTCTCTCTCTCTCCCTCTCTCTCTCTCTCACGCCCCCCTCTTTCTCCCTCTCTCTCTCCCTCTCTCCCTCTCCCTCTCTTCCTTTCCCCTCCCTCTCTTCCTCTCCCTCTCTCCCTCTCTCTCTTTCTATTCCCTCTCTCTCTTTCTATTCCCTCTCTCTCTCTCCTTCTCTCTCTCCCTCTCTCTCTTTCTCCTCTCTCTCTCTCTCTCTCTCTCTCTCCCTCTCTCTCTCTCCCTCTCTCTCTCTCCCTCTCTCTCTCTCTCCCCCTCTCTCTCTCTCTTTCTATTCCCTCTCTCTCCCTCTCTCCCTCTATCCCTCTCTCTCCCCCTCTCTCTCTCCCTCCCTCTCCCACTCTCCCTCCTCTTGATTTTTCTCTCTCTTTCTGTCTCCCATTCTCCTTCCCTCTCTTGATCTTCATGTCTCTCTCTCAAACTCTCTCTCTCTCTCCCTCTCTCTTTCTCTCTCTCTCTCTCATTTTTCCCATTTTCCATCCCTCTCTCAAAATTCCTCTCTTGCTTTAGACTTCCTCTCTTAGTCTTCCTATTATCCACTCTCTCTAGTTCTCCCATTCTCTCGTTGTCTTGGTATTCATACACATTATAATCTATTCACAAATATTTTTTCAATATTTATAATTTTAATTTTGACCATCATATTATCCTTTTATTTTAAATCTAAATAAAATAAAATTATATTTTCCATAATTTGAAATTTTATAATCTCATAGGCTCTTATAAGTAAATACTTTCTATATATTTTGGCATCATCTTATAGTTAATATGAAATATATTATTATTTTTAGATTATGCGAGAAAATTTTCAGGAATTAATTGTATTTTGAAATGGTTTAAAATTTATAAATTTCAATTTTTTCCATAATAATCTTACTTTTCTTCTAGCCAGAAAAAAATGTTATCCCTTTTTTCCATAGTTTTTCATGCTTCCAAATTTCTGTCACAATCGTCATCTGTAATGGTTGTCCCCTCATGTCACACATTTGAGACCTTATGTTACGGTCACGTCATCCGCAGAAGTTTTTCATCACATCATCCATTACCGTCACTGTAATAAAAAATACATCCATCACCATGATATCGTCCTCAGGGATTTGTCGTCGTGATGAATGATGTGACAGATGAGGTTTGTCATTACTTATGCAGCATACATTAGGAGTGTGAGGTGATCTATTTAGTTTTTTATATTTTGATCAATGAGGTGAGGTAATGCAGAGCACACTCCATAGGAAGCTTAGATTACCCAAAGAGAGGCTTCTCTAAGAGAAAATTCTCTCTTTCTAGAGCATCATAAAATCCTCTCTTTGCAGACAATGAGACATGGCGATTACCTTGTAGCAAATGGATCTCATCAGGATAATAAACAGCTCTTTTTTCAAAATACACACTGGATTGTATGGTTGGAAATAAAGTAATGAAATAGATATGTGTAGAATCGGTTAGATTTGCATGGGGCTTGTGTCTGGTTCTTAAGGATGAAGTAGATAGCACATGGATGTAAATCAATGAAAAGCATAGCATGATCCATCGTCTCTTCAATTAATCATATGAAACAGTCTTGAGCGGAGACTTTTTGGACCAGTACAACATAATTTTCTGAATTCTCTAGCGATGCTAAGGATAAAAGTCAATAATCCTTTGACCAAGGACATTGTCCTATTTACAGGAAGAGGAGATGCATAATCCTGTTTGTTTTATCTTAATTAAATCCATCATTATAACTAAAATAGGCTTAGCCTCCACACATTTAATAATCATACTTATGGTAACAAAAGTCTGAATCCCATCATTATAAAAAGGTGAATCACCTTAATTGGGATCTGTAATTGCTAGCTTAATAATAAGAAGTTACAGACGTATATATAATTTTCCACAGATTAAGAAATTAAGCTAACATAATCTTGAACAAAGATGAGTACGATATAGTGGACAAACACTCAGTTTTGTCTGATTGTATTTCTTGGCTAGAATATAACAAAAATAGATACTAAAAAATTGATTCAGTGTCGATTAATGTAACTTTGTGAGAGTTGGTCCATTAGATGTGCTATTCATTGACAATATTTTTAAATTCTTCCAAGTAGGATCCAAAGTATCAGCTTTATTTTGGTAGAATGTCGTCTTCGGTGGGTTATCATCCTACCATTTGTAGAAATGGGTTTTCGTAAAGAGAATTACATCTACAAAGTAAGTATCTTTGATATGAGTTAAAAAAATATAGGATAATTGAGAAATGTACGGTTTTGACCACCAAATATACATGGGAAATCCTCTTTGAAAACAAAAAGAGGATTGGCAATCATTGTCAGCAATTTCTACAAGCGCTCGTAGGGCCAGGCAAGAAATAAATGTGCAGAGTCGAATCTCTTGTTTGGATCTCTGAAACATACATGTATCTGATGTACCATGTACTATAAATTCGGAACTACTGAGACACTATTTCAAAAGCTCTCCATAATTAGTTTACGGCATGTGGTGTGAGGTTTGCTTGGTTGTGTGTCTGGTTAATTTCTACGATGCTTGAGGCCCAGTTCATCTGCGTAATTGGTTTCTTGTTTATTACAGACCAACCAGAATCATCTTCTACTTTTTTCAGGAAACATGAAGCCATCACTTTTGAAATTACATCCATAAGCAGGTCAGCGCATGATTTGATCACATAAGAATTAGGATTAAGTGATCCCATTCATTGTGTCTCTTCCGTTTGGGTCAGTTAAGATATAAGGACCAATACACTTTAATATTATGCATTTGGTTAACTATAGAAGTGGAGAGAGTGAGTTCTTAAATAAATATAACTGTCATAAAAAATGTGTGACAATATGTTCTTAGTGAGAATCATCAACTTGATTCATTGTTTTGCGTGATATGAACTGACCAGAATATGCGTTATATGATAAATCCTTGAAGGTTTCCAGTTTCATGCATTTTTACAAACAATACAAGACATGTAGACCTATTTAAAGCTAAAAATGGGAGGCAGGGTGGATGGAGTAGGAGGCAATGGGATCATAGGAGTTATTGTTCATACATCTTTAAAAGTCAACCCCAGTGGACATTATAATCATCTTCCCTGTAAATGGACATATAGTCCTATGGTGGAAACCAAATAGGATACTGGGATAGATACCTAAGTTATATCTTAATAAACCAGTAGCAAAGATGTTGACAAGAAAAAATAATTCTCTCATGGATATGGTTTAGAGGATCAAAGATGATAAGATGGGAGTAGGGTATAGTGGTCTTGATTCCTTTTTTTCAGAAGCACAAAGATATGTGACTTCATTGGCATGAAGCTACACAGTGTAATTCTATATTTCCGGTAGTATTAAAGCCATCATACCAATAGAGGAGAGAGCATTATTCTTAATATAACTCTTATGTTCATTAAAGAATAGTGTATGTGGTTAGAGATATATAATACTTCAAATTTAAGAATCTTAAATATAAATAGCAGTAAAATATTGTTGATATTCTCAATAAATCTATATTTGATGTACCACAAATGGATATTCTCAAAAAAATCTATATTTGAGAAATCAATAAGTGATATCCCATTTTTCTTGTTTTTGAATGCACATTAGTTTTTGCAAAATGATATATTTCCTGAAACCTAATATAACTATCGAAATGCCCTTCCATTGGATGAAAATCATTACAAAAAGGTAGTTGTAGTCTAATATCTAGAAGGCACATTGCCTCATAGATTACAAATATTTAATGAAATAAATACCGTACAGCCCTAACTACATATTAAGATGATGCATGCTTAAAATGGTTGTATTTATGTTTTTAGGTATCTAAGATAAATTGTCAACTTTTCTGACAAACTGAATTTCAAGGTATATTTCCAGAACATGGCGGATGATTAAACAGGCAACATGAATGGTTAGTATAAATTATTTTATGCAAAAATTTCATAAAAGGCTGATAATCCTTACTTTCTAGATCAAAATGAGGTTCACAAATAACATTCAAAAATTTTCATAGTGAAAGGCATGAAATTTATGACATGATGCAATTATGTCATCCACAAATAAAACTGGGTGAATAGTATATTTTAATATGTTTCTCATTCAAGTCGTCGATAATGTTGTCTTTGTGAGACATGAAGTTAGCAATGGAAAATAAAATCCTTTCATATACTCTCTTCATAATATTATTTAATGTTTTACCTCCCCATTCCCTCTACTCCTAGGGTGCATAACTGGAATGCGATTGGATTGAACCCACTTCCAAGGCTATACTTCTACGAAAGAAAAATGGTTCTGTATAGTTAGCGGCAAACATTTGAAATAGGTGGTTGTGAAAGTTTCAAACTAAACTCGTGTGATATATGATTCAACAGTTCCATTTATTTATGGAATTCTGTATCTTAACAAAAGTTGAAAAAGAGGTTGGCTTGAGTGATGCAGAATGACAGGATGGGACCAAACGTCTGCTCTAGAGCCAAATGGGCGAGTGAAAGGCGAATGGGAACCAAATGCTAATGTGATATTAAAATCAACGAGAAGTATAGACTCGGCAATGAGAGACACCGCCAACCAATGAATCATGGTAGGGGGGTGGTCCTGGATATGCCACTAGGCTTCAAATGACCAGGAGGTTGAAGACCGACGGTGTGAGCACTGCTACTGGTGCTAGAGCACACACCCTTGACAGATCCAACCAAGAAGATACCAATAGAAATCCTTTGAAAAATTAATACTATCTATACATGTAATAACCCCAGCGGTGGAGACGTGCTCGGGAGGTAGTGAAAGAAATAATGAACGTGTAATTGGGGAGTGGTGCGAGCGTACAAGATTTTTTGTGACCCGATTATCCATGTGTTGGGAGTCGGTGGATGATACGTCAGGGACGCGACCGGCATGCAGCTGCAGCCCAGGTAACATGAGTAGAGCTGGTTGTGACGATGTGGACAATGGCACATATATCAGAGTGTGGTTGATATGGCGCAGTACGGTGCAACGGTGACCCGACGAGGTTGAAGGTAGGGTGGAGCAGCAGCTATGCGCTTGACAGCCCGAGCATTAAAAACAACATGGGACTATTGCGTTTGCGTGACCCGACGATGTAGCGTAGAGGTGGTGTATCATCGCCCCGCAATGTTGCAGGGTGGCTCGATGGTGCGAGGACAGCGCGATGGCATGAAGGCAGTGCTGTGGCATGGTGACGGAGCGGCGATGCTAGGGCAACACGACAGCGTAGAGGTGGCATGGTGGCACATAACATGGAGGCGCAAGATTGGCCAATGCGTCTGGCCAAGTGACGGCGCATGGGGTAAATGCGGGTGGCTCCAGCGGGCGGCTACGTCTGGCAGCAAAATAGGAAGCATGTAGGCGGTGCAAGTAGGTGGCACTGTGGGGTGCACCCGTTGGCGGCAAGGCGGATGGATTTGCAGACAGCTCAAGCATAGCCAAGCAGTCAGAGGGGGTGAATGCAGGCTGCAGGAACCGGCAGCAGAGGGTGTGGGTTGTCTATAGTGGCAAGCGCAGGCACTCGGGCGATGACAGGTGTGAGCGTCCAACACGCGCGAGGGTGCGCTGGCGCAAGCACGTGGCAATGGTGGGTGGGTGGCGTCGGTATGCACAGGCACTTGGTGGTGGTGGGCATGTTGCGGGCACAACGGCGACAAGCACAAGTGCACATCAGTAACGAGAGCGCCGGCACGAGCTTGCTGCAAGCGTAGGCTCGCGGCGACAACGGCCGTGCGACAACGGTGGGCGCATGGATGCAATGGGCATACAGTAGCAGTGGGTCGTGGTGGCAGCGACCGTGGGGCAGTAGCGGTAGCGACCGATGAGGGTTCCCAAGACTCTCAAATGGCATTTTCATAAATATCTGAAAAAAACAAAAAAAACAATATTTTTTTCCTTCCTTTTTTCTTCTCTAACAAGGGTATCCCCCCTTTACATAGGGGCATATCACCTCCCCTCTTAGAAAATGAAGGGAAAAGGCCCACTAATCATCTCAATGATAGGGTTTTAATTTGTCATCAGTAATTGAGATTACTCAATGAAAAATATATTTGATTGTACTTACTCAGGAATATTTAGCTAGTGATGAACACGGATTGTCTCCATAGGGAACGATGGTTGAGGAATTAACTTTCTTATTATGTTGATTAACGATATGAGAAAAGATAAAGAGGAGAATATATTAGGCGAGATAGTGAAATTGGATAAAAGGTTGTAACAGTTATGATTCAAACTTAAAATTAACAAAGAAAAGAGGAAGTAAAAGTATAATTACAGGATGTGTTGTGAGAATAAGGTAGAGGAAGTGGTGGATACAATAATGATCGAGTGCATGAACAATGTGATGGTAGAGCGAGAGACGAGATATGGGAGTGAAATAATTGTGAAAAGATAATAATAAACCCTAACTAAGCTAACGAGAATGTCAAGAAAAGAACAATGTAAGGCTAAGACACTTACCTTAAATCCTTATGATCTGCCAGGATCACGGCAATTTACGCGCGCCGGTAAGCTCCTCCTCTTCTCTAATGCTTCTTCCCACGCACCCAAGACACCAAAAACACCCTTGATTGATTTCAATACTCACTATCTTTCAATCAGCCAACACTAGTAATAAGCAAGTTAAAGATGAATTTCACAGCCAACACTAGTAATAAGAGGTATGGATGGAAAGCGGCAGGGAAGACGAAGCAGTGCTCAAAATTTCAGCTCAATCAGAGTTGTAGATCATCATATGTCACTGTTTGAAGTTGGTGAAATCCTAGCCCTTGATTTTTATCTCTCTTCATGATCATCTCGGACGCTTCCTCTTTTTCCATGTTTGGTTGAACTGCCAAATCCTTTAGATTCTTCCTCCTCACATCTTCTACCCTTGCACTTTTCATAGCTGCCACATGTCCTTGTAGCGGGAAAAAGACAAAAGAGAATCATAATATTTATTTATTTAAACAGTTTTACTTAATTACTCTCCCAGCTGAAGTGGCAGTGAGTCACCGAGTGCCATGTCAGCATGGTCCCTTTTTAGCGAATAGGAGAGTGACAGCTGAGCGCCACGTGTACACGTGGTGCCATCTGTCACATGACACATAAGCGTAGCCACTTATGTTGACCATCCCACGGAAAGAGAGAGAGAGAGAGAATGGAAGGAACAAGACAAAATATTATTCTGTCCATAGAGGGAGAGAGAAGGAAGACAAACAATATTTTGTCTTTTGCAGTCCATGAAAGAGGGAGATACAAATAAAATAAGACACTATATTATTCTGTCTTCTTGCGTCTTTGTACACAAAAGAGAGAGAGAAACAAAAGAAAACAAAATAATTTTAAATTTTTTCACCTCGGTCCACACAACATTCATTCTAAAAAAGACGATAATTTTTCTGATTATCCACGTCGCCCCTACGCCAGAAAATTCAAAAATCAATGTTTTAATCATTAAATGCAATTGCGGCTTCGCTAATAGCGATGCCATGACTGCTTAGCTAAATGATTGGATGATGCCAATAATCATATGTAGGTCTGATTCATCACTGTTTGACAAATCTAATGGCAACATGTTGTGACGTCACACAAAAAGGCTCAAAATAAACTCAAAAATTCATATTTAATAAAATTTAAGTCCAAAAAATACGTATAAATAAATATTTTGACTTAGAAAAAATCATATCTTTTCAAATTTAATGTCAAACAATTCCAAAAAAATCATATTCTGACTCAAAAAATAATATTCTTTTAGAATCTATTGTCAAAAAAATCCCCAAAAATACATAAACTGTAGAAAATTCATGGCATGATTCTAAAAATAGATTTAATTATTTTAAGCTATATAACATGCTTATATAATAAATTTAATGCAATTAAACATGAACATATGGTTACCTTAAGGTACTAATAATGCATGTTATCACCCACATGTAGGTCCTATGGGCCCCTCTAAAGAGAAGAGACCCACACATAAGCCCACATAGACCCAAATTGAGTCCAAATTTAGAGGTTTATGTCATTGTTTTAATTCAGACTTGCAAAACAATATGTATGAAGTTTTTCCACTTAAATACTCTGTAATTAATATCGGGAAAGTAAGAAGTCAATCCGCAGAGAGACAGAAATTTAATTTCAGAATAGTTTCTCAAGCTTGGAGTGAAGACAATGATTTTAAAATCAAAAAATACAAATTTTTGGGATTTTTCTAGATCTTTAGGTAATTTTCATAATTCCTTATGATTTAAGTTAAACCCAAAATACAAAGAAAAACATAAAATAATATTTTTACACTAATTTTTCTATTTTATTTTAACAAAAAATCAGAAATAAATAATTTTAGAATTTTCTGGAATTAACTTTACACAAAAAACACAATAAATATTAAAAACGAAAGTTAGAGATTTTTTAGAATTTTTTAGGTGTTAAAATGACTATAAATTGATTATATTAATTTTCTGGGTTTTTCCTAATTTTTTTCCAAATTTATAAATGTAGAAAATAATTTTTATGATTTTTCTGATTTTTTCTGGTTTTTCTGATTTTTTTATATTTTTAATAATTTTTTAAATACTAAAAATATGGTATTTACCTACTCCGGCGATCACCGGAGCGGCGGCAGCAGAGCAGCGTCGGCGGCGGCGGTGACGGAGCGGCTTCGGCGGCGGCAGCGGCAGAGGAGCGGCAGTGGCGGCAGTGGTGGCAGCAGGCCAGATGGGCCAGCGGGCCTGGTGTGGCCCGTATAGGCTTGGCCTTTGTGGGTCGGCCCACTAAGGTTTGCCCAATTTGGCTAAGTGAAGACTTAGCCAAATGGACTTAAGCCTTATTGGGCTTAACCCAATTTTCAGGACTTAGCCAATTTGGTTAAGTCCTGCACAGGGCAACCCAATGCCCTGTGGTCATGTGCGCTGCCTGAGCGCAGACCGGCGGGCAGAGGGCTATCCCTGCCACACGGGCACTACACAGCACCGGACGGTGGCGGCTAGAGGACAGAAAATATGAGTTTTGGAAAGGATAAAAATGATGTGTTAATGCGATTTTTAGAATTCAAAGTAGGGAATGCTTGAGGATCTAGAGAAAGATAGGGAGATATTTTAGAGGGTGAAATAAACATTTTTAGAGAGATAAAATGTCAAAATGGGAGGATAGAGAGAGAAAACGAAGAGATGGTGTAGAGAGAGTTTGAAAGGGAATTTGAAGGTGTAGATGAAGGAGATTTTTTATGAAATTTTGAGGGGATGAAATGTGGATATGTATGAAGGTCTAGAGAGAGAGATAAAGCCTATTCTAGAGAGATAAAGTAGAGAAAATGAGTGTTTAGAGTGGGAAAGTGGTGGATTTTAAGGGTACATGGATGGGAAATGATGGAGAAAGCAGAAATCTAAG
Organism: Wolffia australiana; assembly: GCF_029677425.1. Classification (NCBI taxonomy): domain Eukaryota; kingdom Viridiplantae; phylum Streptophyta; class Magnoliopsida; order Alismatales; family Araceae; genus Wolffia; species Wolffia australiana. The sequence continues at coordinate 94,293 of NC_135844.1, forward strand.
ATCCTAAAGCCTCAATGCAATTTTACTGAGCCCTCAATGCTTCCTCTCAAGTAAGGATCCTTATATTTTTCCAGGATCAGGCATTTTTCAATGCAAAACAAGAGACGAGATTAAGAGAAAACTTCAATAAACTTACATTAAGCAGGTTGAACAACCTGGATTCTAAAAAATGCCTTGTCCTTCTGGACAGCTAATTGATAGAGCACGTCCAGAATGAGGGGAAATGAGGGAGAAAAAGTCTATTTATACATTGGGAGAATTACTAAAATACCCTTTTGGGCATTTTCTGTTATCTTTTCTTGCCATTTTGCCTCTTTTTCTCCATTGGTTGGGAGCTTCCCTTTGTAATATTTAGCTTCTTTCTTTGTAAGGCTTTTAAGAGCTGAATGGACGGGTCAGGAAGTGGCCCTTCTTCTTCAAATTTCTATTTTGAAGGTCCACAACTCCACTTGATCCTTTCAAGCCTCTTTGAAGAATCACTAAGCTCACATAAATTCTCCGACTCTTTAAGAGTTATCATCTTCTCATTTCTGTAAATTTGTGCACATGTGAAACTATAGAATACTCATCAGTACTATAATTGCTTGGCTTCAAAGAAATCAAGGAGTTTAGTAAAAAATAACCATAATGTGCAAAAATTAGAATTTATAGCTAGTGCATAAATATTTAGTTAATTAGAGTGATAACATGATAAATTCTAAATTAATAATACCAAAAAATCTAAAATCTGTGAAAATATACATGCATTTATCATGTTATCAACCCACACATAGGCCCACTTGACCCACACATAGGCCCACCTGACCCACACATAGGCCCACCTGACCCACACATAGGCCCACATATACCCACACACAAACACAAATACATGGGCCAATACACAGGCCTAAACTTATAAACACCTGCATACAAGGACGTCAAAACAAAAGAAGCTGTAAAAGGACGAATGGAGATTACGTCAACATCTCCAAGCCTGTTGACTAGGCCAAATATGTGAAGGTAGGGTCTCTCCTTCAGCCCACACTCCACAAGCTATCTGTGATCGATCTTCGGTGCTAGATGTTCCCCATCATTGAGGTTCAAATCATTTTAAACGTCTGGGAGACAAAATAAAACCAATGATTCATCATTTATACTTGAAGTGTAATGATCAAAAAAAATATTTAAATGGTTAGGTTCCTATATTTACAGAGACATGACCAAATTTAATCATTCTTTCCTTCCATTTTTAAGAGAAAACTTGAATAAGGACAAGAATCAAACAAAAAAACTAACTTCAAGTGATGTATTTTAATGATTTTTTAGTTATAAATTTAAGGTTTTTATGATAAACTAATATGTTTACATCAATCATTAACCACAGACATTTCCATTTTGTCTCGAAAAATCAAAAGTCTCTATGCCAAAACTGAAGTGGTAGAGCCCTCAAATTAGGAAAGTCATCTTCCTTCACTCTTGATTAACTCATGTGGCATTCATCCATTCATTTATTCACGATATCCGATTTCCAATGACTTCAGGAGCATTATTAGTAATCGCATATTTTTTCACACTATCTAGTTCTTTGTGAGTCAATCATGTGGACAATTAAAATGGGAGACATTATTCATAAATAAACTCATAAAGCATGTTGTCTGACCATAGTTATTCAGCATGTATTTTTTGAAGTATCAAAATGTTAGTAATTTAATGATTTATCCATGATATATTCAAATCACGAATAAATCCTAAGCCATGAGTCAACGTGGAATACTCTAGGATCGATAGCCCGATCTGGGAGCACAAATTCCTCCACTCATTTGGCCTTTTTATGTTTGGATACAACTTGACATACAAATCTAATAACATATCTATTCCTAAATAAATCTCAATATTGTATTTTCTGCCCAAATTAAGAATTTTATTTAATATATAAATGCAAATTTTGAAAATTTTAAATTAATAAAATAAAAATAACTCTTGAAAATTACAAAAAATTGGTATGGGTTAGATGCCACATTCGTGAATTACTAATATCAAAAATGAAAAAAATAGAAATTATCTTTTGCTACAAAAATAGTGTAACTTAATTAAAAACAACATGGAACATTTCAAATAGCTTAAAGCATATGATGACGTTAAATAAGTTTTGAATGTTTTATATCAATTTGTGTTCTCATAACCACATATTTGAATCAATTTTAGTACCTTAACAGTGAAATTATACATATTATACTTATAGCCTGCATATGGATCCTATATTATCATAATTTCCCGTTAGTGGGTGACCGCATTAATATCATATCTCAGTAATCCAGTGGTCTATGCTGGTGTCACACGGTCAAATCTCGAGCCAGGTTTCCTGCTTGAATATGGTGTGTGCCGGCCTCAATGTTCAGGGCAAAACACTGAGTAGCCTTGATCTCTTGCAGCGAAAGCTTTGCAAATGCTTAAGATCGCATAGAAGGGGTTAGAGGAGATGGTGGGGATGCAGCCGCGTCATGGAATAGATTCATTGCATTAATATCAGAAAAGAGTACATCGTCATTGGGATACAAGGAAGACTGCCTCAAGCCGCCGCTCCGCGCGCGCGCCTGCTTTGCCGCTACACAATTGCGCCAGGCCGGGCGTCGTGCGCCCACGGGCATGGCGATCACACACGCCACCCCTGCCTTGGCGATCACACACGCCACCAGCACCCGTGTCTACACCCTCGCACGCAGTCTGCGCAGCGCCGCCGCATTCGACGCCTCAAGATGGGCGCTGCGTGCCCAGCACTACCCGCGAGAGCGCTATGTGCCCTCTGTGTCGTCTCATCACTCTCGGTGTGCCACATGCCTTAGTCTCCTGATGAGATGTCTCCTGGCCCCGCGCCCCGCACATGCAATGCGCGCACTGCCCACGCGGCCGTTGCGCGGCACCCTGCACAACTCTGCGCACTGCACCCGCGGCACGCCGCCCGGCTTGCGCGTCCCGCACCACGCGTAGTGCTTCACGCTCCCGCGCAGCGCTTGGTGCTTGCGCGTAGCATTGGCCCCCGCACGTGGCGCTTGGCGTTGGCGCACGGCGCTTGGCGCATGCGCACGCACACTAGCCAGCCCGCGTGCCCAGCACGCGCAGATCGTAACTGATCCGTTCCGCCTTGGGTGTGGATGGGCACGTGCACCGTCTGCATTGTATCACCACATACAGGGCAATGGCCTGAAAGATCAGGTATTTGGGCATCGCTAACCATAATGACTCAGTCCTTTAATGTCGTGAGCCAAAAACCAAACACGTCCTCCCAATAAGCACGCAGGCTTCTAGGCAGGGAATGCCACCTAGTTAGGGGCCTAACAGCTGGGTATAGACTCATATACTTATATTCCTAGGTGTAACATCCTTCTCAGACTGAGATACTTCACTTCGATTTGTAATTAAAATTACGGATATATGTAATCAACAAAATGTCGATGTATTAATAATAACAACATATGATTGACTATAACGCAAGCATAAATCCAACATCATGAATATAGGCTGTAATGGATATAACCAATTTTCTTTCTTATAATTTGGCTATTTCGGCAGCCAAGACATATGGGCTGCAGTATATCTTAAAAAGATGGCTCTCAGTACAAAACGTAATAACATATATAGATTCGTTGGTTTTATTTATTTGTTTCTTTGGAGGTACTTAAATACATAAGGTACTCATGTGGTTCTCTATTTCAGCACCATCATATCTAAGTTAGAAACAATAATTTCTCCCCTTTATGAGTTTCTAATTTTTTCAACTGTATGCAGTATGAGGGAAAGCAATTATAAAGTCAATACACCAAGCTCTGAGTTGCAATACTTGATTCTCAAGTGCCACCACTAGTAAAATGTATGCCCTCTATAAAAACCTTGCAAAATCCCATCCTACTACCTACTTGAAAAAATAAATATGTAACGCTTTAGGATATTGGAAAAAGTTTGATTTTAGATATGTTGGATTATGTGCCTTGGCTCAATCATGGAAAGTTAAGTGCTAAATCAAATTCCAAATCAATCTTTAAATTCACACATCATATGTACCTTATAGGAAACTTTTTCCAACCTTGACATGCCCACTTTGAGATCATTTTGAAGCATGTCACATGCCCAGTCTATAGAAGTATCCAGAAGATAATGTTGCTCTCAGATATCCACTTCTTCTTCATCTCTTCTTGCAAATCTTGAAGATCTTCTTACTATGAAGACAGAATAAAAGGGGTGGAGGGTTTGGTGGTTCCCAATTTTGGCTGGCCTAGGTGCTTAAAACGGTGGCACTTCCCTTATGTATATTTTACTTAAGTTTTTCTCAAAAATCCTATAGACTAAAATATATTCACCAATATCCCAATGATCTTACGTGTGTGACCCTCTAGGCCCATGTATCATTCTAGTTAATAACTTTATTGGCCCAATAACAATTGCTGGTCAACCTTATTAAATAACTACATCAATGTATAGATTAATTAAGGATCGATTTGACCTAATCGATATGTTAAGCTTCCAGTCCAGGTGCCAAGCTACAACTACAATTGAAGATACCAAGTGGTGTTTGAAAACTCTCATGGAACCTTTAGTGTCACCAGTTATGGTATATGTATATTCTTTCATCTTCTCAAGACTTCCAAGAAATTTAGGATATGGGTAATCACCAAAGCCTAGTTTATCATTCGATTAGTATTTATGCTTAATGGGGACCACAGGAGAATGCCTTCTCCAAAACTCTCACTCCCCGACTGATAACACCCTAATTTCTGTCTTTATTTCATGTTATTAGCATGATTTTATGCATTTAAAGAGCTTAAAATGGGGTTGTTATCATATATTTACATGAAAATAGTGTTTTCTAGTAATTTCTGATTTTTCCCTAATTTTCTGTTAATTCTATGAATTTTAAAGGATTTATTGAAGCTTGAAATAATTATTCTTGAATGAAAATGGCATATTTAATATTTTATTTTGACATTTATCAACATGGGAATGAATCAGTGAATTTTATAGAATTTTTAGGATTTTTCTGAGATTTATCTGAAGAGGAAATGTATTTATTTCAAGGAAAAAAAGTATATTTACAATAGAAAAAGAAGTATTTTTATTATTTTCAAACTTTCAAGGGCCTTTTTGCGAACTTTCGTTGCAAAAAGACCCTGAAAACAGCTCTCGGTCGCCACTGCAGGCGTAAAGATCCAATTTAAAATTTTACAGGGTTTTATTGCACTTTTTAATATATATTTTTAATTTTTTAGGAGAAATCGGAGGAGAGAGAGTGCGCCAGGGGCATATACGCAATTACTTTTGGGCGGCGTCCAAAAGCAATTCCAGGCTTTTTAAGGACTTTTCTGCAAAAACGAGGATTCAAAATGCGCCAGCCAATGAGAGAGCGACACGTCATTGCGTGTTTAAAAACGAAACTTATAAAGAAATCAATTTTAAATCCAATGGATTAAATTGGTTTAAAATTGATTTATTAATAACTTTTGATCCTGAAGTCTGATTTAGATAATTGTTTTATGGACTTGTTCGTCTTGATCCCTTCTTTCTATCTGTATGGTTGTATCATTCAGATCCAGCCTACATTGATAGATAAATATTAAGTACTAAATGGGGGTAAAATGGTGATTTTTACCATATAACCTAAGTATAAAAGCTAAATTTCGAGAGGGGGAGTTGATTCTTGATGGTTCTCTATCACAGCTACAAGACAGAGATAAGTCCCACCCTGGATCAAGTTATCTGGTACTTTTTCCTTGATTGTATTTGAATTTGTGCATTTTGAATGAGATTTGTTCAATTTCTTGTTTCTTCTTCTTGGTTTTGATCTGAAATTCTAAATCGCTTCGCTTGAGCGGCATGTACAAGCCCTGATTAGGATTGAGAGGAGAATTTGAGGGATTCAACTAAGCATTCAACTGCATTCCAAAGAAAAACTCTAAAAAAAATTAGTTTTAATTCTTAGGAAATTAAATTACCCCCATTTTAGTTCTGAATTATCAAAGTTGCAAAAACAAACCAAACTCAAATTAAAAATTCCCTTTTAACCTCTCTAATTGACCTCTTGGATCCTTTTATTAGGATCAAAGAAGCCAATTTAGAGCTCCATATTTCTTCTATTCATCTCAACTCTTCTACCCCCCTTTCTAAATTCTCATCTAATTAGGGTGACTTGATCCTCATTGAAGATCAAATTCAGTTTAATCAGAGTGAAACGACCAATACAATCACCAAATCGAATTCCTTACTAGCTTCCCTTGGACGACATTCGTACTTATCACTATACGTCTTAAGTAGAGTTCTTATAAATTTTATTGCATAAGCCAAAATACACAACAACAACGGCTAAAAATTGCATAGTTTTTACCCCTATTTTCGGCTTATCACTGACCAGGGATATAGCTGCATCGTCGTCCTTGAGTTAACCTCCACTTGTATTGAGGGCAGATGATACCCTCTTGAGAACTCAATCTCTATAGGCTTCTCACCATATCTGAGTTATGACTTGTCTAAATCCCATGGTAAGAAAAAATTTCCATCCATGAGATGCTTTTAGTGTCTCAGATCAATGGATCTTGTATAAAACTATGACATGATTCAGCCTTATTCACATTTAGGAACTATACCATTCACATATTCTTAAGGATCAATTTAGTAAGATCTTGTCCTTAGTGTCTCAACACTAATGGCCACTCGATGAACCATACTTAGCGAGTAAGAAAGGTCAGATGATACTATATCTAGATATTTTGATGTACATCTCTAATATCCATCAACTAGAAATATTTGGAACGCATGTTTAGAGACAAATGAACATTGTATTATGATATCATCACAATTCACTTGGTGATTGCATGTATTCATGGACTTCACTATAAACATTGCACAGGAATAATAATGAAATAAAATATGGTGGTGTGATTGGCTTCACGGCCATATAAGATCCATTAGGCTAAATGGTTATAATGTTTTCTTAGAATGATATTTTTTTTTTGAGTACTTTATACATTTTTCTGGTATCATATTCAGAACAAAATATTTTTAGTCAAAATATCATTTTCCTTAATTTTGAGATATAAAATTTTAGGAGTTATTTTTCCAAGTGAGATTATATATTTTACATTTTCTTGCATAGATTTGATTCACTATGGATTAAAAAAGTATTTTCAGGGGATTTAATATTTTAAGATGCCACTTATCACCTTAAGAATCGTCAAGTGGCAACCAATCACTCATTTTCACATTAGTTAGTTCAACTATTCACAACGAAAAGGATCATTATGACATTGCAAATCATGATCCCACAATGGCTAATCATTACTAATTAGATTCTTTATTATTATCGTCTTAATAGATAGCCAAGATAATTAGCTTTCCAATGCATCCAACCTTGTAAAATTCATTGTTATACATGCTTCTTATACTTATAGGCTGATTGAAATCTCATGAGTTTCTGAGATCCATTAGGCTTGTTCTTAGTGTCTTGGGTGAGTGAGAAGATGTAGTAGAGAAGAGGGTGAGCTGAATTGCAATCTCAAATCACCGTGATTTAGTGGAATGTATGGATCTGTTATGAGTATACTTGCATCATCATTATGTAACAGCTATTTCACTATCTCATTCCATCATAACATTTTATCATTGTAAAATAATCATCTCTCACTTGGCATCGTCTCATCAACATTTCATCTATCATCCCCTTTACACAATTCAGTCTTTTCACCATGTTACTCCCATGTATTTTCTCATTATCGTGACTCCATTCTTGTTCTAACTCATTCTTCTAAAATTAAAATATACCTAGCTACTATTCGCTAGTTTTATTGTCTCATTTCATCTCACTAATTAAAATCTAAAGAATAATATATCCTTAATAACTGTTCTCTCTGGAGTTGATCCATAATCATCACTAGCTTCATTCACTTAAGTGGTTAAAGGTTTATATCATATTGATTAAACTCAAAAAAAAACCCACAACATATCAAAATACTAATTTTTGAGCCTATAAAAAATTAAGATCCTTGTTAAACTTTTATTAACTGAGGTTCGGTTCACAGCTCGGTCATTGCGTTCTTCAATGTTTATTAAGATCCTCGTTCATTAGGCAATGCTCCTTCTCTCCCCTTATCGATCGGGCCTATTCTGGTCTTAAAAAAGTTGATTAGATGATGTCCCACCTCCTAAATTTCAGAAAGAAAGATAAGAACATTAATGATGAGTGAGGATATGGATTGAATAAGTAAAACACTTCCTCTCTCTCCACACATGAACGGTCATGATGTTAGTTCTGGGCCTCTCTAATGTGGGCCTATGTTGGCTCTTTATGGGCTCACCTTGTGGGCTCCATGTGTTGATGTTGATCGATTGTTACTTAAGTACTGCTGCTTGCCAGCTCTAGGCAGTCTTGAGCACCTTGCGCTTGCTTGCTTGCGGCTGGCTTGAGAGTTCTTATGCTTGATTCATTCGTTGGCGCTTGGCTAAAATAAATATTTTTTGTTTCGCTTTATTTCAATTCATCCCTATAAAATTTATAATAACCAATTCTAGAGAGAAATAAATCCATTGAAAGTAATAATCTTAAATTACCTTTTGAATAAGAATGCATGGCCTTGTAAATTATGTAAAAGATATATTAAAACGTATTGTTTTAGCATTGCGGCCATATTAATGCAATAAATGAAAATTAATAACAAAGTAAAGCTAGTATTAGTTAAAGGATGCCATAATGTCCGTACAATATATAGAATTTCATGCCTATTTCTGGTTTATCATCATGACACACAGGATTTTATTAAATAAATGGAAGGTCGTGATCTCTCACATCATACAAATCTATTTGAGATTTTTCTCTTTCACCTCAGAGATACCTGAGAAATCTTTGACTGATTGAGCGCGTAATCATGTTTCTTTGGTCAAGAATAGAGTGGTATAAAATTTTGATTTGGTAACTCGTGCTGTTGCTCCATAGTGCTGCCCAAATACCGTCGTATCTGCACCATCATTGCTACCGCCACTACTGCCGCTGCACTCGAGCTGCTGCCACCTCCCACTGGCATTGCCATCACTCTAATGGGTCGTCGCCGCCGCATCTGCTGTCACGCCACCACTAGTGTCGCCGTGCCAGCGCCACCGCAGTACCACCACTGTGCCCATGACACAGCCCATCCGTGGCACCACGCCACATTGCTACCGCCATGCTTGCGTCAACACAATCACTGACACGCCCGCGCCCTAGCCACCACCGTACGCTTGTGTCACCATTGCCACTGCCACACTCTAATCACCCTCGCTGCGCTCGTGTCATGATCACCACTCCCATCCCATGCTCGTCCTCACACCACAACCATCCTTGCCACATCCGTCTGCACCATCACCACCCACACCGCTGCAAGTCATACCACCTTCGACCCAATCTGCATCCGTTCCCCCCCCCCCCACAACAATACCAACACTGCCGCATTACCTTCTCACGTTACGCTAGTGCCAAAAGTCCATTTGTCCCCTCCTGGTGAATCATGTTAGGTCATCTAGTTTTTTCCTGGAAGTTTTTCTCTGACGTCAGAGTTAGTAGACTTGTTTAGGGAGACCAATTGGGATTTTGAATTTGCAGCTTTTTTTTCGTCACGGTGGTTGTAAGACAGTCATCTCGCCCTCGAATGAAGAAAGGGGCTGCACCATTATTGATTTCTCCCCGCTCCCCAAGTGTCTCGCTCTGAGAAACTTGTTTGGCACGACCAATTCGTGACAGACATTCTTATAGTCTTTATTATGGTGAATGGACGATGTTATCAGAAACTTGAAGATTACTATCAAATTATCATTTGAATTGAATGTTATTACCTCTCTACAACGAATGTTCCTACTCGGGTTCCTTCTCTCTTACCCTTTCTCTAGAGCCGTCTTCCACTTTCCATCTTTTCCACCTGCTCTCGATCCGTCTTATCATCTTTCACCTTTCTCCGCCAGCTTCTTCAGCCTCTTCTTCATCGCACCTCTCCTTCCCTTCGTCAAACCATGCAGCAGGAAAGACGATAATTTAGACCTCCGCTATGATGGATAACCGCATACCGTACGGAAGACGAAACCAAAGATAATAATTTAGACAAAAAATTATTGCTGCAATTTTTACATCTTCTTTTATTATGCAGAAATAAAAATAATTTCTTTGCAAAATTAAAGCTTTGATATCATGGGATCTCGTCACCGGCGCTGCTGGCCATTTTCGATGTTTCCCTACGGAATTCTTCGTCGGCGTCGTGAGTGGCGTGAAGGGCGACGAGGAGGTAGTAGACGAGCATGACGGCAGTGCAGACGCCGAACCTCACAAAGGCGGAGGTCCCGAGCGAGGCCATGAGGAAGAGATTGGCGGCGATGGAGATGGACGGCAGCCAGGGGACGAGCGGCGCCCCCCAGACCTTGGGCGCTCTCTTCTGCGGTAGCCAGAAAGCCAGAGCGGCCGTCCCGCCTAGCCACGCCGCTCCGCTCGCGGCGTACCCGGGCCAGCCCCCCCGGCCCGAGCCCCAGCATGCAGCGACCCCGACGGCACCGCCCAAGAGAAGCCCCAGCACGAACGTGAGCTTCAGCCGCGCGGCGGCGTCGGCGCCCCCTCGCTCGTGGTAGCGGCGCACGAGCAGGGCCAGGGCGGTGAGCATGAAGACGAAGAGCGTGCTGATCGCCGAGACCGAGGCGAGGACCTCGAGGCTGGAGAAGACCGCGATCACGGCGGCGCAGGCGGTCACAACGATGGTGGCGCGGACCGGCGTGCCGCTCCGCGGGTGGACGAGCGCCAGGCCGGCCGGGATCATGTGCGCCCGCGAGATCTGCGTGGTGTAGCGGGCCTGGCCCAGCGCCCCGGCGAGGAGCCCCGTCGTCATCCCCTTGAGCGCGCCTAGGGCGACGAGCCGGCCCGCCCAGTCCATGCCCACGGCGGCGAAGGCGGTGGCGAAGGCCGCGTTGGGGTCCAGCTGGTCGTAGCGCTGCATCATGCAGAGCACCAGCGCCATGGCGCAGTAGACGACGGTGATGGCGGACATGGACCCGATCAGGCCCAGCGGGATGTCGCGGGCCGGGTTCTTCGTCTCCTCCGCCATGGTCGCCACCATGTCGAAGCCCGTGTAGGACCAGAAGACCACGCCGGCAGCCCGAAGCGCGCCCTGCGGGCCGAAGGGGAGGAAAGGGGAGAGGTTGGCCGGCGTCCCCTTCACGGACCCGGCGACGAGGATGAAGGCGATGACGGCAACGCCGGCGAGGGAGGCGATCCAGTTGAGGCGGGAGGCGACTCTCGTGCCGGTAGCGGCTGTGGCGGAGCAAAGGACGAGCGCCGCGACCGCGATGGGGTCGAGGAGGTTGTAGCCCTGCGCGAGGCGTGGGGCGAGGATGCGGAGCGAGTCGGGGTCCTTGCCGAGCAGGGCCGCTAAGTAGGACGTCCAGGAGCGGGCGACGCCGGCGGCGCCGACGAGGGCCTCGAGTAGGAGGTTGGCGGCGGCGAGAAACGCGGCGAAGTCGCCGAGCTCGACGCGGAGGTAGGAGAAGGAGCCGCCGGCGGAGGGGATCTCGACCGCGAACTCGGCGTAGCAGAAGGCGGAGAGGAGGGCGGCGCCGCCGGCCGCGGCGTAGGAGATGACGATGGCGGGGCCGGCGTCCTGACGGGCCTCGAGGCCGGTGAGGACGAAGATGCCGGAGCCGACGACGGCGCCGAAGCCGAGCCAGGCGAGATCCCAGGCCGTGAGGCAGCGGCGGAGCCCGTGCTCGCTGCGCTGCGGCAACAGGCGGAGCTCCTCCTCAGAGGTGGACCGTCGAAGCACCCGGCAGCGGAGGCGGGGCCCCGTCGCCGCCACGGCGGCGCTGTATGAGCGCCAGGAAGAGAATGATCCGCCCGGGAAGAAGTCGGCCTTCTGCCAACGCCAGTACCCTCCGCCTGCGCGCTCTTCAGTCTCATCGCCGTCGCCGCCGGTGCTGGCCATGAGCGCGCGCTCCGCCTCCTCTAACGCGAAGTGTACTCCGGGCATTAGCGACGATCAGCGTGGGTGTTTAAGTTGGAGAGGAAAGGAACGAGCGATATGAGATTTGGGCGTCGGCGTTGCGAAAGAAGAGGAGGCTGCATATCCAATACCGGGCAGATATTTCTCCAAATACTTGGATACTCGGATACTCTCTCTCCCTCACTCTCATCCGTTGTGTCAGCCCTTCACGGAGGAAGACCCGGTAAATGCCAATAACGGACGTGGGTTACGGGTAATGCCGACTTGGATTGCGGATCCAACCGAAGTCTCGGACACCCTAAGACGAGTCGGAGGTTAAGAAACCCTGCCCAGATCTGATTCCACAGTTATAAAAGGACATCGGGTGGAGGGGGACGGGATCTTATCTTCCTTTTGATGTTCATTTCCTGTTTGGCCCATCTTTATTTATCAACGTTTTCTTCCCATTCTCTTCCCTTCTCTCCGCTTCTCTGTCACGATACTCTCGAGTCGTGACTCGTAGGTTTGGACATTTAGGAAGGAGGATCAGTCACACGTAGGGAAGGACACGGTCTGACCGAAGTTCGGTCAGACCGGACCGAACCGAACCGTCGGTCAGCCTTTTTATGGCTGACCGAACCTTCCGGTCCGGGTCCGGTTCGTACATCGAACCGGACCGAAGACCGTAACTCTCTCTGTCACCTGCTCCCTCTCTCCCTCTCTCTCTTTCGTCCTCTCTCCCTCTCGTCCGCTCGTTCTCTCTCTCTCCGCTGTCCTCTTTCCCTCTCGCCTCCGCGTTCTCTCTCTCTCTTCTCTCGTTGCCTCTCCTTCTCTCCTTCTCGTTCTCTCTCACTCTCCTGTTCGTTCTCTCTCTCTCCTTCTCTAGTTGTCTCTCCCTCTCTCCTGCTCGCTCTCTCACTCTCCTGTTTGTTCTCTCTCGCGCTCGTTCTCTCTCACTCTCCCGTGCGTTCTCTCTCCCTCTCTTTCTCTCCCTCTGTTCCTATCTCACTCTCCCTCTCGTTCGCTCTTCCCCCCTCCCACCATTTCGCTCTCTGTTCCGTTCTCACTCTCTCCCTCTCATTCTTTCCCTCTATCCGTCTTCCTATCGCGTTCGCTCCCTCTCTTTCTCTCGCTCTCTCTCCCGCTCTCCCTCCTCTCTTCACTCCTCTCTCTCTCTCTCTCTCTCTCTCTCTCTCTCTCTCTCTCTCTCTCTCTCTCTCTCTCTCTCTCTCTCTCTCTCTCTCTCTCTCTCTCTCTCTCTCTCTCTCTCTCTCTCTCTCTCTCTCTCATGCGCTCTCCATTCCTCGCTCCCTCTTTCCACTGCTCCCGTTCTCACTCTCTCCCACTCATTTTCTTTCCCTTTATCCCTTTATCTATCTCGTTCTCTCCCCCTCTCTCCCACCTTCTCTCTCGATCTTCCCTCTCTTCCTCTCTCTATCTCGTTCTTTCCCGATCTCCCTCTCCTCCTCTCTCTATCTCGTTCTCTCCCTCTCTCTCTCACCCTCTCTCCCTCTCCTCTCTCTCTCTCGTACACTCTCACCCTCTCTCCCTCTCCTCTCTCTCTCTCGTACACTCTCACCCTCTCTCCCTCTCCTCCTGCCTCCCTCTCTCTCTCACCCTCTCTCCCGCTCTCCCTCTCCTCTCTCCCTCTCTCTCGCCCTCTCTTCCTCTCTCTCGCCATCTCTCCCACTCCCTCTTCTCCTCTCTTCCTCTCTCTCTCGCCCTCTCTCCCTCTCCCCCTCTCTCTCAAACTCTCTCCTGCTCTCCCTCTCTCTCAAGCCCTCTCTCCCTCTCCCTCTCGCCCTCTCTCCCTCCCCCCCTCTCTCTCACTCTCTCTCCTTCTCTCCCTCTCCTCCTCTCTCCCTCTCTCCCTCTCCCTCTCCCTCTCTCTCTCAAACTCTCTCCTGCTCTCCCTCTCCTCCTCTCTCCCTCTCTCTCTCTCCCTCTCCATCTCTCTCCCGCTCTCTGTCCCCCTATCTCCTGCTCTCGCTCTCCGCCTCTCCCTCTAGTCCTCTCTTTTGCTCTCCCTCTCTCCCTCTCTCATTCTCTCACACACACTCTCTCCCTCTCGCAATCTCTCTCTATTGAACTCTCTCCCTCTCGCCTGATCCCTCTTATTCTTCCCCCTCACTTCCCTCAATGGCTCTCCCCCTCTCGTTCCCCCTCTGTCCATCTCTCACTCTCTCCCTCTCTCCCTCTCTCCCTCTCTCCCTCTGGCATTCTCGCTCTCCGTCTCGCCCTCTCACTCTCTCACTCTCTCCCTATGGTATTCTCTCTGCCTTTGCACTCTCTCAGTTTCACTCTCTCGCTCTCACTCTCGTTCTCATTCAACACTGCTTCAGCACTAGAAGTGACATTAGATGCAGTGAGAAGATCTAGTCAACTTAATCTTGACTAGTTAACATGACCAACTGAAAACCGGACCGGACCTAACTTCAGGTCTAGGTTTAGTTTTTCCGTAAAACCGGACCGTGTCCATCCCTAGTCAGACGGCAGGTCCTCAATTTTGGGCCTGACCGAATGTTGGGTAGGTTTAGATTCAATGGTCAACTCCGATCAGACCTTGGAAATCAATGATTTCGTATTTATTCAATGCTACTTTAGTAAAATTATAAAAAATGTTCACCCAACTCGAGGGAGAGGTCTCTATTGAACTCAATGTGCACCCACTAGATGAAGATCTCTTCCGTGCAGGCAGGCTGCAAGAATCCATTGGAATCTATTCCGCTATTGAAAGTTTCTTTTGATCCATTGCAATACATTGCAATGGTTCCGCTATTGAAAGTTTCTTCTTAACAAGAGTGAGGGGGAGATAGAGGGAGAGGGGGGAAAGAAGATAAGGGAGGCAAAGGAGCATTCGTCACCAATGGTTCTAAAGCTAGTTTTCTTGATAGTCAAGATTACCATTAACATGATTTTCCGACTTTGAGATTGACATTGTTCTAGTCTCGTAACCGGATAGGGACTGGACCTGGACTGAGTCTGGATGGAACAAGGACGGCAACCAGACCCAAGTTTGGGTACGGTTAAGGACTTTGTTAAAAACCAGAAACGAACCCTACTCAACCCTACTATTCATTATTTTTTTCTCTCTAGCTGGTCTCTCTTAAGTGTCTCTCGCTGGCATCTCTCTCTCTGGCTTCTCTCTCTCTCTCTCTCTCTCTCTCTCTCTCTCTCTCTCTCTCTCTCTCTCTCTCTCTCTCTCTCTCTCTCTCTCTCTCTCTCTCTCTCTCTCTCTCTCTCTCTCCCTCTCTCTCTCTCTCTCTCTCTCTCTCTCTCTCTCTCTCTCTCTCTCTCTCTGTCTCTCTCTCTCTCCCTCTCTCTTTCTCTATCTCTCATTTTCCCATTCTCCATCCCTCTCTAAATATTCCTCTCTTGCTCTAGACTCCCTCTCTCAGTCTTCCTATTATCCTCTCTCTCTAGTTCTCCCATTCTCTCTCTGTCTTGGTATTCACACACATTATAGTGTATTCACAAATATTTTTACAATGTTTATAATTTTAATTTTGACCATCATATTCTCCTTATAATTTAAATCGAAATAAAATTTATTTTTCTTTCAATTTCCATTTTCCATAATTTGAAATTTTATAATCTCGAAGGCTCTTATATGCAAATACTTTCTATATATTTTGGCATCATCTTATAGTTAATAAAAAGGGAAATTTAATCTCCTAGAAATTTAACCTTTCTAATTGACCCCTTTGATCCTTTTCTTTGGATCAAAGAATTCAATTTAGAGCCCCCTATTTCTTCTATTCCTCTCATCTATTCTACCCCCCTAACTAGCTTCCTTGTCTAATTAGGTTGATTTGATCTTCATTGAAGATCAAATTAACTCTAATTAGGGTTGAGTTACTCAAGCAAAGCATCAAGTTGGATTCCTTACTAGCTTCCCTTGGACGGTACCTTTACTTATCACTATACATCTTAAGTTAAGGCTTTATAAATTTTATTGTTTAAGCCTAAATTGACAACGACAGTATTAAATTTGGTAAAATTGACTCCTATTGAATTTAAATTCATTTATTTATTAATTTCTTTTTAAACACTCCATGATGTGTCATCTTCTCATTGGCGGACACATTTTCAATTCCTTTTTTCCGGTTAGATCTCGGAGCGCCACGTACCCCCTGCCGAAAAATAAAAACAAACGAAAAGATTTTAAAAAATGCAAGCGGTATGTATGCTACGAATCTAAACGTGTGTTCTTCAGCGCACGGACGATTCAACACACCCCACGTCACCGCCCCGTGTGTGTGCGTTGTATGCGCCGCGCGGATGGCCTCCCTCATCAAGCAGCGTCGGATTCCCATCCGATGGCCGAGATGAAGCCATGTCGATGGCCCGAAAGTCTCTCCGATGGTTTTGCTATAAAGTCCTTAAAATGGAAAATTGCCGCTTGACGCCACACAAAGTAATTGTGTATATGGCCCTTGCGCATTCTCACTCCTCTGATTTTTCCTGAAATCACAAAAAATACCATGCATATTTTCAATTAAGTCCCTGCCAAATTTACATAATTGTGTCTATGCCACTACCGAGAGCTGTTTTGGGGATATAATTACAACGCGACTTTAGAAAAAGGCCCTCAAAGTAGTAAAATGGCTTTAACACTCATTTTTGCCTTATAATTATATCCTTTTTGACTTTTTAAATTCATTTCTTCCTCAAATAAAACCCAAAAAATCCAATAAAATCCTAAAAAATCGTAGAAAATTCCAAAAAAAATTAGGAAAATCGGTAATACATGCCCACACTAATTAACCTCAAAATTAAATTTTAAACCTGCCATTTTCATTTGAAAATAATGATTTAAATCTTAAATAAATCCCAGAAAATTCATAAAATTAACAGAAAATTAGGGAAAAACCAGAAATCACTTGGAAACATTAATTACAAAATAATATATGATAACAACCCCATTTTAAACTCTATAAATGCATAAAATTGTGCTAATAGCATGAAATAAAGACCGAATTTAGGGTGTTATCAATAGGCCGCAGGATTCTTGCATTCTCAGGCAGGTTCACGTTCACTGCGAAATAGAGCAGTCAACGATCATTCAACTCGCATTGCGATGTCGGCTGTTCTAGCAACTGCATTTGCGGAGCGTCCGTGCCTTGCAAAACCGCCGCAGATGGTATTGCACCATGCGACGTATCCCAATACCTTAGCGGTGACATTCACAATTTGGGGGGGAGGAGGGGAGAAGAATAAATCGAACGAGGCACCAAGCATTCTGTTTCATAGGTTTCTTCCACCCTCCTTCGTTCTTCAGCTTCCTCCTCTCTCTCTTGAACCCCCTTTCTTTCTCTTAAAGGGGTGAGACCAAGAACAATAGACAACAACTCTTCTTCGATAAATTTTCCTGGTTTGTGGACCTAGGGCGCCCCCCTCTTCCATTATAAAAGGGGAAGAGATCAAATGGGCCCCATAAGTGCGTCAACAAGGGGGACTCAGGTCAATTAGGGGGCCCTTATATAATGGGCCCCCCATTACAAAGTAAAAAAGGGAAAATTTAAAACATAAATAAAAAGACAAAGGGGACCAAGGGAAGGGAGTCCAAATTGCTAAGGACCCCTCCACACATCGACATCGACACACGGTGTAGACAGGACGCGTCGCTGTGCGACAAAAACAAAATGACGTGCAAAAGAAACCACAAAATACGAGAAAGAAATAGTGAAAATCAAAAGCGATAAGTTGGCATCTTCACCCGGATGTTGATGACGAAGGGGGGCAGCGCAGATGACGTCGTCGATGATCCTTGATGGCGTGTGCCATCATGGGGCCTGCATGTACTCCCCACTTAGGACACCTCATCGCGTAGTTACATTCCCCTTAGGGAATTACCCATTGGACGACATCTCCGACGACATCCAACATCATCAGAGCATCCTCTCAATACCATCAGATGACATCACCGCTGACGTCCGGTATCTTTTTTCATCTAATAATCTAAAAGTTTGATTGAGCTAAAATTTTGAGGGTAGCTTCATCTTTTTTTCATCTATCCATCCATATAGTTGGATTTAAGAAGTGAGCCTTAGTTTCAAGAAAAATCTTTAAGCTCACTTCCTCCTTTTGAAATAAAGTGAAAGTTTTGATGCTCCAAACAATTCAGGTGATGACTAAACGTTTAAAAGAAAGTGATTAGGTAGACGTTTGGGAAATAATATGTTATAGCCAAAGGGACCTTCCTTGAAAGTTGAAGCAAAGTATTAGATTACAAATATACGACGCCAAATCTAAAATTGCAGAGAAAGTCAAAAAAATCAACCATCTCAAGACAATCATTTTTTTTTACAAACTATATTTCGATCAACTTGTAGCTTATATAAACGATTAAACCCATAGAAATATGCATAGAATGAAGTGTATAAGAAACACCACCATGACAGTCAGAAAATGCAGGAAATGTATAACATACGAGATAGATTGTAATTGTCTAGTTCAGTAAATATATACTATTCTCCGAGTAAATAATCTGCTTCAAAATTTGGGCATCGTTCAAAAAGGTGGGATTTTGCCGGAAATCGAGTGCGAAATTGTAGACCGTGCCCGAGGGTTTGAAGGTGTTCGACGCGGTGGGCGGGAGGAGGATCTTGGAATTGAGAAACGATCTGTGGCCATGGTTCTTTCTGCTCGAAATCATTTTCTGTTGTTTTGTTTTCCGCCCCTTGACTCGATTTCCGTCATTGTCTCTTCCGATTCCTATTATCCTCGTTCGCTCCGGTATCAGCCTGGAAATCTTGCCCTCGGATGAGTAGATTGTCTTTTGCCGGTTGAATGAAGGTTCCCTTCGGACCTTGCTCATGATCGGTTGTTTTCTTCGCTCTGAAGTATTCTCATTTTCATTGTGGATCCACACCCAGACTTGTGAATACGTTTTGCATTCGATCATTCGGCCATTCTTCTCGCAAAATGTCTTATCGTTTGTTGTCTTTTCATTAAGAAATGAGAACATGAATTTCTCAAAATCGTCTGCGGCAACAATTTTTTTTTTAAAATATATTCCGCAGGATGGGCAGGAACCTGGCGAGCAGAGGCAAAGCGCAGCCGACATGACCGTCTTTGTAAGACGAACACTATTCATCGCTCTAGGAGTCCATCTCCATGATTTCTACAGACTTATAACACGTTCCTTTCTTTTCTATCCTTGCAGGTTCAGAATCTACTTGGCCAGATGGTGAGTTGTACTAAAATTTTAAATCATCCGGTTTCAGTGAATTCTATGTTTATGGATGGGGAGACTTTCGCTTGGGATTCAGCAAAGCAGGTTTCAGACGATGTCCGATTCCATCGTGCAGAAGAATATCCTTCTACTCTCAATCCTCATAATTCACATTTTTTTTGAAGAATCATAATTCATGTATCGATTTTGCTATAGATGATTTTCAACATTTTCTTATCCAGTTTCTGGGCTTCGCTTTTTGAATTCTCTGTCTTTCAGTTTAAGTTGGATCCTTTTTTCTGGTTTATATGGCCTTGACCTCTGTCCACTAGACGAAATGGGGAGCAGGATCGATGAACTGGAACAGAGCATCAACAATCTGAAGGCTGAGATGGGAGTGGAGAACGAGCCTGCCACTGAAAAATCCCCCTCGGCCGAGCCCATCACCAAGGATCAGTGAGCAGGCATGATGAATCCATGCTCTCTATTCTATGAACTTGCTTCAAATGTTGCATGTTTCCTTTTTTTTCCATAAACGTATTCCACGTTTTTTTATTGACCTATCATACAAGTAGATTTTCTCCCAGTTTGGTCTGTTCCTGTGCGCGGATGAAAACTTTGGAGATTGAATTATATTTACTCCAACCAGATTGGGGGGTAAACACCAGGATATTATATTCATTTGCATGTAGGAAACTTAAATAGAAATAGGAGATGATCAATCGCCCGACACAGGGTCCACATGCACAAAGAAGCTAGCCGCCACGATCAAGTAGCACAAGATGAGCATCAGCCCTTTGAAATAGTTGGAGGTTCCCTCCTGCAAATATTTAAGAGAGTGAGAGGTAGAAAGACAGTTCGTGGGTGTGCATTAACAGTAGTGTCCACATGTTCGATATCGAATATCCAGGTAACATCAAGATGGTTTCAGAAACCGGATATTGGGTATCGAACAGATATCAAATATCTACCTGGATATTGGATATCTGGACCTATATCCAGACATTGATGGAAAAAGATAAAACTCAAAAAACGTTTAAATATTTTCAAAGAAATGCTGATCTGCACTGTATAATTAACTGCTGACCAAATGAGACTGACCTGCACTAGGAAGGCTACGACTAATACAGTGGAGAAGAGCGCTGCTGTCTCGAAGAGTTGAAAGTTTAGATCCATCGGACGGCCCAAGATCCATCCTACGACCACGCAAAACGGGATCTGCCGCAGGAAAACAGGTTTTTTTAAGTTGCCAATAATAATAATCATAAAAAGATTAAAACTCGATCCCATTAATCTTGAGAATTCAAGTACCCCGAACATGGAAATCTGGGTAGACGATCCGATGGCGACTCCGAGAGATATGTCCTGGATGAACAGCGAGATCACGTCAGTTTTTTCTTCCTTTTTTTTATATTTTTTTTGTTGAGACAACGTTCGAGACAGATGAGCGATCTATCCGAAGAAGTTAGATTTGTGGATCAAGAAAGAACTGACCAGCTTGTCTTTCATGGCGAACATGATAGCGCTGGCGTGCTCGGCGGCGTTACCGACGATGGGAAGAAGAATAACGCTGATAAACGGTAGGGGAATCTTCCACGAAACCGATGCCCCCTGTCATAATTTCAGCAGATTTTGGTTATACGATGATCTTAACCTAGATGAAATATGATTTATATGTGACAAAAGAAGTATAGTTTAATGACTTTGTTCAGAATCACCTGAATAGCATCGACGAGGTATTCGGAGAGGACGGAGACGCAAGCGGTGAAGATGGCAAGCCAAACAATCGCCTCCCATTTAGAAAGCTCCGGCACTTCTTCTGCTTCGCTCTGGGTTTGGCTCAGGCTTCCACCCTGAAATGCAAATAATAAGAAAATTAACAGCCCACGTAATGAAATATGGTGGGGATTATTATTTCAAAAAAAAAAAATATATGTATGGTGGGGATTTATTAAGAAACCCAGGATTGAAAATGGAGTTGCAACCTCGCGAACGGGATCGTAGAGATATTTGTGGCTCTTCAGCTGGAAAACAAGGAAGCAGGCGTAGGCCAGGAGCATAACGCAGCTGCTAAATCTAGAAAGAGCCAACTCTGATTTTCCGAGCTGGGCTTCTGTGTGAGTGTAGTGAAGAACAGCAGGGAAAAGCAGCCCCATTACGGCCATCAGCAGCAACCCAGAATTCACCGCTGCCGCCGCCTGCATGGGTATTGTGTAAACGGGAAGAGTTTGAATACCACCGATCAAAAGTAGGAACGATCTTGGTTTTTTTTTCTTTTTTTCTGAATTAATTAAATGAGTTATTTTGTGGCTCGGGATCTCGCCTTGTTGAAAGTCTGCTCTTTCTTGAGGAAGACGATCCCTCCGCAGAAGAAGGCGCAGCCGAGAACCAGCAGCATGTTCGACAGTATGGATCCCAACAGGGACTGTTGAACGACGCGAATCATGCCGGATTTCAGAGCAAATATTGAGATAATCAGCTCGGTTGCGTTTCCAAATGTCGCGTTCAGAAGCCCCCCAACTGCATTTTCCAGTCAGTTGGAGAAGAATGATCCAACTAAAATGCCGCAACTATGAACAAAGAACTCTGATGAAGAACCATGAAGAACCCGAACGATGAAGAACCAATGGAGATGAAGAAGATGAAGAACCAATGAAGAAGAAGAGAACTAGAAGAACTAGAAGAATAAGAAGAACAAGAACAAGATGAAGGACCATGAAAATGAAGAAGATGAAGAACCACAAAGAAGAAATATGAAGAAGAAGACGAACCGATGGAGAATAAGAAGATGAAGAACCAATGGAGAAGAAGAGAACTAGAAGAATAAGAACAAGAACAAGATGAAGGATCATGAAGAAGAGGAAGATGAAGAACCACAAAGAAGAAATATGAAGAAGAAGAAGAAGAAGACGAACCAATGGAGAAGAAGAAGATGAAGAACCACTGGAGAAGAAGAGAACTAGAAGAACAAGAAGAATAAGAAGAACAAGAACAAGATGAAGCACCATGAAGAAGAAGAAGATGAAGAACCACAAAGAAGAAATATGAAGAAGAAGAAGATGAAGAACCTTGAAGAACCATTAAGAAGAATCATGAAGAAGAACCATGGAGAAGAGCCATGGAGAAGAACCATGAAGAAGAACCATGGAGAAGAAGAACCATGAAGAATATGAACAATAAATAATAAGATGAACCATGAAGAAGAATATGAAGAACCATGAAGAAGAAGATGAACTATGAAGAAGAATATGAGGAACCATGAAGAAGAAGATGAACTATGAAGAAGAATATGAGGAACCATGAAGAAGAAGATGAACTATGAAGAAGAATATGAAGAACCATGAAGAAGAAGATGAACTATGAAGAAGAATATGACGAACCATGAAGAAGAAGATGAACTATGAAGAAGAATATGAAGAACCATGAAGAAGAAGATGAACTATGAAGAAGAATATGAAGAACCATGAAGAGGAAGATGAAGAAACACGAAGAAGAATAACAATGAAGAAAAAGAAGCATGTTTACCCGTCGGTCCGGTGAAGAAAGTTAATTGCCTGAGGAAATAAGCAAAGCAGAAGATCAGGTTCGCCGTCTTACAACCGAAATTCAACTCTACTGTTAATTTGTTCTTACTCTGTTGCGTAACCCAAACGCTCGGCCAGGGGGACTATGCCGAGCATGCTCAAGAAGAATACCAGCCCCTGCAAGCATTCCACCCGTGGAGATCCGATCAAAGAGTGTATAATCGCATCAATCACCTCACCGGGAAGAAGATCGCATATATACTTGATGATCGTAGAATTTATGCACGAGGATCGCGGCGGGGCCGAAGGGCAGCAAGAGATTGATCTTCGCCTTGAGAATCACGTTCGTGATGCTCTTGAGCACGGTGTTCTTCAAGCTGAAGGCGGGCCGCTCGTTCTGAAGCGATTCCGAGAAGGATTCTTCGCCGGATTGTTGGTCTGAAGCGTGCTGTCTGCGGACGAGAGAGATGGGGCTCAAGTGGCCTCCGTCCTCCTCGAACTCGTTCTCCGATCTATCCCGCATGAATCCCATCTATGAATACAATCGAATTGTTGCGCATTCATCAGATGTTTACTCTTGCGCGATTTGTTCGAAAGGCGATGGTTTCTTAGAAGGTAATTGATCCGAGAAATTGAGGAGAATCAATATTTGCTCACTTGGACGGCGGCGACGACCTTCGAATTCTTCTTCGTGTCATCGCCCATTTCTAGCGAATGCGGCTGCTCTCAAACGATTCAAGGGTTTGCACTACGGCTGCGAAAACCAGAATGGTCAGAATTTTCTGAAATCTATAGCGGAAACAGTTGGATCGACGCGGAACCTTGCAAAAATCCATGCTTGGATCAGGAGCGCGGAAGAAGCTTCTGTTTAGTTGTTAGACTGCGAGCCTCGATCTCAACAGCGACGATCGAGTCATTGATTGATTGAAAAACTGCTGCAAGGAGAAAACGGAAGAGGCGGAGCGGATTCGCGGGTGCAACGTGAGCGCTGTTTCCTCTGCAGCGTCTCCATAGCCGGAAATCCGACAGGTTTCTTCACTGCGACGATCGAAGAAGAGGAGACGACGGATCGAGGAGGCCGCGCGAGGGGGAGAGAGAAAGGGAATGCTAGTTTTGCGGATCGCGGCGACATCAACCGTCCGATAACCGCACGGTTCGGCAGCTGACTCTCTCCCTCTCTCTTTCTGAATTTTCCGATTTCTTCTACAATCCTGACTATGATATAGTTTGAATTATGCTCATTGTCAGTCTGTCAGTCCGCGATGCAGCAGAAATTCCCCCGAATAGGCCCAAGTTCTTGAAGTTCTTGGCCGCCTGCGAGCTCGTTGACCTAGTTTGATACTGTCGGAATCGAGGACTATATTTTGACGTCAAATCAATCCCGCTTCGTATGATTCTGTCGGCGAGGAGTGAAGGTGAAGTTGGAGCTTCCTGCCATTTCGACGGCGATTAGCGAGTGGAAAATTCATTGAAAGGAAACGCGGATGAATCGCAAGGAGCTCTGCAGGAACTTCCAGCGAGGGAGGTAAATTCTCTCCTTGGATCTTCGTTCCATCGTAGGATCGCGTCTCACCGGTTTGTACTTTTTCTCGTTTCTTCGATTCTTGTCGGATTTCCTCGAAAGCCCTAGAGCCCATTTCGTTTATTATGTTCCTTTGTTCGTGATCCTTCCGCCTTGCTTTGAAAATTTGTATGAACCAGGCTCCGGTAACACTTGAACTTGATCGAACTAGAACGCTGAAAATCCTTCGTTTGAAAATCCTACTTAGGCCAAACGCGACAGGTGAAAATCCTTCGTTTTTTTCCCGATGAAAATCCTAATTAGGCCAAATGCCACGGGTGAAAATCCTGATCTCCCATCTCATTATTTTGTTTCTGCGATTGAATTTTCCCCGATGTTTTGCTCGTTACTTTACCAATTGCAGCTGCCAATATGGTGATCGGTGCAAATTCATCCACGCAACTCAGCAGCAACCAAAAACTAGCGCTTTTGGGTTTGGTGTTCAAAGTACTTCACCCTTCTTCAGTGCAAGCCAGCAGAATCAGAACGAAAAGCCCAATCCTTTTGGGTTTGGATTGCAGACATCGTCTCATCCTTCCTCCCAACAAGCTCAGGTTTAACTTTCCTTGTATTTTCATCATACTTGACACCAAATCAGCGGCTTTATATTTTTTTCTCTAAATTTTACTTCTTCTTGGAACAGCCATTCATAAATAAATGGACTCGCTCCTCCACTGTATCTGCTAGTAACAAACCATTCTCTAAACAGGGAGATGCTCAAGCGCAAGGGGCCCATCGGTTTGTTTAACTCCCATTGGTTTTGATGTCTGAAAGTAATCATAGAAGAGTTACAAAGATTTGGTTTTTGATTAGGTGCACGGACCCTGAGTCCTGTAGACGCCAAATAAGAGAAGATTTTGATCATGAAAGGCCATTGTGGAAACTGACGTGCTATGGCCACAACAGGGGGTAAACTTTATGCCTCCTAATCTAATTTCAATAATATGTTTCTCGCTCAAAAATCATTTCTATATTCATGGTTTGCAAGATCTATTGAGCTATCAGATTTATCGTGCAAAACGTAGCTTTCCTCTTCAGCTGGTTCGTGAGATCTGAGGATTGCCATAAGCCAAAAGAAACCCATCTCATTTTAAAATCTTCACTTTTTTCAGAATGCGCTGTGATATAATGGGTGATGTCAGTTACGAAGAATTACGGGCGGCAGCCTATGAAGATGCAAGAAAAGGATTGAGCTTGCAGACGATCGTTAGTATCAGTATACTTTGTTCAGTTTTATCTTTGAGGCTTTGTTAAATACAATAATCGACTGTTATTGTTAAAAAAAAAATAGCCGATTGTTTTTCTTTTATTAAGGCTTGGTTTTAAGTTTGTGTTTCTGGCAAAAGCTGTGTTTTTGAGTTTGAAGTGTGTTGCAATAAAACAACGTTTTGTTTGCTCATTGAGGTTGGAACAATGATTATTTTCTGTAGAAAAATAAAAATTCCTTCTAATTTTTGATGCAGGTCGAAAGAGAGAGAAATATGATAAATGCAAAACTCGTGGAGTTTGATCATTTGCAGCAGAAACCAAAAACAATCTTGCAAAGCCCCGTTTCTGCCGGGTCAAGCTTTCTATCGGCAGTAAATGACAGCACGTCATCTGTTTTTCCCCAAAGAGATGTAGCCCCTGTTACCTTCGGTTTTAGCCGACCTGGGCCATCTGCTAATTTTGGTCCAATGGCTAGGTAGGCTTTACTTTTAGTCAAAATTTTATGTTGTTTGCATTGATTATCATATTTCTTATCAAGTGACCGAGACTGCATATTTTCACTTGGGAAATACTTAGCAAAAATGTAAAAGCAATTTTTTTCTTTTGTTTCTGGGCTTGCAAGTCATTTTTATGACACTCTTACAGGACCCCCTCACCGGAAAATAATTTTTTCAGTCAGGCCAGCACGTCTGGAATGAAGTCTGAGGCGATAGGTTTTGGTGTTTTTCATGTTTCTTTTTATCACTTGTAAGTATCATTTAGTCATTGTTGCGTTTCCTTGTTCTTCTTAGGTATGAGTTTCGGGATTCCATCAGTCAGTCAAGCAAACAAAGTCTCTGATCCAGCTATGCCATCACAGTACTCAAATGTCTCAGCTTTCCATTTTGATGCTCGCACAGATTCTCAAATGGTTTCTCAAAGTTTTTCTAGTCAACAATTGACATCAGGTCTTCAGGCGTAAGTTCCTGCACTTTAACCTTTTACACGTGTTTGGAAGACTTTTGCTATCCTCTGTATTATCCGCTAAGTTATAATTTTCGTATGTTCTCCTTAAACGGGAGGGATGATCCTACCATCTAGGTGGATGTCAACTTTTGGAGGATGATCAGAGATGAGAGAGGTGGCAGGCCAATGAAGGAGCCCCTCGCCCTGGGAACGAGGGATAAAACCCTAGAAAAACAGTACAATAGCTCTTGTTTTACTTCACTTTATCTTAAATAGACAGATAGAGACATACACTTAGAAAAAAAAAACCCCAATAAGTTGGGAGTGATATTTCAATACCGATAAATAGTAGAATAACTTTTGTTTTACATCACTCTTTCTGCCTTTGACAAGCAGATTGAGTCATACACTTTTACATAAAACCTCCCAATAAATTGGGGAGTCATATTTTAACCCTGATGAATAGTAGAATGCCTCTTGTTTTACTTCACTCTTTCTGCCTTAAAGAGGTAGATAGACACATATACTTTAACATAAATCGGGGAGTGACTTTTTAACACCACTTCTATTCTTCTGTATTATCCTCTAAATTGTAATTTTGGTTCTTTTCGTTAAACTGGATGGAAATCTAACTAGCATTATCGACATGAAGCCCCTACAAACTGATTTGATCCTTGACTGATGGAGAAGCAAAACCCTCTTGTAATCAATGATTTAATGCATTCTCGTAAATGTACTGTTCTATGGACATGATGTTAGGGAAATTCCAATGAGAAACCTTAATTCTACGATAATGAGAATGTTCAGAACAGTGCCGAAGAGAGAGGGAGAGAGATAGTCTGAGGAATTTAAGAAGAGAAGAGAGAAAGGTCCCACCAACTCTGATGTCGAGGAGGCTATCATGTATGGCAGGATGAGGCGTCTCTGGAGGCGACGGAGAGAGAGTGTTAGAGACAGAGAGATAGGGATAGAGAAAGGGTGGAGAGAGGGATGTCTCACAGTGGATAATTTGATTCTTGATTTATCTCGCTGATACTACCCCCAAGCCTGCTTGAGGCTAAAACTGCCTATTCCACTAGAGGTAGGCAGAAAGTATTTTGCAGTTGGAAGCTGTTTCTTCTACCCTCAACTTCTGAGTCTTTTCTCTCTCCCTCCATGATCAACGCTTCTGCAAGTGGTTTGTTCCTGGTCAATTCCCTACCTCTTCCACTGACCTCCTCCCTGACCATACCTGTTCAACTCTTCATCTGGAGTATTCTCTCTTGCTCATTTCCCCCTTGAATCCATTCCATCTCTTCAGAATTGGTGCATTTCATCATCAAAATTTCACCCAAATTGATATGTCCAGTGAAGAATGTATCCCTTGCCTACCCTTTTCATTAGGTTTGGATGTGCTTTGGATAGGCCTGGACTGGTCAACAGGGATTGGTTGACATGGTACAGGTCTGGCGTTTCCCAAGTGGCAACTGCACATATCACACAGTGGTATTTTTTTGAAGATAGAATGAAGACCACCCAAATTGGTGATCAACCAGTCAGGCGGTGGTATTAGTGTAACCTCACAAACATGGTGTCGAGAGGGAGACAATAGAGAGTTCCCAGGGTATAAGATGTAACATTATGTCCTCCTGGGACAAGTCAACCTTTTACTCCTAGGTCGATCGCATATTCCTCATTTTGTATGCTCAACAGTGTATTGTATTGCAAAGCTGGTGTGGTTTCTGCTTCAATTTGAAACTTCAAAGCCCTACAGTATGACCCCTCAGCAGTTCCTTTTCGTTATTTTGTCATTTTGGCCTGTCAGGGGTATTTCTGTCTTCTTGTTGCTTCCACTAATTACTGTAGCTTCCCCTTGGCAGGAAAATGTTTTCTGAAGTCACTGCCTTTGCGATCAGTCTCTTTCTTTATAGTCACCACCATGTGGTGATCTGCGTTAGATTTCATCTGCAAACCAACGTCTTCAGCCACTCTGTCTCTTGCTAGTAAATTAGCTTTGGGTTTCCATCAGCAGTTTAGACCTCTATTGCATCCTTGTAGGGTTTTGACCTTGGTGGATTCCTGTGCATCTGATGGCATCTGCTATTCATTGCCCCCTCCATCCTCTGGTGATCATCCAGCGGCATTCACTCTTCATGGACAACTTTCTGTTGCATTTGTGGAGAGTCAATGTTTCTTTTTTCTTACCATCTGTATCTATTTCTGGCTCATCTAGAACCTTTGAATGGAAAATTAATTATTCAGCTCACGGGGAAGTGTTGAAGATTTGAAAAAGCATAAATTGTGTTCCCAAGGCCTACAAAACTTTAATAAGCTTCAATATAAAATAATATCAGACTCTGGCGATAGGTCTGATTATGCACAATGAAAATCCAATATTTTAGCAACAAAGAAATATGATATAGAGGACACAGATAATATATGTCAGCATTCTCAAGTCTGTTGATGCCCAGGTGAGATCCAGTGTTTATCAACAGAAAAAATTGATCTGGACGAGACAAATATAATGAATGATAACTTAAAATATTTATTAAATCAACAAAACTCATCTCGAACCCGATATCATTAATCGATGTGAACTTTCTCCTTTGAATCTGTTACTATGTGTTGGATGAAGCATATGTCTTTTTATGACAATGTTGTATCATGTCTTTTTATTTCCCTGAAAAATCTCCTCATTCAACTGAAGAAATCAATGTTCCATCTGGATGAGAAGACTTCTATTCCCATTTAGAAGTTCAATTTCTGTGCAGAATGTGGCTATTCTGCAGAAATGTGTTTTTTATCACAACTGACATCTCGTTATTTTTCCTAGTGTATGATTAAAGTTTCTCAAATGCAGTGAGAGCAAATCAAATATTAGTGCTGAAGACCCCGCTATTTGGTTGAAAGGGGAGTGGGAAATTGGAGAGGTAAACATCTACTGTCATTTTTCATTTCATCATGCCTTGTTAGGGCATTCATTCTTTCCTTTAATTTATTTCAGAATCCACAAATTTTAATCTTTTGTCGAGTTTGAGCCCTGGCTTGCTCTTAATCTTCTTCTTCTTTCTGCTTCCCTTTCTCAGACTGTTGAAACCCCACCCGCCAACCGAAGAGGAACAGTAAACAACGATATCTCGTTGCCATTAAACTAGGGTTACCCAATACTTATACTGTTTTACTTTGGTTGGGGTCTTAGAAGATCCAAGATGATGGATCGGATCTAAACTGATTTCACGAAGGCATTTATACAATAAGAGGAGAAATGTGTGCTTTAAGAAAAAGGATAAACTAAGGGGAGCGCATGTGACACTTGCAAGGTGCAAGGAGTGGTACCATTGGAGGAGAAGTCGTAAAAAGTGTATTGGGATATCGATTTTTAAGTGAGGCATCTGTAGATGACTTATCAAGTATTTATTTACAGCCCCCCGATTTATGTATAATTACCCCCAATAAGTTGATTGATTACCAATCTCACGTAATCTTCCCTTTTCCTTCAAACATACCCCAATAAGTTGAATAGTTTTGTATGTGCAAATGTAAATGTAACCCAGCGTATGCTAAGGGATACGTTTCCTTGGATGATATTTATATATATCAGCCTCCTATCAAGCTGATATACAATACTCACTCCTAGTTTTTGTTGGGAGTTTCAATAGTTGCAACAAGATACAACCTTATGCCAACAAATTTGTACATTGTTTGATTGAGTTGATGTAGGGTCACAAATGAAGCATATATCTAACTTATCGGCAATAAAGTGAGAATCTAACTCGATACTAGCTTGAGTTGTAAAGGCTTTCTGGATTGGATTGGGGGTCAGTATTGATCATATATATGATACGAAGCTACATGGTTTGCATCGTGCAAGGGAGATAGGGAAAGAAGTATGAAAGGGATGTATGTTGCCAAGGCAAAGGGGAGAGGCTGGAGTAGACATTGTCTGCAAGACTATGACAGATCAGACATCATCATGCAAGATTCTGATTACCACAAAAGTTACTTCCTGCCTTCTAACGAGGAGGGGGCTATACCATTTGAAGGAAGATTATAAGAGAGGAAATGACAAAAACCCCTTAGCACTCTGGGGTTTATCTAATAATGTCTTTAAGGGTTCTGATAAGATTCCACCTTGGTTTTTCTAGCATTGACACCAAAGAGAGCCTAAAATCCCGAAAGACCAGTACTGGTAGCCCAGAAGGGAAATTCTGAGCTGAGGATCATAACATGACTAACCCAAGAGCAACTAGCCCATGCAGGAGCAACCAAGGGAGCTACCAAGGTGAGTCCTTAGGGTGTGGCAAAAGGGGAAGAACATGAGCAGGAATGGGATCAGCAAGTTATGATCTCAGGAGTGTGGCTGTAGGTTCTCAATCCAGCAGTCTGATAATCGTCTGAGCACAGCCCTCAACTCCGCAGGTTCATCCATCTCCGCTGCACTCTCTCTCTCTCCCTCCCTCTCTCCTGCTCCACCATGCCCACCTCCCCTCTTCCCCCCATCCTTTTTGTGACAGTCGTCTGAGCACAGCCGTCAATCTCACCTGTTCATCCATGTCCGCTGCACACTCTCTCTCTCTCCCACACTATCACGTCCACCTCCCGTCATTCCCTTTTTTTGACCAATGAGTACTCTTATTTTGGCACATTTGGAGAGAGACTAGGGATAATCTAGAACGTGTCCCTCTGGTGATGGGGCTGTTCAGTTCAGTTTGATTAGAGTTTTTCCAACCACTCATCAGCCCCCTTCTCTCTAGATGCATCCCCTTTCATTCCAGGGGGTCTGTGGGCAATTGTTCGCCATGGGTCAAATTTTTATGACATAATATATATTTTTTTGAAGAAAATTTATGACATAACAGATTCTAGTGGTTAAGTTGGCAGGTGGCAGGTGGATTTACTTTCATCTTTAGTGCCCAAGTTTGAATCTCTCCGAAGTCTATAAAATTATTTTAGCTGGAAAGTGCCCCACTACCAACCATCGTGTCCCCGGCCAGCGGCAGTCCCTTCTTTGCTACCGTTACTGCCATGAGACAGCTGTTACCGCCAGGTTTTTCTGCGAGACTATTGCCTCCTAGCCAGCACTTATCGATACAATTTATACCCATAATTCAATTTTTATTCATAAATAGGGACCCTTCATGTAATATTTTGGCAAGGGCCAATTTGGCTGATGTTTGGTTCAAAGTCATGCCCAAAATTTGAAAACCAGGGGTTTGGGGCAACTCATTCTCAAATGGTGCTCCACTAATTTTGGATAACATGAGCATCACAAGATTCCTGCTTATCAGGCTCCCTCTGCCAATACAAGGCTAGGGAACTCACTTATTGTAATCAGTTTAGCATTTATGTTAGGACCCTGCTACGCGGGCAACCGGTTGCCCCAAAGGAATCTTGGGCAACCGGTACACGTTGGAAAAAAAACACATGGCTTGCCCTCATTGGACGCTCTCTCTCTCTCTGTACTCGGTGGCGGCAGCGGGTTGGGGGGGGGCGGAGAGGCGTGGTGGTATTCAGCCCCTTGGTCGGGCGATGGCGGAGAGCTCCGCCGCTGAGAATCCCGAGGGCGGAGCGTGTGCTCTACGTGCTGGAGACCGCCGAGGCGAGGTTTCTTCTCCTGCTCGGCGGCGGCGCTCGGCGGAGCTTTCTACGTGTGTTCCCAGACTGGGCGGCTCGCGTTCGGCTGATCTTTCTACGGCGGATCTTCCAGCTCAAGAACACTCTTCCAGCTCAAGAACACTCTTCCAGCTCAAGAACACAAGAGCCGCCATCTCTCGTCCAGCTCAAGAACACTCTCCAACACAGAAGGCGGCGTAGTTCACCCTCCCCCCATGCCCGCTCTGCGCCACCTTTCTCAGCCCCGTCCCGTTGGGATGTATCATGAAGAGGGTGAAGTTTGCCGTACCAAACACATGGTTGTTCTTGTTCTTGTTCTTGTTCTTGCTTGCATGATCATCATGGATGGATAGTTTCAAAGATGCATGGATAGCGTGTGCAGATTCCCAAGCTCACGCCACCCTTTTCCTCGCCAAATTCTATGGCCGAGCCGGCCTGCTCAATCTGGTCTCCGCCGGCGACGCCCATATCCGCCCAGGTAAGACAGACCCTAAATTCGTCTTCTCCCACGAGGTCTTCTACGATCTTCGGCTCGTTCTAAGGACGGAAGATGCTCCCTGTTTTTGCCGATAATTTCGATGCAGCAATTTTTCGATCGCTGCTGTACGAGGCGTGCGGGAGGATCGTCAACCCAATTTACGGCTCTGTGGGACTGTTCTCTTCGGGGAAGTGGCATCTCGGCCAAGAAGCTGTAGAAGCAATCCTCAGCGGCAGACCAATCGCGCGCTCTCTCTCAGACGATAGCAAAAACCCGAGGCCTGGTTCAGCCCACAAAGCACTGTGCTACGACATCCGGCACGTCTTCGACAGGCGCAAGAGTTCGAGAAGAGGTCGTTTTCACAGGTCAGGGAAACATGTTAACACAGAGTGTTAGTGATATATTCCTATATCGGGCTAATGGGCCCTGTTCTATAAGCCCATTAGCCCTTTATCTCTCTTCTCTCACTTAGGGTATATATATACCCTCTTCTTGTAACATCTTTGGTACATTATTCCATTTTCCTTCTCACTCCATCTCTCTTGATCCACTTCCCCCTCCTAGGGTTAACATGGTATCAGAGCCAATGGCTCTCTAAGGAGTGAGATCCCTCTACCGGACGAACATTCCCCGCGCAGACTATCTTCGTCACGCGGAACTTCGTCTCCATTCTCTTGCGGAACTTCCCCTTCCGCTTCCGCAATTTCTTCTTCATTCCAGTCATTTTTTCGGTTTAAAATCGTTCCTCTTCCGATTTTCATCCTCAAAATCTTCCATACCGTCTTCCTCCTTCGATTTCTGGCGTCTGACGGCCGTTCCGGAGCCCGCAGCCGAAGCAGCCGCAGCAAGCGCCGAACCGTCATCCCGGCGCGTCATCCCGAGTCGATCCGTCAACCGATCCCGTCCGAACCGTCATCCGATCCCGTCCGACCCGTCATTCGATCCGATCCGATCGATCACCGTCCGAACCGTCAACCGACCCGTCCGAACCGTCATCCGGACGATTTTTCCGTCATCCTCTTCATCTGTGCGTCATCCCGAGACTGTTTTTCGTCATCCATTCCGTCATCCGCCCCCTGGACGGCCCCATTACGTCCTCCAGGCCCTGTTCTGGCCGTCTGCCTCTCCGACGCCGGTCGCCCCTCTAACCGGTTGCCGTCCCGCACCCAAAACTTGACATCATGCCGTTCGAAGATGCCGATTTCCTCGAGAAGCCTCTCTCCTACAAAATTGTGAGTCCCCTCCCAGCGGTCCCCGAATCTACTCTTCTTCGGGGCCCGAATCTACTGGAATGGACCCGCTACGTCCAAACCACCCTGGAATCACGTTTCCTGTTCAAGCACTGCACCGAGGCTCCGCTCCAACCGACGCATGTCCACTACGCCACGTGGAATGCGGAAGAGAAGTTTGTCCTAGGGTGGCTCTGCGCATACGCTGTCCCATGATTTTCGGCAGCGTTTTCCTTACCCGACGACGGTGAAGGGGCTCTGGGATCACGCGAAGACGTAATGTGGTCGGGCCAACGACTCCTGGCGACTGTTTGCGTTAGTGGGACAGGCGTACAACCTTCGTCAAGGCACAATGAGCATCACCGACTATGCCTTAGCCCACAAGAAATTGTGGGACGAAGTGGATCACTACTTACCGCCTGACGATGTGACGTGCAAAATTTGGAAAGATGTTCTTCTTTTGCGACTCATGGGGTTCCTCAATGGCCTCAACCGCGAGTATCATGACATTCGCCGCAACGCCCTACATCGCAAAGAAGGCTTCCCGACCATCGACGAGCTCCTCCCGGAACTCCTAGAGGAGGAAAGTCATTTTGCACTCCATGGGACTCCGTCGGCGCCGGCCCTTGACTCGGCGGCCCTCTTGGCGACACCTTCCGACTCCACGACTCGCCCCAGTTGTACCTACTGCAAGAAGGTGGGGCATACTCGTGACCGCTGCTGGAAACTCCATGGTGTTCCCCCGAAGTTCCAGCACAAGCAGAAGAAGAAGGAAGTCGCCGACGGACAGGCCCTGGTTGCCGCCACGTCCACCAGCACGAGCAGTTCCGCTTCCACCATCGATCAACTCCAGGCTGACTTCACTCGTCTCCGTGACCAAATGGAGTCCCAGATGGCTGCCCTTCAGACTCAGACCCAGACCCAGTCCACGTCCTACTTCGGCGGTTTTGGTGCGTTTCAGCCCTCTCCTTCCTCTGAGTGGTACTGTGGTCATACGGCTCTTCACTCACCTCTCGTCTCTGATACTACGTGGGTTCTTGATTCGGGGGCCACCGAGCATATGACCCCCTTCAATGACCGGTTTGTATCGTACGAGAGGCATCGTGAGAGCCGTACCGTTCTTACGGCGGGCGGTGGACG
This sequence comes from Wolffia australiana, assembly GCF_029677425.1. NCBI lineage: Eukaryota > Viridiplantae > Streptophyta > Magnoliopsida > Alismatales > Araceae > Wolffia > Wolffia australiana. Next base: position 129,093 of record NC_135844.1, read on the forward strand.
TCTCCGGGTGGCCGGAATCGGGGCAGTTTTTGTGGATGGCCTCGGTGTGGTCAACAACGTCCTCCATGTGCCTGATTTGCGGGCCATTCTCATGTCTCCGCAACGTCTTGTTGATGCCCTTATGTGCTCCTTTCACCTCCAACCTGATGGCATGTTTCTGTCTGACAAGGTGGGAAGGACTACACCGATTAGGCGGGAACATGGACTGCTACTGTTGGACGACGGGGGGCGCTCTTCTACTTTCTTGGTGCACCGGGCACGACCAGCCGACGAGCAGTGTAGAGGACGTCTCCAGTTGGCTCACCAGCGGCTTGGCCACCCTCCTTTTTCTACTATGCAGCGAGTTTTCCCTTCTTTATGTACTGGACTCGACTTATCGAGTGTTGTTTGCGAAGCCTGTCAGTTGGCCAAGCATCGTCGATCTTCCTTTACTCCCTCTGAAATGCATACGAAGAGTCCGCTGTATCGGGTTCACAGTGATGTTTGGGGACCGGCCCCGCAGCCTAGTCTGAGGGGGCACCGCTACTTCGTGATTTTTGTGGATGAGGCCACCCGGTATACGTGGGTCTATTTGCTGACCACGAAGTCAGAGGTCACATCCACCGTCCGACATTTCTGCGCCATGGTCCAGACTCAGTTTGGTCGTGGTATCCAGCGGTTCCGGTCGGACAATGCCCGCGACTTCGACAATACCGCACTTGCCTCATTTTTTGCGGATCGTGGAATCCTCCACGAAACTTCATGTGTAGCTACGCCGGAGCAGAACGGTATGGCAGAACGCCGCATTGGGTATGTCACTTCCACCGCCCGGACGCTGTTGGTGAACTACCAGGTGCCTTGGCAGTATTGGGGTGAGGCGATTTTGACGAGTACCCACCTCATCAATCGTCTTCCTTCCCCTACATTGGAGTTCTCCTGCCCCCTGGACCGGATGAATGCGACTTTTTCGGATATTTCTCTGCGGACGGGTCTCCTTCCTCGGGTCTTCGGCTGCACCGCCTACGTCCACGATACCTCTCCATCACGGACGAAGTTCGATGCTCGTGCTCTGAGGTGCATCTTCGCTACGCATCCCTCCAGAAGGGATACAGGTGCTACCATCCGCCCACAAGGCGTTTCTTCATCTCGGCAAATGTCACCTTTGCCGAGCATGAACCCTATTTCGGGGACTACTCTTCCTCATCCCGCCTCCCGTTGGATGAGGCTCCTTCGGCTCCCCACTTGGGGCCTGTTCCGAGTGTGGAGCCCACTGCTCCAACGCCACCCTCGTCTCTCCATGATCCTTTTCCCGTTGATGTCCTTTCTTCTCCGTCGGTGACACCTGAGGGGTCCTTGGACGTGCTGTCCACTCCTCCTTCGCTTCCGGCACCCTTGCCGCCTCCTCCCCCGGGCATTCTCACTGGCCCGGATTCTCCAGCTCCGTCCTCACAGGATCTCCCTCTTGGGTGAGTCCTCTTCCTCTCCTCCCGGTGAGTTGGCTTCTTTCTTCCCATCCGAGGATGATCCTATCCTCCCTTGTGCGGGTGACTCCACTTCCCTTCCCGCACCTTTGTCTCCCCCACCTCTCGCTTCCGCTCATCCTCCGTCGGACGATTCCGCTCAGCCCTCTATCGATGATGAGGAACAGCTGGGTTGGCCTATCGCCCTTCGGAAGGGGGTTCGTCAGTGCACTCGCACACCCCGCTATCCTCTATCTCATTTTCTCTCATTCGACCGGCTGAGTACTCCCTACCGGCTGTTTCTCACTCGCATCGAGTCGGATCCCATTCCTCGCCGTGTAGCCGATGCTATAGCTTCTCCTCATTGGAAAGCGGCGATGGACGAGGAGATGCAATCTTTGCTCAAGAACCACACGTGGGATGTGGTCCCCCTTCCTCCTGGCAAGAGGGTGGTGGATTGCAAGTGGATCCACACCAAGAAACATCATGCGGATGGCACCCTGGAGCGGTACAAGTCTCGCCTCGTCGCTCGGGGGTTCACCCAATCATATGGAGTGGATTATTTCGAGACCTTTTCCCCGGTGGCGAAGATGGAAACGGTTCGTCTTCTCTTGGCATTGGCAGCTCACTTCCATTGGGGGATTCGGCAGTTTGATGTGAAGAACGCCTTCCTACATGGCGATCTGAAGGAGGAGGTGTATATGAAGCAGCCCGAGGGGTACACCCTTGGTCCTCCCGGCACCGTCTGTCGATTGCGGAAGTCCCTCTATGGACTGAAGCAGTCACCTCGGATGTGGTTCGGCCGTTTCTACTCCGTTCTGAAAGCGAAGGGTATACTCAGAGCAACGGTGATGCCTCATTGTTCTTCCGTCATCAGCCGACCGGTGTATCTATCCTGGCAGTGTCGTCGATGATATTTTGCTCACGGGTTCCGATGCTGCGAAGCTGTCCGTCTCAGTGCTGCCCTGGCCAAGGAGTTTGAGATTAAGACTCGGCCTCCTCAGATATTTCCTTGGCCTTGAGGTGGCTTATTCCCCGGGGATCTTCGTCGCAGCAGAAGTATGCCGTTGACCTGCTCACCCTGACTGGTATGACTGAGTGTGCTCCGGTGAGCACTCCCATTGATCCCAACGTCAAATTGGGCAAAGGGAGGACTCTCCACTGGTGAATCCTTATCAGTATCAGCAGCTGGTGGGAAATTGCTCTATTTGACACACACTTGGCCCGACCTCAGCTTTGCAGTCAACTTACTTAGTCAGTTTATGCACTCGCCTCGAGAGGTTCATCGCCAGGCCGCCCACCGGGTACTTGCATACCTAAAAGGTTGCCCCGGGAAGGGACTGCTCTTCCCTCGGAGTTCGGACAGAAAAGTGAAAGTGTACACTGATGCAGATTTCGCCGGCTCGATTGTGGATTGCCGATCCACCACCGGGTACTGCACGTTCATCTTTGGCAGCCTAGTCAGCTGGAAGAGCAGCAAGCAAGACAAGGTATCCCGCTCAAGCGCGGAAGCTGAGTTCAGCGGCGCTGCGATGGGGCATCCGAAGGTCAGTGGATTTACGGGATCCTTCACGATCTTCGGGTGGAGTATTCCCGTCCCATCCATTTTTACTGTGACAACAAGTCAGCGATTGCACTGGCCTTAAATCCGGGCCAGCAGGGACGGATAAAGCACATGGAGCGTGATCGCTACTTCTTTAAGGAGCGTGTTGACGAAGGGATTTTTGATCTTGACTTCGTTGCATCCGCTGATCAGGCGGCGGACGTCCTCACCAAGGGACTTTCTCGTCCACTTCTCCAACGTGCGGTGTCCAAGCTCGGTATGGAAGACATCCATACTTCGCTTGCGGGGGGGTGTTAGTGATATATTCCTATATCGGGCTAATGGGCCCTGTTCTATAAGCCCATTAGCCCTTTATCTCTCTTCTCTCACTTAGGGTATATATATACCCTCTTCTTGTAACATCTTTGGTACATTATTCCATTTTCCTTCTCACTCCATCTCTCTTGATCCACTTCCCCCTCCTAGGGTTAACACAGAGCTATCCGCGTTACAGTCTTCTGTCGACGAGGATGGGGATGAGCATTGGAGAAGGCCGAGTAGAGAGCCCGTCCGCGGCAAAGAGAATCCGGGGAATAGCGAGATCGCATCTGATTCCATGAGATATTCGGCGACGGAAGGGCAGAGAGAAATAGAGCTGGAGCTGAAGCTGGGATGGCGCACGGCGGACAGCCTTTTTCTCGGAAGCAGTTAAACATTCACCAGAATGAAATATGTATTCTGTTTTTCTCTTTTGAAGAGCCATTGCTTTCCTGATTTATCGTTGTATACATTTGCTTACCTGATTTTTCCCCTTATCTTCATAATTCATCATCACCATCTTGCGATGCTGTTTAGCCTCTAATTGCAACTTCCGAGCGTATGTCTCTCGCTGATTCCATTGTCCTGCATCGACTGAAAGAGTTAGTAGCCTGGGTCAAGAAGACAGAAACAATGCGACTCAGGTGGCGTGGGAACTGAGAAAAGTATGGAAACTACAATTCCTGGAGTTGTCCAATTTATTCTGCAATTCTGTAACGTTAAAAAATTATTGCGGCTCCAAAAAGATAAATCTATTTGGCGGGTTCATAAATCTGGCCAGCTGCCTCGTAGATGTTTATTGAGATTCAAAATTATAAATAATGATTACAAGTAAGAAATAAGAATGATTCCGACGAAAAAAGTTGACTACGTAATTTAGGAATAAAGTTCCTTTCAAGACGATGATCATGCAAGTCGACGACTATGAACCTCGGGTATCAATTCATCTGATGATGATGCTGGTCATGATAATTGAAGATAAAGATGAGTATTATTATTGTTCAGCTGGCGGATTTTGGGCTCGCTCAGTGGGAAGAGTCATCTTCTTCGTTGTCGCCACCAGCATTGTCCCTTACGCTGTTGAAGGGATTGGAATTTTGAGATCACTAACCTCTATGTTGAGCATCTCCTCTCCGATCATTGTCCCTTACGCTGTTGAAGGCTCAAATTCTTTTTGTAAATCGATGCCGGCCTGTGGGGCTAATCTTGTTATCTCTGTAAATATTTGTTCTTTATACAAGTCTCCGTTCTCCCCTCAACTAGTCCCACTCAAAAAGAGAAAGATAAAGCAATATTTGAGCTTATCAACAGGCAAACATACAGAACATACAATTATTACGACGATGGTGGTAGAGCTAGTGGGAGAAGGAGACTCGGTGTGCTATCTTGGCTCCTCTTCCTTCGGCGATGTAGAGACCCACATGGTGCATTAGATCCTGCACATTCCAAAAACTACTACCCGTTAACCATGCTGTTGCGTGTTTATATATCTAAACTTGGGGTTAATAAACAGGATTAGGGTAGAGAGAGATCATTAGAATAGACCTGGGGATGGCCGGGGAGGCCGAAGGTGGCGCAACCTCTGGAGTAGACGACGATGTCCTCGAGCGGCGCCGCCAGGCCGACGTTGCGCGCTGCCAGTGTCGTCGCGACGAAATCCAGCACGCAAATGTCTGTGCAGATGCCCAACACCAGAATCTGCGAAACCCAACATGGATGGATAGTTTCAAAGATGCATGGATGCAATAAGATGGATGAAGAAATAGAAAAATAGCAAACATTACCTTGCTCTATTTGGCTTTAAAATAGCTTTTCGATTTCATCTTTCCAGTAATCACTATCATGGGCCCGCAACTTCAAGACTTCGTGTCTATCCTGAGAAAGGCGAGACTGCTCTTGAACTACCTACATAATAGGTGTCGACAGAGTTGACCAGGAGACACTCAAACTGTTTTACACGTTCTGGCGTTGTGCCCTTGCTGCCCGCAGCTAGAGCAAGTGACACCCCTTTGCTTCTTTTTACTTTGCAGCTGCTCGGCCATGCTTATGTAGCGCTTGTTCCCTATTTTGGGCCGTCCTTTGCAGCGAGTTGTCAACGGATTTCTAACAATATCTTCCTCTAAATCAGATAACGCACGGTGCAATGTCTGTAGGTTTATTTCAATAGTTTCACCTAAAACAATCAGTGATGCCTTGTACAACTGAAATGTGCTCTCGGTTCCAATTGAACGGTGTAAAATAGGCTTCGTTAGAGCCGTTAGTTCAGGCAGACGTTGATCTTTGGTCATACCTTGTGTAGCCCTGAATTCAGAGTTGGGTCGCATAGCCAGTGCAGTATCGATGAAGATAGACTGAATATCCACAGTTTCACAGACCTTTTTCCAGCGACGATTAAACATTGAGACAGGGCATGATAATATGTTATTGTGGCGAAAACAACACAGCATGTTTCTGCATACAATACCGAGCCAAATCACCTTCCTACAGGAGCACGTACTTTGCTCAACGGAGCCAATGGATATCCTCACAACACGAAATTTACTTGGAAAATCTTTGTAACTGATCAGGAAATATCCCTCATCTTTGGAATCATCTGCAACACAGGTATATGAAAGCGACATTCCTGATTCAGCTTTGAGAAGAACATGGGCATAATTTGTCAGTATATGAAGAGCGTCATTAATTAGAGTATCCATTGATGCTGGGGCGAACTTGGTGGAAAGCCTAGCTTGGGACAATTTCTCTTGCGATCGTGTTTCGACTGCATCAAAACCATCAATAATGCGCAATAGAGACGAATTCGACAATAACGCGGATTTGATCTGACAGTTGACCATCTCCTGGCGTTGCGTAGAAGACACACCTGCGACGAAGTTGTTATGGGTGTAGGCGAATGCCCACTGCTTCTTTTTTCCCTCGAGAACTCAAAGATACGATTCTGCCGCTTGCCATTTTGACTTCAATGTCGAAAATTCCATCTCGAATTCATCAACATCTTCAATGGAGCCGACCCTCCAGAATTCAGTCATGAATTCGTTGAGATTGGCCCTCAAAGAGCTAGCTAGAGCACGAGTGATATTCTGGGAAATGTGGAATCTGCACAGTAGATGGATTGCATTGGGCCAAATGTCATTAATAGCTCGGGCCAATTCCATATTGCCATCTGTAAACAAGACGATGGGATCGAGATTCGTATAGGATCGAAATTGTATAGGCGCTCTTTACGAGTAAAGGGGTGGATTATGCAGCATGAAGTGGATATCTTGATCGACACTGGAGCAACAGATAACTTCATCAAGACCAGTATTGTGGAGGAATTAGGATTTCAAACCGAGAAAGGGGACCCATACGACATCCGACTGGGAGACGGGCGAACGATTCGAGGAGACCATCGTTGCCGGGCTGTGAGGATCCTACTCCAGGATTATATCGTCACAACAGATTTCCTACCGGTGCGGGAGTTATGCATTGATGTCATTTTGGGGCTTGTGTGGCTAAGCACCTTGAATGGACACAGGCTCATTGGGGTCTACTCCTGTTTCGATTTCAAGTGGATGGCATCTGGCACACCTTGGAGGATGAATCAGGCGTCAGTCGGCTGCTATCACGACATGGTACATTGAAGCAAGCAAAGACAGCACTGCAGATGGGGTTCATTACCTCGGACTCGCTCTTGTCCCCGCGGCCCAAGCTCCATGGAGGAATCAGCAACAAGGACATGGTCATCCTCCTCCAGTTACAGCAGAGCTACCCCTCAGTCTTTACGCAAAGAACGTCTCTTCCCCCCGCTCGTGCTTTGGACCACCAAATTACTCTACTACCCGATTCGGGACTGGTGCATTGCAGACCATATTGTTACTCATATTTGCAGAAGAACGAGTTGGAGAAACTTGTGGCAGAGCAGTTAGAGGCGGGAATCATTCGCCGCTCTCGAAGTCCACATTCAAGCCCAGCACTACTAGTCAAGAAAAAGGCCGGAGGATGGAGATTTTGTGTTGATTACAGGGCATTGAACAAAATTACCATACCTAACCGTTTCCAATACCCGTTGTTGACGAGTTGCTGGAGGAACTTCACAGGATGAACATCTCCTCCAAGCTAGATTTGAAATCGGGCTAACATCAGATTCGTATGACGAATCCGATATTGAGAAGACAGCGTTTCGCACGCACCAGGGTCATTATGAGTATCTGGTAATGCCCTTCGGGCTATCAAATGCACCTGCCACGTTTCAAGCCTAATGAACTTGATCTTTCAGCCACTCCTGAGGAAATCCGTGCTTGTTTTTTTTTATGATCTCCTGATTTTTTGCAAGACAGGAGCATGAGGACCATCTTAAAACAGTCTTACAAGCTCTCCAAGAGCACGACCTCCAAGTCAATACCAAGAAATGTTTTTTCTTCCAAAGGCAGTTGGAGTACCTAGGCCATTGGATCTCTTCAGCTGGAGTGGCCACTGATGAGGCCAAAGTTTCTTCTGTCCGTAATTGGCCAATTCCACAGCGCGTACGTGAGCTCCGAGGATTTTTGGGGCTGGCAGGGTATTGTTGCCGCTTTGTGGCTGGATATGCGTCCATCGCCTGGCCCCTGACTCAATTGCTTAAAAAGGGGGCTTTCTCGTGGACAGTTGAAGCTCAAAGTGCCTTTGATGCCCTTAAGCAAGCGCTTTCTACCGCTCCAGTGCTTATTCTTCCAGATTTCAACCGAGAGTTTGTTCTCAAAACAGATGCTTCCGGAATGGGTGTTGGAGCTGTTCTCATGCAGCAGGAACGACCCATAGCTTACTTCAGTCAAGCTCTCCCATCCTCCAAACGCACGAGCTCCGTCTATGAAAGAGAGTTGTTGGCAATCATCTTAGCAGTACGAAAATGGTGTCATTATCTGATGTTCCAATTATTTGTGATTCGGACAGACCAACGTAGCCTCAAGCACCTCCTCGAGCAGCATGAAGTTCAAGGCGAGTACCATCGGCTCCTTTCCAAGCTAATGGGGTTTCATTTTGTGATACACTACAAAGAAGGTCGTCATAACAAGGTCGCGGTCGCACTATCTCGTCTACCACCAGGTTCCGAGTCAAAACTTGGCGCTGTAACCATAGAGATGTGGGCAGACTCTGAAGAGGTAAAAAGGGAAGTGGAGCAGGACCCATTACTCCATCAACTCAAGCAACAGGTCTTACGAGGAGAATCACCATCACCTAAGTACTCAGTAATGGGAGGTCAGTTGCTTCACCAAGGCCGCATTGTTTTACCTAAGGCGTCAACACACATCAAACGAGTATTGGAAGAATTCCATGACAGCGTTTTACGAGGTCGCGGAGGGTTTTCCAAGACATATCAAAGGATAAAACAACATTTCTATTGGAGAGGAATGAAGAAAGATATGAAAATACACGTCAATGCCTGTGTTAAATGTCAGCAATACAAATCTTCAGCATTGGCGCCAGCAGGTTTGTTACAACCCTACCCATTCTGCAGCAAATATGGGAAGATATCTCGATCGACTTTGTTGAAGGCCTTCCCAAGTCAAAAGGAATTGACTCCATATGGTAGTGGTCGATTGCTTTAGCAAGTATGGCCACTTCATTGGGATGCGCCACCCATTCACGGCCAAGGAAGTTGCAATCATCTTCACCAAGGAAATTGTAAGGCTCCATGGTATTCCCCACTCTATTGTGTCTGATCGAGGAAGTGTCTTTATGAGCAACTTTTGGACCGAACTACACAGTCTTCAAGGCATGGTCCTCAAACGAAGCTCGGCATATCACCCAGAAACGGATGGACAAACAGAGGTCGTCAACCGCAGCATGGAAACATACTTACGATGTTTTGCGAGCGACCAATCCCATCATTGGAGCGAGTGGCTACACTGGGGAGAACTCAGTTATAATAATTCTTTTCACTCTGGCCTCCGTACGTCTCCGTTTCGAGTCGTCTATGGTCGTGAACCCCCATCTATTGTTCGCTATGGATCCGCCACATCTGCCCTTGACAACCTTGATACATTGCTGAAGGAAAGAGATCAGATGCTCAATATTTGGAAGACAAATTTGGAAAAAGCTCAAACATATTTGAAGCAACAAACCGATAAGCATCACCGACATGGAATTTCAGGTGGGGGATGAGGTATACGTCAAACTTCGGCCCTATCGCATGAAAACACTCGCCAGAAGGCCCAATGAGAAACTGGGCCCAAAATTTTTCGGCCCCTACACTGTGGAAAGACGCATTGGACTGGTTGCTTACCGCCCACAACTCCCTCCAGGTGTACGTATTCATTCTGTCTTTCATGTGTCACAACTTTGCAAAGTGATGGGCTCCGCCACCCAGCTGCAACCGTTGCCCGTGTCACTCTCTGAAGACATGGAATGGTACGTGACTCTAGATAAGATCACTTCCTTTCGTCCCTACCCAGAAGGTCTGCAAGTCCTCACGCATTGGAAGGGCCTACCGGACTTCGAAGTAACTTGGGAGTTAGCCTCTACTCTATGCCGTCAGTTTCCGTCTTTCCAGCTTGAGGACAAGCTGGTAAAATTGGGGGGGAGTATTGATATGATACCAGGCTGGTGTTATGCTAAAAGGCAGCCCGGTATGGAATCCAAGCCCTTCTATCGCCCCAGTTAGGCCCAAACCGATGGGCTTCCTCCCCGTATGTATATATACATACGGAAAAGAAAGAAGAGGCATCAAGAAACCAATTGTAAGCCATTCTACCTTCCTCTGGATTCTCTCTTACTTCCTCCTCCCTGCCCTCTCTTGTTCTAACCCTACCTCCTCTTGTTCCCTGTTCCTTCACATCTTCCCAGGCATCGCAATTCTATCCCATGGAATCGAAGCTATTGCTCCAAGGGGAGCGGTCAACCACGTCGGAGTTGTGAGCTCATACCCCTCTCTGCCTTCCCTCTTCCAGTCCGATCATATCAAAAAATTCTTGGAGACAGTTACATATTCAAGAAGTATCAAGAAACGTTCAAGATCTCTTTCAATTCGCACCATTGCAAAGATACGTTCAAGAACGTATCATATTACTATTCTTCGCCTACAGTTCATATCAGGGTAGGAGGAGAAGACGGACAGAGGAATGGATCGGCGGAGGCAAACTGCCTGGCAATGTGACGAGGTAGAGAAATGATTGTGAAGGACGGCGATCATAGTGAGGGGGAGAGAACGAGTCCGAGAGGAAAGGCAAGGCAGGAAAATGACTTCACTTCAGCTTCTTCTTCACTGGCCTCTGCTGATCCCTACTTCCTCTGTTCTACTTCTACTCATCCCCTTTTAAAAGAAGAGCAGGGCTATTTAAAGGGATGTACAAACACAAAACCCTAAGTACGCTGATTGGGGATGAGGATCCTGTCTCAACAAGAGGAGTTTAACAATGGGCTTAAAGTCAAGAGACAATTCCATAAAAGATATTTGATGCATGACTGTATAGTTTTTAAGAGCTGGATGACACCATAGCACTGACCAAATATTGTAGCTACTGTGATGTATTAAACTTGCACTTCATATCTTCTCATAATTAGTTATCTGTTTCTATCTCAGTTTCCTGTTTAGTTGAATCCCAGTGGCTCATTGTGGAGAATTATTTGTGTTCTTTTTGCCCCAGATTCCCGAGGAGGAACCTCCAGCTCAGTTTTGCCGCTAGAGCTTAAAATGGCGCCAATATGTTTCCGCCAATGGTGTAAGATGTCCACAATTTTGTTTTTATTATCTATAAACTTGGTGGATCCAGAATTGTTTTCTATTTCTCCTGTTGCATCACATTCAAATGAATGGTTACTGCTCAGTGGAGTTCAAGCTTTGGATATTTTGTTTTAAAAGCCTTAAATTCTGCCACAAATCAAGGCCATATGGAATTCTGTGGAGGTATTATCATCAGTTTGGCTTTTCAAATTGGTCAATGTTTTGCGTTTATTACATGATTGGGAAAGGATGCCAACCAGAGACAAGCAAGGCCTTCCAATTTTTTAATAGAACCGGAGTCCCTGTGGCTTTGCAGAGTCCCAAGTCAGGCCATAATCTCAAAGGTAACCCCCTAACTATGTCTCTGGTAAAAAATCTGAACCGTAATGTCACAGCAACCAGTAAACTGGGAGTATATATTAATTCATAAATGGTTGAGCAGGAGAGAGAGAGAGAGAGAGATAGAGAACCAGATGACAGGAACAAACCCAGTGAGTTCTTGATCCAGTGTTTCTTACCCTTCTATTTATCTTTAATAAGCTGTACCACAGGGATTCCTCTCTTAGACCTTTCTGGGATGTGGATCATATAATGATTCTGTGACAGATAGACACTTGGTAGGGCCACACAAGTCACATGAATTCCACTCTCTATCTCTTGAAGATTGAAGGGAATAAAAATCAAATTTCATTCAAAAATCAACAGAGATAAAAACAGGTTCAAGGTGTTATTTCATTCGGCCAAATTCAGGGTTGGAGCACTGACAGACAATGAGATAGAGAGAGCAACAGAAGTCAGCAAAACAGAGAGAGAGATAGAGAGGGTGGAGAAATTTTGTTTTAACACAAAGGAATCTCCCTAAATTCCTCTAGCCCTTTTCTTTCTGTTCGCTTTCTTTTCCAGGCTAACAGATCATCCTGTTGCAGCGGATCTCTTACCAGCCATTCCTGTCTATGGGATGTATCTGGGGAGATTCGGATGAGAGTACTTGGATCCTCCATGTCTCAGACCACCTGCTGGGTGTTTCTTTTCTAACAATCAGCATCCAGGAAAGGTAATTACATTTATACCTTCTGGCCTACATTCTCTGCTCCAGCCCTAAACCCATCCTTGGCCTGTTCAGCTCCAGATACCCTTCAGCCCATTGTCCACCTCAACTCTGATATTGCTTTGTGTATCTTCCAAACTAATTCCAACTGAGTATCATTCCAATTCATGTATTCATTCCAAGAGGAGAGGCAGAAGGAAAAGAGAGAGGGGGATGAAATACCTGGCAGAGGGGACGACGTCAGCGGGCGAGCGTAGTGGACTTTGCCACTTTCCTGTAGAGAAGATATATTTTGCTGGGATGGATGTCTGCAAAAGAGACTTGTGAACATCGAACCAAGGGCAGTAGACATACGGAATCACTTATGATGTGTCAAAGCTGCTTTCTCTCATGTGTTAAACAATTTAAGAGGGCCTGGTTGTGAGCCAGTCCGTCGTCTTGCTGATTGGGCTGAGGTCAACGTTCAAGTGTATATCTCTGTTACGGTTCCTATAAGAATGTATGAAAGGAGAAGAAGGAAAGGGGGGGATGTTAGTGGGCCAGCTGGCACTGAGCTGGCCAACTGACTAACAGATTCTTGAATTAGCTTAGAAAGGAAATAAAGGAAGTAGGGGTTATAAATAAAGGAGGTGGCAAGGGAAAGGGGGGGGGGGCTTTTGGGACTTCTGGAGCTGGCTATTCTGGGGGGAGCGGGAGCTGCATTCAGCGAGAGGCTCTTCCAGGATCGTGGGTGCAGAGGAGATCGGAGGCCCCGTGGGTATTCTATACGACGGAAGCAAGGAGCGTGGAGACAAATTGTGAGTATCTTCTTACTAGAATATTACCATTCGATACAGTATCGTATCAATCTCATGAAACGATCGGCCCATTTCAGCCAAAAGCAAGGTTCATCGCATCCTCAATTAACAGTCCTTTAAGCATTTATCATTAAAATTATTCTTTATAAATATTTTGCATGGCTTTCTAAATCATAACAGGGATGGTCCATAAAGTCAAAAAAACGAGAGCAAACATTTGTTAACGTCCCGTGTGCTACTGGGTGAATAAATTAAATGATTGCTAGAATGATGCATAAATGAGAAGATTCCAGGAAATGTTCTTAGTTGATAAATATCTCTTAACTAATTTGCTGAAATGAAATATTGATGACAGCAAGAAATTATGCGAGAAAGACGCTATTGCATCTGAATACAACAAAAATGCACCACCAATGGATTGATGGGTATGGAATTCGAACTTAGCACCACCAACAAAAATTCATGAATGATCGGGTCATTCTCTTGCCTTTGGGATTATGGCTGTTTCTGTAACTCGTAGAGAGAGAGAGAGAGAGAGAGAGAGAGAGAGAGAGAGAGAGAGAGAGAGAGAGAGAGAGAGAGAGAGAGAGAGAGAGAGAGAGAGAGAGAGAGAGAGAGAGAGAGAGAGAGAGAGAGAGAGAGAGAGAGAGAGAGAGAGAGAGAGAGAGAGAGAGAGAGAGAGAGAGAGAGTATACTCTTTGTGGAACATTTTCTCTTTCGATCTTTGATTTCCCTTCACCTCAGATAAAACCAGAACCAACTCCCATTTCTTTTCTCATATAAATGGTGAACACAAACCAGAGCAGTGTCTTATGTTACAACAAGAGCCATCGAGAAGACACAATGGATTGGTGTATGGGTAACTGCTACGTTATGCTATGCTATATATCTTATGCACGATTGAAGAATCAACGAATGACAGGTGGCTTGCCAAAGTCAAAGGCGGTCGATCAGGCAGGCTGATTTGAGGTCCCACCCGCAACCTCTGCAGATCTCATTCTCATCATCTCCATGACTGCCGCCCTTCTCCTGGAATCCGATTGCTGCTGCGCCCTCCTCAGATGCTCCCTCAAATCCCTGAAAATTTCAAACACTCCAACTTTGTGACAAGGCAGAACCCAAAACGAGACAAGAGAATGATCTTCTCAGTTGAGTTAACCAATTTACCTGCATCGAGGAACCTGGCAGCCAGATTCTTTGCATGCCCTGGCATGGAGATGGAGAAGGTACCACATTTTCTTGCAAAGAACACAGCCCCTTGAAGCGCGCGTCTTACAGGTGATTCCATGGCGGAAGAGCCCCTTCACCTTGCGGCAATTCGGGTACTGGCAGTGCTGCAATCTGCATTGCGATGAGTGCACCAGCAGATCGAGCATCTTCCGAAGCTGCATCCCAAATCGGTATAAGGTCACCAACAAATTATTACCCTTTTCTAAGGAAAAAAGAGGATCTTTCTTATGGTTTTCTTTTTTTGAAAAATGGTTTAAGGCGGTCACCCAACAAAGCATTAACCACCAATCTTTCTTATGGTTCTTGTTGTTTACCTGCAAGACTCTCTTCTGACGGGCCTCCTTGTTCTGAGCATTGCGTTCCGCGACAGAGGGATGATTTGTCAGAGGGTGAGGGTGGCTGGCAGCGCCTCCTCTCTTGTAACAATCATTGCAGATGTCAAAGTCCGGGCAGACTTCGCAGCGCCAGCCTTGGCCAGTTTCAATGTCGCGGTGGCAGGTGTTGCAGGTGATAACGAAGGCCGGTGCCGTGGGATTGTGAAGGTGGTAGAGGACCATCATTGACGAGTGCTTTGCGCGGCGTAGCGTGTCGTACTGGTAGTGATTTCCTTGGCAAAGGCTCAGAAACGCCTGCCTCGTGTCGAAAAATTCACTCTCCAGTATGTCGTCCTTGTCTTTGGTATCCGCAGGCACGCCTATGATTTCAACCTTGACAGAGGCAGAGAATATTCTCATTCTGGAAAATTGCAAGAGAGTTGAAATAGCTTTTCATAGAACAAAATATTATACTTACAGGAGAAAGAGCGTGCTTTTCCCTCGCGTGAACTGGATGCCTCTCTCTTTCATCAAGCTTTTGCTCTGCAGCATGGCACCTGGAAAATAGAGTTTTTTTTTCTTTTAGCTTGATCGCCAATTGAATACACGATGAAAAACGTAGTAATAGTTTCAAATTCCATAAATGTCAAGGAGGCTGTTCTTATGGCAGAATGTCAAAAAATGATCATAAGGAACCACTTACTTGTTGCAGAGTTGAAAACTCTTGCACTGCTTACAAACCCACCGCACTCCGCTAGTCATCATAAGGCAACAATGTGTGCAAGAGTGTTGCAGATGGACCATGATGAAGTCTTCCTTCATCGGGAATATCGTCTCCCCAAGCTGCCAAAGTGGAGATTAAAAGGGAAACACATTTGGAAATGTTACCACAGGAGATTAAGACATATCCTTGTTGCAGGTTCAATAATATGAGAAAGAGAGTTTATGCAAATGATCATGAGAACAACTTTACGGGACTAAGAGACCATCAGTTTTTGGTCAACCTTATTTCGGAAATTAAAAGCAGATGATATTTGATCTTGAATCTCTAAAGGATGCCCATATTTAAGAATTTTTTTAGAAAAAGAAAAGAATGCCCGAGAAAATAACAGAGAAGCTCGAACCTTCTGCATCAGCAAGACATCCTTGGAAGCATTTGCTGAGAGATCAGTGTGGCCAGCGGCTTTGAGAGCCCTCTTTGTGATTGTCTTTCTAGTGTTCCCTTTTTTCTGTTGTTTCCGATCATCCTCTTCCTGCTGAAGCTGTCCAATCAAATCTTCAGCAGCACCGGGCCAGTAATCACCGTCAAAATATGGCACACGAGCTGCAGTCACTTTGGCCTTGGATTCGTCACTTTGTATGAAGAACTGGTCGTATAAATTAGTGAGGTCAACGACAATGTTCTCCTTGGAAGCTTTTCGCAACATCGCCAGGTACCTAAAAAGGCATAACTGTCACTGGAGAAGGACGCAAATTTTTTCTCTTTTTTATGAAAGGAGAAAAAATTGGAGTAGGTGCAAGAAGGATAGGAATACCATTCTCGAAGCTTGTCAGATTTCGGGGTCTTCTGAATTTCGGGATGACAATATAATATATAGTCTTCGCCTTTCAGTGGAGGACAGGCCCAGATGTAGCAGCTTGTGAAGCCACGCAGTTTACAGTACTCGAGATATCCAATCTGAAAACATGGGACCACCAGAAGAAGAAATCAATCATAATGATGATAATAATTCGTCTAAGGAAAGAGAGCTGCGCGAGTATAGGAATGTCCCCCCAGTACCAGAATTTCATGGTAGACAAATGTGCGCAGAGCTTCTCCAGTGACTGTCTTTATGTCAGGCCTGAAGTACTTGACGGAGTCCAAGTAAGAAAGATAAACCCGCCGTTGGTTCGGAAAATGACATTCCGAGCCAAATTCCTGAACATACATCCCAAAGAGGCAAACTTCCACGCCCTCAATCTTTTGGAACAACAACACCACCTGCATTAAGGTTAGCAATAAGACGTCAAAGAACAATTATGTCTGACTGAAGTAGGAGATTGATTTGAAGAGTGATGTACCTTGGATTTGTACGGAAACTCTTTTGGATAATTCTCTTCCTGAAATATTTCCAAGAACCTTTGCTTGACCTCCAATTTCTTGTCCACAGATGATACAACTCTCACAACAAGTGCTTCAGCCCCCGGTAGCTTGAAAATTTAGACCATAAAATATTAGCCAGATCAAAAATAACTCTTTTATTGGAGATAAACTGCAAAAAAGGGCGAATAGTTCAATTCACAAAAGTTACCTCATCGACGGACTTCCCCAAATGTCTGGCTCTCTCCATTTTTTCGTGCTTTAGACGTTTAAAAAGCCGCTGCTCAATGTGGTCGCTCAGAACTGTCCTGGGTAAATCTTTGGCACCAAGAACAGCATTTTGCGGCAAAGGAGTACGTTCTCCTCTTTGAATCTCTTCTATGTAGCAATTAGGACACGTGTACTCGGCTTGACCCCCATCATTTCGCCGCCCATTGAATAGTGCACAAATTTGATGTTGCCATGCTTCGCATTTATCACATTGAACCCACTGCATGCCAAAAAAAGGTAAAAATAAAATATAAAAAAATGAAGGGTACTTGTGAATGATATAATAAGAGAAAGCATCATCTAATGTACTTACCCATTCTTCAGTTTCTTCATCGTTCTTCTTCCTCTCAAACCTTGCTTTTATAAAGGGAGACCCCTCAATCTCAACAGAGTCACCACGAGAGTCGTTGTAGCATGGAACACAAAGATAATGTCTTGTCTCCCCAGAGACAACTGTGTAATACTGTGCATTCCGCTTGATGCGGCCACCGCAGAGTGAGCAATATATCGGAGGTGGTTCAAACGTGAGCTTCTCTACTGCACACAGCTGGCACGAGTTCTCATTCATCGTCCGTTCCATAGCCTGATTTTTCTCTGCCTTTGCTTTGCTCTGGAGAAACAATGGAGAAGACTGAAATTAGAGAAAACTGGCAATGATTAATGACTTGAAATAAGCAAAAAATAATGAAAAACAAAGTTCACCTGACCAACCCATTGCCTTAGACTAGTAATATGCTCCCGAATTTGCTCAGGAGTGAACAGTTCAGTCAATGATACACCCTTTATCTTTGGCTTCCCCGACTTACTTACAGTTGAAACGGTTTCAGATGTAACTCCGCTGGCCCCGCCCGGTTCCTGCTTTGGCTCCGATGTAGGCCGCTCAGCGTCTCTATCAATCTGCATGTCCTCTGGTTTTAGGGAGCTATCATCATGTCCATCTGATGGCGGCTTTGGGGAGTACATGTCCTCAAAATCCTCATTTTTTTCATTAACATCAGTGGATTTCTCATCATTTTCCTGTCTCGCTGGAACTGACGCTGATTCAATCTTTACATTGATCACCGTCGGAATAACAACTTGTGGTTTTTCAGGTTTCAGATCAGAGAGATCTGATGTTGACTCACCCATTGTCACGACGCATGTGGACGAATCCGACTTCCTGCGTTTGGATTGAGGACTTTGAATGTCTGTAATATCTTCATCATTTTGATTCGTGGTGTTTATTTTCACTGAGGAGCCTCCTTGGTGACAAACCTGGTCAGCTTCTGGGCGAGTGGATGTTTTACGATGGGATGTCACATAAGCATGAACAGGGATGCAGACAGGACAAGCTATGACTTTGCATCCACGGTAATGCTTGACGAGTATTTTTGACTGATGGCAACGAGGATATCTGCACTGGATCTCTTTACAAACTTTCATATGAGTCAGTAATTGCCGGACTGTCATGCAATTGACTTCTTGACATTGACCACTGGGCGAAAGACACCAACGGGCATGATGCAAAAACAAGAGCCACCTCCGTTGATTATGATACTGCCTTTCCCGCATGCATCCAAGTCCGTCTGCAGCAGTAGTTGATGCATGGATATTCAACGGAGGCTCTTCTTGTCTAAGTGCAGCAGCATCGCCTTCTATGGAGAATTGAGGACGCTGAGCCTCTTCCTGTTTGACAACTCTCCGGTGAAAATCATCCTGAAAAGATTCGAGCAAACATTCATTGAGCGGTGGTTTCTGTACCGGATGAGAATGCCACTGGCTTGGCACGGGAACACTGTTGAATTCATCTCCCGGTTGTCGCTGGAAATCCTGTGACAGATGAAATTGACCAGGGATTGGGTTTCCCTCATTACTGTCTCTGGAAATAGTAGAGTGGTAGGCATCCTGATACTGATTTGGATATTCTCCAAATGTTTGGATAGGTTGTTGTTGTTGCTGCTGCTGCTGCTGCTGCTGCTGCTGGTGCTGCTGCTGAAATGCTTGCATTTGCCGTCTGGACTGGAAGTGCTCTAGTGAGGAATGAACTGGCTGCATACTCGTCTGTATCTGATCAAAAGGTATTGGAGGCTTTGACGAGGCATCTTTTGTGATGTGCAGACCATCCTGATGCGACATTGAAGGATTTAACTTTGACACCGGCTGGAAGTTCATAGAGTTCATGCTTTGATTGCCAAGCGTAGATGCCATAGATGCTCCATGTCCAGATAAATCGGATCCGCTACGACCGTATCCATCCCCAATTGCAGGACTACTTGCATGGGATAATGACGCTGCATGGACAAAGCCCACATCTTTAGTTTTTATCAAGAATAAGGAACCCGAGGCCTAGGAATATAAGCAAAAATAAAAAATATTTTACTTGTCGTGATTGGTTGGTTCAGTGGAACCAGTGATGAATTGCCATAAATTGTCGAAGTCGAGGGGCCTTCAGAAGCTGCAGCCATATTCATTAGCTGTGCATTGTTACCAATTAAACCATATTCATCGGAAACCATATTTGAGAGACTGTAATTTGACTGCCTCGCTTGTACATTGGACCTCAGGCTTGAACCCATCTGCATTCCAAAATATTGTTTTGGCTGCTGCTGCAGATGCTGCTGCGGTTGCTGCAGAAATTGCTGTTGATGCAGCTGTTGCCGTAGCTGATGTTGTTGTTGTTGCAGTTGCTGCTGAAGCTGTTGATGTTGCTGTTGTTGCTGCTGAAGCTGTTGTTGTTGCTGCTGTTGCTGCTGAAGCTGTTGTTGCTGCTGAAGTTGTTGTTGCTGCTGTTGCTGCTGAAGTTGTTGTTGCTGCTGTTGTTGCAAAAGCTGTTGCTGCAACTGTTGATGTTGTTCTTGCTGCTGTTGAATGATTTTTGGTTCAATATTAGAAATACTGGATCCGCTGCTATTTCCAGAGTTTGTAGTGATTGATTTCGAAATGTTTAAGCCTGGAGTTGGCATCATCTGGCTCGAGTGGCCTGGCATGGCTGACATGATACCGTTTCCGCTTGATCCAACAGGGTGTTGGTACCCTATGTTTGTTGGCATACCTGTAAATGAAAAAGTAAGAGCTCGAAAAAAGAATCAACTTCATAAGAGGCCTCCGAAAGTAGAATTACCGCCACTTGAAGATGATAAGAAATTTCCAGTTATTCCATTGGAACTACGCAGAGGTAAGCTTGAATTATTGCTCAGGGGCATGCCCGGAGTTGGTATCATTGTACTGCCAGGAGCAGGAGTTGACATGTTTCGGGCCATTGACTGGTTGTGATTGGAATATAGTCTGAGAATGGAATGCAGGCGACTCTCCAAGGTCTCCATGTTCAAGTAATCTTCCTGTTTTTTTAAGAGAGAAATGTCAAAACAAGGATCGAGAGATTTCGGACTTTATAGTAAAACGATAATTCTTATGCAGAGGATTTTAGATGATATTCATCGGCTGTATGAAGCTAAAGGAAGACGTAATAAGGGCACTGGAGTTGAATAAAATGTATTGATAAAGTGTTCACCGTTGAAGGCGCAGTCTTGAAAAGCCCGTCTTCCAAGCGCCTCACAATATCAGGCAAACTTTGTAAATGCTCCGCACTGGAGCTGGGACGTCTTTGGAGGAATATTTGTGCGCTGAAATTTTAGAATTATACTTCAGAAGAGGGATGAATTTATCAATCAAGAAACTACATTCTTTCAAAAGAACAGTTGCAGCTGTTGGTGTTTCGTAATATAATTGAGCCCTCGATGTGTTTTCAACAATGACAATGGCAGATTCTTCTTCCAGAGACATCCAATTGTTTTTCCAACCAAATGTCATGAAGTAACAAAGTAATTAACTGATTGAACAAGATCAAGATTTTTTTCGTTCATATTAAATGAGATCAATTTTCTGAGACGGATCCCTTCAATCAGGTAATCTAGAAGACTGCCGGATGGGGTCAATTTCAAACACTAAAGATGAGTCAAAAGGGGAGCAATGGAGCGTTGCCCCATCGCACAGGGTCCATATGTCGCAATTTTTAAACTTTTTGAATCTAACAGAGGTTTCAGAGATAAAGAACATAGACATGAAAAATAAACACAAACGTATTCAATAGAAAACCCTCAAACATACCAGACAGTACATCTTGTATTTTGAAGAGATATCATGCAAAATTGGACATGGCAAATTAAGAAAAACAGTTTCAAAATAAAATGACCTAACTTTTAATTACATTACAAATATCAAGAAATGTTTTTTTATGAAAAAAATATCAAGAAATGTTTCGGAATTCAAAAGAGAAAATTCTGTAGATTCCCTTAGCAGTCGTCTCCCCCAATGGACTGCAAAGTGCCACTAGTGCTTGGTACTTAGATGCTAATAATTTTCTTAAATGCTAATAAAAAAAAATCAGAGGTGATGAAAGCATCTTACATTTTTTCACGCATCAGCTTGCGCTGCATGGCAACGTCTAGGTTCATATTGCTGACCGTCCCAAATCCTTGCATTTGGACGGGCATAGTGTTCACATTCGGCTGCGATATGCCAGGTAGCTGCGACCCAGTTTGACTGGGTATCTGACCCGACATCTGAGCTTGCAAGTTCATTCTTCTCAATCTTTCAAACTCCATCCTGAAACTTGGCAGGCCATTATACCGCCTTTAATCGTATCGCTCATGAGGTTGAGACCGAGTTGCGCCGTCTTCATGACAGGTTTGGCTTCCCCATATGTTTATAAACAAACGAACAGAGTTGATCTGGAGGATTCATGACAGTGCAGATACGATTCATCAGGGAAAGGCCTGCTTGCTTGAGATTTTCCTGGGAAATTTGGGAACTACTCTACAGCGGCATGATCCCATTCCCAAAATGTTTCATCCGAAGACATAAGATGATCTCTTTGAAAGAATGTCCATTTCTAGGAAAAACATCGCCTTGTTTTTGTTCTGTGACGGGCCTGGGGAGAAAGCACAATTCAGAGACATTGAAAGGTCGAAGATCGCGACGACTGTATCGGAAATGGATCATCCATTCCCGCGAAAAATTGAAAAAAAATGAGAATTTAGTGCATGAGAAATGGAAAAAGAGAGGAAGAAGATCCGCGATCCAAAACCCAACAACGGGAAAGGAGACACAAGGGCATCTACGAAGGAAAATTTTCGGTTTCCCCACTGATTCAAGAATGGGAGTTACAGCAAGGCGCTAAAATGGCCGAGAGAACCCACCACATCACCCTTGAGGAAATTGATTCGGGCAGATTAACCAAGAGGGCAAGCAATAAACAGGGGAATGCGAGATCGCACCTGAAGAGAGCGGAAGATCAACTCGAGAGAGGGAATGAAGGGTTGGCAGGAATATTAACGACTACGCGGGAGATGCCAATTGATACCCTTTTGTTGAATTTTGAGTGCTCGTCGTCGATCGGAGAATTGGGTTGGTCGACGGGCGAGGCAGTCCCCACAACGTTGGAGGGAACAGATCGGCGCGGGTGCAACGGAGACCGAAATTTTAGCGAACGAGCGGCGCTGAATGCTGATCTCGCCGCAAAACTTCTCCGCTGATACGAGTTCCAAGATCAAACCTTGACGAGTTTCTGAACAGTCTTCCACTTCCTCTCTCGCCGT
Organism: Wolffia australiana; assembly: GCF_029677425.1. Taxonomy (NCBI): domain Eukaryota; kingdom Viridiplantae; phylum Streptophyta; class Magnoliopsida; order Alismatales; family Araceae; genus Wolffia; species Wolffia australiana. Next base: position 151,389 of record NC_135844.1, read on the forward strand.
TCCCTTTTTTCTCTCTCTCCTCCTCTTTCTCTTGTTCTCTCTCTCCTCCTCTCTCTTCTCTCTCTATTCCCTCTCTTCTCACTTCTCTCTCTATTCACTCTCCTCTCTCCCCTTCTCTCTACTCTTATGTCTCTCTCTTCTCCTCTGTCTATTTCCCCTCTTCTCTCTCTATTCCCTCTCTCTCTACTCTAATGTCTCTCTCTACTCTAATGTCTCTCTCTACTCTAATGTCTCTCTCTTCTCTCTCTATTCTCTCTCTTCTCCCTCTCTCTATTTCCTCTCTGCTCTCCCCCTCTCTCTCTACTCTTGTGTCTCTCCCTTCTCTCTCTATTCTCTCTCTTCTCCCTCTCTCTATTTCCTCTTCCTCTCCCCTCTCTCTCTACTCTTGTGTCTCTCTCTATTCTCTCTCTTTTCCGTCTCTCTATTTCCTCTCTTCTCTCCCCCTCTCTCTACTCTTGTGTCTCTCCCTTCTCTCTCTATTCTCTCACTTCTCCCTCTCTCTATTTCCTCTTCTCTCTCCCCCTCTTCTCCCTCTATTCCCTCTCTTCTCCCTCTATTCCCTCTCTTCTCACTCTATTATCTCTCCTCTCTCTCTACTCTTGTCTCTCTCTTCTCCATATATTCTCCCTATTCTCTCTATTCCTTCTATTCCCTCTCTCTCTGTTCCCTCTCTTCTCCTCTCTCGTCTTTCTCTCTACTTACTCTCTTATCTCTCTCTACTCTTGTCTCTCTCCCATCTCCCTCTTCTCTCTTTCTCTCTCCTCTCTCTCTCTCTCTTCTGTCTCTTCTCTCTCCTCTCTCTCTCTTCTGTCTCTTCTCTCTCCTCTCTCTCTCTCTCTAATCGAGAGGCACACGGCAACATAGTTGACACTTTTCCCCAATTGCACTCCTACATGCACATGGACGTTAACAGATATTTGGGATTCTCTCTCTAATTATATTCCTCTCAATTGTGTACATTTCTCTTCTCTCGCCCTATCAATGTTATCCTGCCCTCCCAAGTTAGGCACCAGTGTGATAATCATATTTGCATTGATAGTAGTGTGCTGTGTGCATATGCTTAAGGTTCATAGTGATCTCAAAATTTTGAAAAGTCAGTAATAAAAATATAAGAAAATACAAGAGAAGTCAGTGCTTCATTCTTCTAAGGTATTTTATGTCTGGGTTCAATCTATTTTAACATCATTTAAAAACAATTGTTTGGAATAAATTTGTTGCTAATGTTCTCCAAAACATCCTTAAATTCTGCATTTAGAAACACTTATTGGGCCTACTGCATTTTTTTGCACATGACATGCAAGGTTGTAGGGCGGTAATCCACAATTTAAACAAGATTACACAACGAAAATAAAAGGATTAGCGACAGACCTTTAACAGTATATTAAAAACATGGTAAACTAATCATCTTGGACAAAATCAAATCTGCTATTACTTTTGGTTCCTTGAATGAATTTCTACGCCCCGCTTTCTCAAGTTGTTGAACTTATTGAAATTATCTTTGATCTTAGACCTCACACTTTTCAAATTGTATTTCATTAAATATTATATAAACTATTATAAAAATTTTAACATATTTTATTTATTATCACCTGATATTAATATAACATTCAAGAGTATTTCATTTACTATATTTTGAGAAAGAAATAATAAAAAATTATAAAATAATTTGACTTTTCTTATAAGTTGGTGTGTAGATTTCTCATTTGATCAGCCTAATGTTTCAGAATTAAAAATATTAGTTGTAATTTATCTATAATATTTTGATAGTATTATTAAACTCCTAACAATATATTTTAAATATTTTACACTTTATCTGGATATATGTCTGACAAATGATGTCTTTGTAGATGGAACTACTGAATAATCATCTTTAATTAATTAAATTATATTTTAAAATGGTATGAAAATAGGCCAGTTAAGAAATAATGAAACGAAAATTTGGGTTTATGTACATAAATATGCAGCTAAATTTGTGAAAATAAAATGGAGATTGGGAAAAACATTTCCCAATTATAATTCATAAAAGTTTATTTGATTTTTCATCCTTGTTAACTTCTTTCAGATTTTTATATCATCAACCTATATTCTCAATATGGGGTTGTACTTGTTGGATATGCATATCTAATTAAATTAGAAAAACTTTAAAGCTACCTTGATCATCCTAGTCACATTTTTTCCTAGTAAGAAAACAAAATAGAGAGGAATTAACCCATTGCTATACTACATTGAAATAATCAAAATCATGCCATATCTTTTGATTGAGAACATATTAAGTAGATATGATATGAGAATACATATTCTCTTATAAATAACAAAACAGTCCCATAAAAATAATTTAATATAATATAAAATATAAAAAATTGAACTATATGTACATTTTTACAATCATTTATGAATCCCATTTCCATGCCAATATCCATATGATTAAACTTATCAAGTTTCTCAAGATTGACTCTAAGGCCAGATTTTTTAATGGGCATTTTAAAAGTTTTAATTTAAAAACTCTTAAAATATCCAAAGCATCGAAAAACCATTTCGGAAAAATCAAGTATCCAAAATATAATGAATACTCTCCTAACTATAATATCAAAGTTATGCTAAAAAATACTTTATCAATAAATAGCAATTCCCAATTATGACAGTCCCTGTCCTTACTCTACCATCCTTGTTATGTCATCTAGGTCACGTCGTGAATGGAGAGGAAAAAAAGGTAGAAGGAGAAAAGAAGGGTGAGGACCCGAACAATTATGGCTTGGGTGAATTTTTTTATGGCCTTCAGCTATTCATAGTAAGACAATTTGTAATAAACCTCATAAACTTTAACTATACCTTTTGACGTCCAAAAGACCATTTGTGTGTGACCCTCTTGGTCCATGTCTTATTCTGGTTAATCACTCATAGGGTCCAATAACGTTCTTTGACTTTTTAAATTTATTAACTATATCAATATTAAGATTTTCTATTGAAAATTTTATTTGACCCAATCAATAGGTTGAGTTTCCAACCAGTTTGTTGCCATGATACACCAGATCTAAAAGATAAAGCAGAGTATATCATCAGTTAACTCCTTCACTTAGATGACTTAGGGTATAGTTAATTTTCGAGCCCTAATCAGGCAATTGTATTCGCAATAATGCATTTGAAATTCATTGGAGAGTTCATCTCTAATATTCCACTACCTTGGTGTAAGAATTCATCTCATCATCTTCCTTGAGTTGTCTCATCTTAAATTGAGGACATACACTCCCATCTTGACCACTCAATCCTCTTCATAAACTTCTTCATGCACTTGAACTAAGATCATTTTCAAATTCCATATTTAGGAACTAATAGGTCCCAGTCAAATTATAATCATATGTCCACAAGATGTCATTGGAGTCTCAGGTGTAAGAGCCAATTACACATTTGCGATGTGAATCAACCTGAGTAATAGTTTGGTATAATATCATTCAGTTATTAATGATGTTCTACATTTAATTTTCCCTAATAAAATAGTATTATAATAATACAAACTCAGTCAAATATGTTTGATTTATTTGTTTGTTTGATTTAACTTGACTCCATCACATTGTCTTAATTTAGATGTATCATCTTATAAGAGTGGATGATCCAGTCTCGACCACTCAATCGCCTTTTTTTTAATTTCTTATTATATTCAAGAAACAAATGTTTGAATACCATGGTTAGGGACTCTAATGACTTAGTGAAAGCATGGTCACCCATACACAATATGTCATCAGTCTCTTGAGTCAACAGACCACCAGACAACCATGTCATCAATCGACCTCATTAACGCTTATATGCATACCATTCTGGGATTCCTACGGATCACTTCATGAATTTTTCTTCAAAAGCGCACAAACTACTTGTCTATTTTTGGGTTCTACAAGTGTTGATATGTTAGAAGAAATCAAAATGATCCAAAACATAAGACTTAAACATAATCATAACGACATCATTAAAAACATCAAATGTGTCTGTGATTCCTTTGATCTCGGAGTGAGATGAGTCGGGCTGCTCATGTGTGCAGCCTCTAGATGTATCCACGCGATCCTCAGCACATTAGATCTCCTTTGCGTTGACAAGTCTAGTTCAATCTTCGTTGTCGTCTTTATGATGTCCCAATCGCATCAAGAATGGAGAGGAGTCATGGGGATATGGGAAAGAAGTAAAAGGCCCATGAACAATTCTAGCCTGGGTGAATTTTGTTTAGGGCCTTCCCCTATTTATAATAAGTGAGTAATTTTTATAAAAACCCCAAAACTTAAGTATAACTTCTAATGTCCAAAAGGACGTTTGCGTGTGACCCTCTAGGCCCGCGTATAAGTCCAGTTAACAACTCGAGGGGCTCACTAACCTTTATTGGCCTTCCAAATTAATCAATTATATCATCACATAGATTAATTAACATTGGATTGTTTAACCCAATCAATAGGTTGAGTCTCAAACATTTGGGTTGCCAAGCTACACCTCGTGCTCTAGAAGATACAAATGAGTGTGTATCAACTCACTCATGAAACTTGTTCATCATCGGTTATCATGTATGTATAGCCCCTCATCCACTGACACTCCGGGGAAGACTTAGGGTATGGCCAACTGTCAAACCCTAATCAGTCATCCGAGTTAGTAGTGATGCGTTAGGAAATCATGGGAGAACTCTTCTTTGATAATTCATTGGCTTGGCCAAGAACTTCATCACATCATCTTCCTTGAGTTGTCACCTCTGATACTGAGGGTGGACGATCCCATCTTGACCACTCAATTGTCTTCATGGAATTCTTGATGAACCCACACTAAGACTGAGAATCCCATGATTAGGGACACATGGGTCATAGTCAAAGTACATTTGTCCATCCACAAGATGTCGTTGGTGTCTCAAGTATAAGGACCACTTACAACTGTGGCGCAAATCAGATTGATAGTTCAGTCTAATACCATTCAGGAATTCGTACAGATCAATTCAGTGAACTCTTTCCACTAAAGAGCACCCCTTATCTATCCTTAGTGTCTCCACACTAATAGCTATGGAAACGACCATACTCATCATATGAGTGAGGCTAGATAGTGCTAGTCTATCCAGATATTTTGATGTCCTTCTCAAGTATCATTCAAATAGGAATATTTAGAACACATGCTTAAAAACTAGTGATTTCCGTTCTACAATCTCATCATAATTCACCAAGTCTGATCATGTATTCATGGACTTCATTTAAGCATAACACGTGCACTGTAATGAATATGTTCTATTAATGAACATGAAACTAGATATGGAATTTGTGATTAGCTTGTCGACTACATATATTTCCATCATCTATAGCATCTACACACTAATGGCCACACGATCAGCCAAACTTATCTTATAAATGGTACCAAATAATGAAAATATATCCACATATCTCGATGTCTCTCTCAAGTATCCAACAATAGAAATATTTATTTCAGTATGAAAATATCCAGGAACTTCATTATAACCATCACATGATAATAATAACGGAATACAATTTTATTTCAATGAACTGAAATAAATCATCTCATTGTGATTGGCTTGTCGACGACTTAATATTTATCAGTTCAAATATTTGATATATTCCATATCAAAGCACAACATTTATATGACTCGAATAATTAGAAATAAATAATTTTGGACATGAAATAAGTTCCAAAAACTCTGGCGAAATTAGGAAAATTATGATAATGATCTCTTGACATAATTAATTTAAATTTAAACATTTTGCATCAAATGCATAATATATATAATTCATACATATAGATTTCCCATTATTGTAGTTGAATAATTGAAAAGTTAAAGTAATTAATGCCAAAGTAAATGCCAGATATTTTTTGAACATATGAACTGTCTCCTCGAACCAACAATGGTAAATCAGTATCATTTGTCCTCGTATTGATGTTGTGTCTCTTCCCAGTGCATATCGGCCAACATATTTCTTTCTTCTTTTCTACTCACCCTCAAGCCACAACTATCATCTGTTCCCCAATAATTCCAAAGCATCATCTAAGGTATTTTAGTTAGAATTAGTTAGTGTTTCCAATTATACATTTCCATAACTTTCTGAAAATTATTTGTAAAATTTAAAGAAATCAGCTAAATGAAATTAATATTTTTGGAGCTTCCAAAAATTATTTTTAAATATGATTTCATTACGTTGGTGATAGTGAATTATATTTAATTCATAAAATAAACAGAAAGATTAAATGCTTAAACTGAAAGTTAAAATACAGTTGTTTCATACCTTCTCTTTATGGATTCAACCCTTTCTTCCTCTATGCTCGTGAGTAAAATTATAGATTTTTTTTATAAATCAGAAGCCTTAAAATATATATTTAACCCTAATTTATGTTTCGTCAATCATATATTAATACTTAGTTGCATCTCACAAATAAGAGAGCATGGAGTGGACTCCACTGTCCCAAATTAAAGAAACTTGAATCATAAGACTATAATGAAGGAGGGTCATGATTCAGTTTGTTTCTCTTGCACTATGTTTCAGATTTTAATTTGAGGTTTCGACTTTGCTCTCTATTTTCATGAATATCCCTATGTAATTTATCATATTACTTGTGTCTTCATCTAAGGGAATATAAACATTACATATGGCTCATGTGTGGTGTAAAAAGGTGTGTACTGACTATCACTCTTAGTCAAAAGTCTAAACCCAATAGCAATCTATATTGGTCCACCATGTCCTAGGGATCCTTCCACAGGTCCATCTATATTTTTCTAGGTTCTCATTCCCTCCAACATTCTGAAACAAAATATTCTAAATTATAAATCAAATAAACAGATCCAGTAAAGAGTAAAATTTAATTACATAGGATGATTACCAAATTTGTGACATGAAAGTCATGTTACATAAATCAATAAAAAAGAATTTAAACAATTTAAAATGATCTTTTGAATTTTATTATAATTTAAATATTAAAATGATCTTTTGAATTTTACTATAACTAAGGTGAAATTTAGGAAGAGATTGCATCATATGATGATGATTTTTATTTTTTTATCCTCCCTCAAGTGGTTCATTAGTTTTAGTTAGAGGTTTTTGATAAGCCTATAAATGATGTATAAATACTCCGTTGATTGGGCTTTTAGACCAATGCAATAAAATTTATAAACACCCTTAATCACCAAATACAGTGTATAGAGCAAGCAAGGGGTCAAACCACAGGGAGGCAATAAGCAACAATTTTTATCCGATCTTTAATAAATTAATTCAAGAATGAATTAATTCTGCAATTAATAAACCTTAATTATACTTAGTTATGTTTTTAATTAATCAAAATTAAGTAAAACTTAATTTTGATTTTAAATATTTTCGGTCAAAACACTCAAGATAGAATAATTTTAATTATAAGATCAGATTAATTTGAATTACTAATTGATGGAGGACCATCGTGCCGACGATGACCTGACGACGACGATGACATCTGCCGGACAACCGACGACGACCCGCCAGCAGCCACGTCGGACAGCTCGTGCCGACGTCCGCAACCCAGGGTTTAAGTACTCCGGGTAGGTTCGAACAATTTATGTTTTTCTATGTGTATTTTCTTTGCATTCCGAATTATGGATTGGGCCAGTATCGTAGGGCCCATCCTCGTCTTTCTTTTATTTTAAAGATTGTATTTTGATTTTGTAAGGAGAGGTCGAACCACGTCTCATGACGGTTCCACCTCTCCCCACGTCTCCTTGGCACCCCTCCTCCCTATATAAGGGGAGGGCATGCCCAAGGGACTACTTGGAAGTTTTTGAATTGAAAAGTATTTTCAGAAATCTTCCCCCTTATCGTAGCTGTAGCGTAGGGGGTTTGGCTAGCCCCGTCTCTTCGTCGAGATCACTCCGGAGAGGGTAGAGCCCACGTCTTGTCCGTCGAGATCACTCCGGGCGGGACGTGTTCAACCGTGCCATCGAGATCACTCTGGCACGTTCAAGATTTCCAAGAAGCCGTTGAATCAAGAATTGAGAGGATTCCCATCGAGATCACTCTGGGCGTCCTCAAGGTTCGTGACGACTACGGCGCCGTGCTGCATCGGGACATCTACCTCCAGCGAGGAGGAACGCCCGCGACCGATCAAGAACCATCTCCGCAAAGGTTCTTGATTTCTCCCTCCACCTTCATCCTTCTCTACCCTCGCCTCGCCCGCATTCCTCCCCGTTCTTGACCATCTCCATCCATTCCTCATCGATTCTTGATCCCTCAACCGAATTCTTGACATCATTGTCCATTTCCCCATCCATTCTCCTTCCCTCGCCACCCATCTTGATCCTTCCACCGTTCTTGACCACCCACATCCCTCCGCTACCTTTCCCCCCTCTCGTCTCCTTCGCCCTGGTCATATTCCACCCTTCTTGATCACCGCCCCATCTTTCCCCTGACCTTGATCACCGCTGCCCCCACCCGCTTCTTGGCATCCACCTCGCCGCCCAACCCTTCCCGGTCGCGGCTCCGTCCCGCGCATCCGCCCGCGTTGCACCGCGGCACCACCCGCGCGGCAGTCTCACCGGACGTCGCAAGCCCCGCGGTGCGACTCCGCCCGCCGCGTCAAGAACGACGCCCGCGCCGCTGGTCTGCCCCGCGCCGCCGCCCATACCGTCCAGCGGTATTGCCCCGCGCCACGTTCCAGCTCCGTCGTGCCCAGGCCTCGCTCACGCCGCGAATCCGCTCGTGACGCAGACTTGCGCCGCTCGGCGATCCTGCCGCACGCCGCGGACTCAACCCCGTCGCAGCTCTGTCTCCGCGCCACGGGCTGGTCCTGCGCCACCTCCATCGCCGACTACGACCGGCGCTACCCCGCCGAGTGTGCCACGATCCCGCCCCACCGCTCGGTACTCGCCTATGATTCAGCGTCCCTCGGTGATCGTCCGTCCTCACAGCGCCGTGAACCTACCGACGACTCGTCCGTCATCACGTTTTGTCCGATCTCCCGCCCCCGCCCGGCTCGCCGACGCCTCGCCTGCCGAAACACGCCGTGGACTACGCGCTCTCAGGTCAGCTCTTCTCCTCTCCATCTTAAACCAGTATTATTACTACCTGCAGTGCCGTCTTCCGCTATCGCGTCCTCTGCCCCGGTGCCTCAAAAATCGCCAAAAATAGGATTAACCACCATTGACGAGAATAGGAGCTTTCTTGAGGTAAACGGACTGTCCTCTGACCACTTAAATTCCGAGCTTGACAGGGCCGTTGGACGCCCCTCTCGCCTAGACATCTAGTAGATTCCGAGGGTCATCGGGAGTTTGATCCTCGGATCATTCTTCTTGGGTGATCGTCCCGATCTACGTCGTTATCTTTTGAGGTCTTGTATCGCTCGTCCATACGTGCATTATTTTTGAATATCATCTCACAACACGACATCATCATCTCCTGTGACGTGAAACGCGCCGTTCGATCCCGGCCGATAGCGTTTCGCATCACTAATTTCCCAATTATTATAAAATTTTAAGACAATTTTTATGAATTAAAATTGGGAATTAATAATCAAGAAGGGGTTTTTGAAATTGGACTTCAAGATGGACGAAATTTTGGATGAACTTTTATATTTAGGTTTTTTATATATTGAATTAAATTTCCAAACAAGCAATTTTGAAATATAGAGAGAGAAATAGACGAATTAACCTAGAAAGAGAAAATGAAGAATTTGGGGAAAAAGTGAAATCCGACCCTAATTTAAAAATATAAAATTTCAGAATTGTTCCAAATCTATTAAAAACTAAAGATTAAAAATCAGATCTTGAATTAGACTCGAATTGTAATGCTAACTTCATTCAAAACAACTTCTAGGGCATGTACATTTTGCCCATGCCAAGGCGTTTTAGAATCTCTCAAGAAGAAGTTCGAAATAGAAATCAGAAACTTACAACATTGTATGCAGAATTAAGATCTGTCGACTTTCAAAGCAATTCTTGTGTCCTTCTTAGCCAAATCCTTGGGGAGAGTTTCAAAAAGTGAATTTCTCCTTTTTCCAAACCTCTATTTAAAGATCCAACCGTATGGATCGTAGAGGGTAAAAGACAAACATGCCCTGAAAATTTCAGCTCAATCGAACGTCTAGATCTCAAGATATCGCCATTTTTCTGGCATTTAATCTCAAATGTTGGATCTTTTATCTCTCTTCAAAAAATCTCATAAATGGCATTTTCTGATTGGTTGGTGCTTATTTTCTCATTTTCCCCCTTCTCAGATCACGTTCTGACGCGTCGTTGTCTGCGTCCGCAGCGCGCAATCATTGGAGAACTGATGCTTCATTTAAATGGCTAGCAAAGCGCCACGTCATCCTCGTTAGTGCCCTTTAAAATAAAAAAATAGTAAAGCAGTGAGCTTACCGCAATTATTTTAATACACGCAGGTTGATTTTTGCATGCATTTCGTGGCGAATCGACTTCTGCGTGCATTAAATAACGCGCACGAGGTTTATTTCTTTATAAATGCATGTGGGTCGGTTGCCGTGTGCAATCAATGCACGCGGCTAACCGACTGCACGTACGAGGAAGTACGTCTTAAATGCATGCGGAGAAAACATACATTTTCTCGCCGACCGCGCCACATTAATCCTTTTGAGCTAATGATTTGTTCATTATGGCACTTCCAATCATTGGCTCAAATTTTCCGGCGAATGACGTGGATGCCATAATTATAAAAAAATATTTTAAACACTAGATAAATAATAATGTATATTCCTTAAATTCGTAAAATCATTTCTTGGCTATATAGAATGGTCATAAAATTATATAAAAATATGGAAAAATTATAGAAAAATAGCAATATGCTTACTAATCTTTTGCCAAGTGTTTTAGGCATTGTGAAAAATATTTATTCAATACGAAGAGGTCAAATATCATGTAAAAATTACTAAAAATTTAGAAACAATCAGTAAAATTAAATGTATATCATTTATCTCCATTTATATATGATAATATGCAAATATAGTCATTAAAACACATAAAGATAATGTAATATTCATCAATTAAACTTGATAATTTGCAAGTTGTCAGTTTCATCCTAATGGAGCAAAAAAATCATTTCATCATTTTCATTATTTTCGGTATTGTTATTATTATTTTCTCTAATATTGTCTTGTAAACATTTAAAAAAAAGGATTGACATATTGTGTTGATATGTATAAAATATATACCTGTTTATCAGGCTTTTCACTATCATCCTGGCGAAATAGACTCTTAGATAGGGTTCATCTTTTTTCCATAACTTTTTTCAAATCGGATTGAACCAATACCATTGGTTCAAGAATCATAGTTATACAGAAATTCAGGTATCAGATTCAGTTCCCTGAGCAAACCAAAGTAAAACACAGACCGAAATATGCAAATGCATGGTACATAAATGAATATGTAAATGTGTAATGTGTAAATAAATATGTAAGTTGATAAGTACATAACTAGGTAAATGAATAAGTAAATGTGCAATATAAAAGCGAAAACTTAATTATCAAATACAAAATGTGTAAGTTCATAAATATGTAAATGTGTAATGTGTATGTAAATGTGTAACAAATAATGAATGTGTAAATGCACAGGTACTAGGTACTGAAATGAATATGTAAATGCATAGTGTAGAAATGAATTTGTTAAAGTCTAATATGGAGATGTGTAAGTACATAAAATTTTAAATGCTGAAATAAATAAATATGCGTATACCTAAATACATATGCATGAAATACCTAAATACATAATGTAAATAACTAAGCACCTAAACATGTAAGTATCTAAATACTTGAATGTGTAAACACCTACATACTGAATTATCTAAATACATAAATTTCTAAATATGTAAACATGTACATACATAAAATTTTATTTTTGTAAATAACTAAATACATAAGTATGTAATTGCATAATTACCTATATAAATATTTAAACTCACAAATAGGTAAATATGGACGTAAATAAAGAATATACTTATAAAAAAGTAAAACTATGTCAACTTTAGTAGGAAAAAAATAATTGTGTATTAAAAAATAAAATATGGGTAACTATATATTTGTCTTTGATTATGTGTTGAATCCATGACAAAAATGGATTTTCTTTTGTACTAAAGTTGTTTCTTTACTGCTTAAAATTAATATTTTAGCTAAAGTTTGACTTCGATTTTTACTTATACGTGTGAACAAACTGATAGGTTTTACTACATCAGAACTGATATTTGGCCAAAACGAGAGCATACTGAAGTTTACGTATAGGTTTGGATTTTTGCTAAAACCCTATACTGAGGACAAAATCATCATTCCCTGCCATTAGAAAAGATAAATATAACAAAACTTCCAAATAAAGAGACAGGAAATCCCAAACATCAAGCATTCCCTGAAAATAGGGAACAAATTAATAATGTGAATAAGATTTTTAAATTTGAAGAAATTAAAATTTTTAAATTCAAAATATGTATTTATAAAAATTTAATGAATTAATATCTAATTTTGGAATTATTTAATCATTCTTTGAATTTCTGGTGTTTTGAAATTGGAGGAGAGAGAAAATCAGAGGGCTTAGAATGATCCAAATTCAAATCTCCATATCTAATAATACAAAACAATTTTCGGGCTGTAATTTTGAGCGTAGCTTTATTTTTCCCACTTCCTTCCATGCATATGGTTGGATGCATAAATATAGCATCTTCATCTTGTTGAATTCATTGATCCATTATTGTATGCTTCTTAGTTTCTTCATCGTTCCTTAAATCGGAACCCGCTCCCGCTCCGTCGCTTCTGCTCCGCTCGTCTTCATCTTCACGCTCCTCGTGCCTCATATATTCACCGCTTCCGCGCCTCTTATATTGGATAAGAATTATGTTATGGTTGTGGGGAGTGAATGCAGTAGAGAACGACCGCATGAATCTCCATCAACAACACTTATTTATTAAGACAGACAACCGAGAAAGAAAGGCGACGCCTTCTCCATCCAAGTGGTTGATCTTAGCGTGCTAGCCGCTGCTTCATTTCGTATAGCGATAACGCTTTCTCTTTCTTCGCGTTCCGCCCCGCTCTGAACTCTGGTTGCGCTTTGGTTGGCTTTCTCTTATAGGTCTATTTCATCTGACTTGACTCAGCTTGACCTACTTGACTCAGCGGTTAGAGTATCGCTTTCATACGGCGAGAGTCATTGGTTCAAATCCAATAGTAGGTAAGCCTAAACCCCCGTTTTTGCCAGCATGACAGAAAGTACAGACTGACAGCAAGGCGCGTAGCGTTTAAGGTTCTGAGGTTACGATGAATGCAAGGCGCGAGGAGCGGGTTACGAAGTCAATGAAGATGAAGATTAATTGACTTCGTAACATGAAGATGCATCTGAATGTTACGAAGTCAATGAAGATGAAGATGAATAATAGTACGATGAAAGGCGCGACTTTAGGTGCGTTTACGAGGGATACACAGACTATAAATTTGAATTTCTCTGACTGAGTCAATTTTTTCTTTACTTTGACTTTATAATCATTAATTTCTTGAAGAACGTTTCATCGTTGATTAGCATCATTCATTCTGAAATGATGCTAATCAACGACTCGCACCTCACAATGAATCCTCATAACCACTTCATTTTTATAGCGTCAGAGTAAAGAAAAAATCATTTTTTAAGTGTGAAAGGTGTAAGGTGTGAGGTGAATATACGATAGAAGCTATTCCTTAAGTGTGTCTGCTCGTAAACTTTATATGCGAGCGGACACACTTAAGGAATAGCTTCTATCACGATAAAATACAGCGGATTTTTCGCCTATACATCAGAGTCTATGTATAGGTAGGTGTGAGGTGTTAATTATTTCAATACAGTATATTTATAGGTAGAAGATTGCTTGAGTTTATGATTGAAAGAAAATTGATATTTCTTGAATCCATTTCCGCAGATGATAATAAATCTGTAGTTAAAAAGAATGGACAGGCTTATATAGAAAAACATTTATTCGTTGTATGCAACTTTGATTTAAGTATTCTCCCGTTGAAACTCAATCTTCCAATGGTTTGCAAGCCCGTAGATTGGCAACATCCATCTGATGATGATGATTACATTGTATTTAAATTTCTTAATGAAGAAATAAAGAAGCCTTTTGTGTTATCAGACCTGAAAGGTGGTTATTTAAGCTGTCCTTCCTTAAATATACATTACAATCTTCTATCATCTCATAACCTAAATAATTTCAATATAGAATTAGATGATTCTAAGTATAAGGAAATGTGCTCCATATTGAATGGGCTTCAGAACCAAGGATTTAAGATAAATAAAAAGGTATTGGAGTTCATTAAGAAGAATCGTTCTACTTTAGAAAAAATAGGTATTCTTATGCCTAGAATACTAGCCCGCGTGAATCTTAAAGAAGTCTTCGATCTTTTGAGGATATCTTTTTATCAGAATAAGGCTATAAAGGTAACTTATCGCCTTGATGCTCTTTTAAAAGAATTATCTATTAAGATACAAAAAGCTAGGTATGAAGATTTTATAATCACGTTAGCTTCCGCATATGAGGATTTTGTCTTTTATCTGCCTGCATTTATGGACTTCCGTGGTAGAATTTACCGATCAGGTATCTTGCATTTTCATGAACGTGATCTATCTAGAGCTTTAATAGTCTTTGCCAACAATATTCAAGAAGTAGAAGGGTGCAAAGACTCGGTAAAGGACATAGTAACCTCTTCAGCTGCCTTTAAGTATAAGAAATTCTATCTTTATGATGATGCTCTTCAATGGTATAAGAAAATACAGAGTTTAATCTATGCTTCTGATGAGAGTTTAATAAGCTTCGCTAAGGATGCTAGCGATCCATTTCAGTTCATATCCAAAGTCCTATGTTACGATGTAGTTCAAGAATATAATAAAATACCAATAACGCAAGATGCCTCTGCTAGTGCCTATCAAATCATGAGTTACTTATTACTTAACGAAGAAATGGCTTTGAGAACGAATCTTATTCCTCACCCTGATGGTAAAATACAAGACGTATATACCTACTTGCTCCAGGATTTAAAAGAATTTATTAATCATCGAATAAATGATAAGGTAAAGATGGATATCATTGAATATAAGTTAGATAGAAAGCTCATTAAGCTTATTTTTATGCCATTGATCTATGGAAAGACATTGATTAGTATAGAAAAAGATATTAGGAGTACATATGGACAATTACTAAGTAGAAAAGATACATATAACCTCGCTAAACTTAGCGATGAATTCTGGAATCATAAATATCCAGACATAGTAAATTTAATGAAATTGATCAACATCGTTAGTTGGTTTTGTTCTGCAAAGGATAGAGCTATTTTCTATAGTATACCTTTTTTCACTACAAAACAGGATTATATGGCTTTCAAAAAAGAATGTATAAATGTTTATGAACGGAGTACAAAAAAGAGACGAAAAGCTACTTTAAGTATACCAACCACGATACGGGATAAGCGAAAAACACTATCAGCAACATTCGCAAACTTCATTCATCAAAAGGATGCATACATAGCCATGAAAGTAGTACAATCATTATTGAATCAACAACTTGAAATCTACACAGTACACGATAATTTTATCACAACTCCACCTTATGTAAAAGTAATACCTGATATATATATCAAGGTCTTTATTAATATGGGTCATCCACTTAAAATAATTAATCATTTTATTAATCAAAATCTCATTCTTCCAGAAAAAGGAAACAAAATAAGTAATGAGTCTATCCCATTAACATCTGATTATCTTGAAGATTTCTTTAATACCATTTCACCAGCTAAAAATAAAAAGAAATGGAATATAGTAGTATCACACTTTATTAAGTGTTACAAGAACTATGTTGATTCTGTGTGCGGGAACCAAGTGATTGATTCTGATGAACATTATAATGCTGTGAAGTGGAATCAATTTAAGAAACTTATAGAAAACAGAAGTAACAATTACAGCGTGCATTACTAAAATAAAAGATAGAAGGAGATCCCTGTGGTCATGCCACCCCGGATGTAGTCTACTCTAATTAGTTTTTTAGTTGAAGATTTAGGCGAAGCGGGTTAACAAAAGTCACGATCGGTGGGTTGAAAAGCTAAATGCTGGTTCGAGTCCAGCTCGTGACAAGAACATGACTATAGAGAGGGATAAACTCATCATACTGCAGTCTGCTAGCCTTACAGCACTTCCTTAATCACTCTTGAACTAAAGAAATTCGCTTCAAAAGAAGGTTTAGGTTAAAAGTATGATTGAATTTCAAGAGATAGTATCTCCCTCGACGGGAGTCACTAACTCCACCAAAAAGGAAATAAGAGTCAATATGTGTCTTTTTTCAATACAGTATTATTATAATAGGTGTGTTTGAGTTATAGGTGTGAGGTGTGAGGTGTGAGGTGTAAGGTGTGAAGTGTGAAGTTTCAGTAAATATATAAAATTAGGATTCTTTCCTATCAATCGTTTGATTAAATTAGGAGTTTCAGTAAATATAGTATTTTCATCGAATTTTCTAGTTATATCTTCAATCTGCATTTGTAATTTTCTTAAATCCGACTCATTCCATTTATCATTTATTCCCTTATTCTTGTACTCATTCAATTTCCTATAAACTTGTGTATTAAATATTTCTTTTTCTACAAAATCTGGTAACTTTTCCACTATATCCTTATACAATTGATCCCAAAATTCATTGATGATATTATCACTACTTATATTAGAATACGCCCTTATAAAATTATTTCTATTTTGATTTAATGTCATGCACTTTCTCTGCAATTTCAAGTCAATCAACTCCTTTCTCAGTCCTCTTCCAATGAATGAATATCCTTTACAACACACCGTTTATAATTATTACATAACC
Organism: Wolffia australiana; assembly: GCF_029677425.1. Classification (NCBI taxonomy): domain Eukaryota; kingdom Viridiplantae; phylum Streptophyta; class Magnoliopsida; order Alismatales; family Araceae; genus Wolffia; species Wolffia australiana. The sequence goes on from NC_135844.1 coordinate 168,188, forward strand.
GAAAGTTTTGACGAAGGCGCGAGGAGCGGGAGCGGTTATCGTTCTTCAAGAAGTCAAGATAACAGAAGTCACTTATCGTTCTGAAAGAAGGTAACGTTATGTTTACATAAAGAAGTCAAATAAATAAATCAGGTTCTGAAGGTTATCCGAAGGTTCAGCATTCATGAAATAAATACGTATGAGAAAGGTTCTGCTATCACGAAGTTATTGCACGATCCACCCGCTAAGCTAATAAATGCAACATAAATAAGAGAGTGGGAGGCCGGCTCCTGCCTCGGAAGGAGGTGTACACCCATGATGGAATTCATTTACTTCGTAACGGTGGGTTCCTTGGCCTTAGTTCGAATCTTGAGATCGGAGAGGACTTCCTGGATGGGTAAAGCTGGCCCAAGCATGAATTGATATCGGACAAATAGGTTGGGCCTGTTTTTCAGTAACCGGATCCGTGGGTTGTGTTCTGGGCCTGATCGGTTTCAGTGGGGATTGGGTTTGGATCGAGAGACAGCAGTTGGATTCAATTCAAAAGATGCCGCATAAGAGGTTCTGATTTCTCAGAAGCAAGAAATCAATCTGACCGGAGAATATTGAGTTCCAGTTACTTCGTTTCTTTATCCGTTCCTTTACTTCGTAACGTTGGATAACCTTGCAGAACCTTCTTTATCTGAAAGTCAGATAACGTCATTTCAGAACCTTTCGCTTCGCCCCTTTTGCTAGCGCGCCCGCTCACTCGCGCCTTCGCTCCCGCTCACTCGCTTCTGCTCCCTCGCGCCTTAGTTTCTTTGACTTTTCTTTCATTCTTATTTCTTCATTCGCATATTGTTCATTGACTTCTTATGTTCAAAATAACATAACCTTTGTTTGATTGACTTCGTAACGTTTCTTGCAGAACGTTTCTTATCCGATAACCTGAATCTGAATCTTCATTGACTCCCGCTCACTGCGTCGTCGCTTGCTCCTGAAGTCGCTCGTCGCGTCTTCATCTTAATCTGAACGCCTCGCGCGCTTTATCCGCTGGATAACGCGTTTACTGATGAATCTGAATCTAAATTGAACTCGTAACCCGCTCGTTCGCCCCTTGAAGAACGCTCTTCAAGAACTTTTGCTCCGCCAGAACGCGCTCCTAACTAAGCGCCCGCTCACTCGCGCCTTCTTATCCACGCTCCGTCGCGTCTTCATCTTCACGCTCGTCTTCATCTTAATATTCACGCTCCATCGTGTCTTCATCTTCACGCTCGTCTTCATCTTAATATTCACCGCTTCCGCGCCTCGATTTCTTTTCGACCATTGAGATTTTTATTAATTATTTGACTCGTAGCAGGTTCTGCAAGAACATGATGGAAGCCACTTCTATTCTTTGCTTCTCTTTCTTTATCCATCATTCGTCAAAACTTTCGGTTATAAATTTTCAACTCGTACAATCTATGATTCCTCATCAAGGTTTTTATTTTATACTTATCACCACGATCTGTATAATACTTCATAATAAAAATACCATCAAATCTTGAAAAATTGTGAAAATAAACAGTGCAAAATTTCTTATTTGATTTTACATATTCTTCCAAATTATAGATAAAATCAGATAATATTTTCTCACTCCTTTCTTCAAACTTGGGATAGAAAAATATGTGATCCTCACTAAAGAATGTATTAATCGAATAGTAAGGGATGGAAGTTAGATCATCATCAAGATTCACCACTAAGTAACCAACTGCATAAGGGACATGAATTTCATTTAACATTACAGTCTCTATATCGGCAACAATGAAAGGCCTACATTTCTGTTTATATTTGGCTTTAAGTGCATTTATCTTAGATGATATACGACACTTTTTATAGTTAAGTGATTTAACATCAGGTAGATTAGCATTTCTAATATCAGAATACATAACTTTGATAATATCTGAAATCATATTATCATATAAAGTAATAATAGGAAAAAAGTCTGAATTAATAGAATCGGTTTTTTTATCAACTTCATAATATATATATATGAAGATACCTTTGATCACAGCATCCTGATATTTTTCACCGTATAACCTCACAAGTTGTTCAACATTAAAATAGATCATTTGTTTGGGTATTTTATTATTACTTAAAGTATCATACAATGGAATAGCCTTCCTAAAGTACATACGATCTCATTAATATTAGGTAATTTCATGATATAACCCATAGTAAATTTGATTTACTTGACTTAACTTTATAAGCATACTGCTCTAGCAAGAGTAGAAATCCATATGTAAGCACTTCAAAATCATTAATTCTAGGGTAGGGTTCTATGAAGTGCATATAAGCATATATCTTACCAGGATAGCTAATCTTCCCTCTTGAAGTCCCAATAGAATTTACTAATCGTTCCCAGTAACCATAATTATGAATAGACGAATACGCCCTTATAAAATTCTTTCTATTTTGATTTAATGTCATGCACTTTCTCTGCAATTTCAAGTCAATCAACTCCTTTCTCAGTCCTCTTCCAATGAATGAATATCCTTTACAACACACCGTTCTAAAAATATTATTAATGTTTTCACTCTGACAGTTAAAAACTCCGCATTTCTTAATCGCTCGAAGCAAGCGATAGCCTCCTCTTATTTCAATCGCTCGGAGATTGATGCGATTCATTGTAAAAAATGATATGTTCATGGTTTTGTTTTTTAATATATATATTTTTTACCTCGGCATGTCGGGGTATGAGGATTTTTCCCCTAAAGAGAGCCAAGAGTTATAGGTGTATTTTTGTAAAGAGAAGCCTTCGGAGTATCTTTTTGATAGGATGTTACACCTCACACCTCACACCTTACACCTCACACCTTACACCTTACACCTTACACTTCACACACTTCACACCTTACACTTCACACCTTACACTTCACACACTTCACACCTATTATAATAATACAGTATTGAAAAAGACACATATAATAGTATACATAAGACATAAGACATAAGACATAACACATAACACATACACCTATAAAAAATCAAATACACCTATAACTCCACCAATGATAAGTAAGTCGGAGTGATGAAAGGGGCTAGTCCCACCTTGTCGATCTTTCGGATTCAGTTTGAGCGGGGTTGTTCATTTGTCGGATTAAGTTAAAGGGTAGATTTATCAGGGCTTCTTCTTATTCTTAGTAAATAGCTCATATTTAAGAATAGTATTAGCATCTTGAGTTCTTAGGTCAACGACATTTATAGGGCGTGTGCCTACCCAGTCCTCATTTGCATCATAGACATTCTCTCTTTTCGAACTCTTTGGTAGTCCTAGTCTTATGTTCATATTCTTCTTTCCAATCTGTAGTTTTTTACAATTACTTCTTCTTAAAGAGGCAGATTGAAAGAAAATGAACTTTGGAAGGTCCATCAAGAGTGTTCTTGGTGTATTTGATGCTTGGAGAAGGTCCATAGAGAAGTAGGGCCGATGATCTGCATCAGTAAAATATCTTGATCCCCACATAACATAAGGATCTTGGGTTAGTCTCATGCCTTACATAGGTTTCTCTCCTTCGCATCTCGTTAATTGGATCTACATCCTTTTTTTTCATCATATCCTTCTCATCACCATCTTCCATCATCTCACTCAACTGATAAAATTTGAAAGTTTTCTATGATTACTTGCATTTTATATGAATTGGATCATTGAAATATTAAATTTATCATGTTATTGGCTATATTATCTCAATATTTCTGAATTTCACCATATATACCACTTTATGACCATTTTGGGCACTTAACTAATAGTTCTTGACTTTTGTATCAAGAAGGCTTTTATTACTGGTGATTTTTTTTCAATTTCCATGTGTGCAGAATTTTTTTAGAAAGTAAATCTGATGAGGATAAATCGGTTAGAGCATCCCATGTGATTTTTAGAGCTATTTATTTTGGCTATTGGGCCAAATAGGAGCAACTTTGATTTCAGGCTTCAAAAGAGAAGTTAGAGGGGTGTGGGCCACATCCTGGATCCTTCCACAATCCTCTATAAATTCCCTTTTAATGAGTATCATGAATGTCAAATGAAGGTGTTCCTGAATTCAAACTCAGAAATTAAGCAAAGAGGAAGGAATGGCAAAGAGAGAAAATAGGGAAAAATAGAAGAACATTTTCCAACATGCCTAATGTATAACTATTCTCTTTCCATATCTATATACCTTATTATGTACGTGGTATAGTAGTGGCTAGCCAGCAGGAGAAGGATCTCCAGGATCCTAGTTGTTAAACCTGGTTGAAGTAATTTTTTTGAAGTGTTCTTCCTTTCTTGATCTTTTTTGTGCATATCAAAATGCCTGATCCTGGTGAAACATAAGGATTCAGATTTAGGAAAAACCATTGGGGCTCAATATAGAAACATCAACGCTTTAGGAACCTAGATCTAATGTTTCGTCATCATTCACATTTGTTTCCCCTACATTTCATTCATTTTACACCACTTTATCTCTCTAGGAACCATTTTCTATTACATTCTCTATATATAACCATTTTCGCAACATATCTAGTTTCTTCAGTCAAAATATCATCAGATAATCAACCATTTACCTATCCAAATTTGCATTTTATTTCATATATATTCCAATCTCATTGAAATCTTGTATTATTCTTAGTCTATGTTACGGGGTTACCGTCCCGTTCCGCTATCCAGACTTAGCCAAACTTTGCATGTCCCCATCTCTTTGGTGGATTACTTTGACCCAGGGATCCCCTTGGCCCAGAACCCACCTATGGGGGATCTCTGCGGGGCTGCCTCAATTTAAATAAATTATATGTATATATATCATATTTTTATTTCTAAGCCTTTAGAATTAAAATAAATTAAACAAAATTATTTAAAATCATTATTTTAGTTTGAATTTAATTCTATTAAAATTAGAAATTCGAAAAAATATTTCTCTTTTCCAAACTTAAATAAATTTCTGATAAATCACATTTAATTATTTTTAGTCATTTTCTTAAATTTCTACTTGAAACTTAATTCTTTAAAATCTGAAAAACAATATATATCATTTCGACTTGTGAGCTTATTTCTATTATTTCCAAGCCAAAAAATCTGAAATTTAGTTACTTCTTTCTTCTGGATCAACCCCTTTCCCTATCGTAATTATAAGATTATTAAGTGTAAAATCATTATAAATATTTTTTGCTTAAATCCAAGTTAAAATAATGACCGAAAACCCTCAATTTTGACTTATCACAAACCACATCGATCTCTGATCTCTATCACCTCACCTTTGTATCATATAAAACCTCTAAATCATTTAGTTTTATCATCCTCTTCTTCATCTCATAACCTCCTATCCGTTCTTTCATCACATCCATTAGTTAGATCATTATCCTTTTTTCTTTCACCATTCTGTTTCACCACCATCCATTCATATTCACTCACATCCATTCACCCATTTCATCATGTTATCTTCTTTTTCATCTTGTACATACATCATCACTTCATGTCTTCCGCTATCTCATGCTCTCATTTCCATTTGATGTATCCAAGTCCTCCTATATATTCCTCATATTATTATTCATTGTATTGAATAATTATTATCACCCACTCGCCACCTTGTATTCATCACATCATAATCGCTTACATTATATGTATCTCCTCGCATCCCTCTTGAATCACCATTTAATGAGAATTTTAAACCCCAGTATCCCCTCCCTCTGGAGTATTTAAAAATTATTTTATGATTAAAGGTTTATGATTATTATTGATTAATTCAAGCATAAAAATTAACACCCTAAATTTTAGTTCATGAATCATCTTTTGTTTTATGGTTTGACCTGATACAATTTAAATGATTTATGCTGCCCAAATTGTTTTTAGACAATCAAATAAGCCGCACATTAAAGGTAAGTTTGAATGTGGATCTTGACATTAAGTCCTAAAGAAAGAGAGTGTTTTGATGCCAAATTGGAGGTCTGTGACTTTGATTTAGGAGAGAAAAATAATAAATAGTTAAGAACTCTCTAACTTTGAAATGTGATATCTGAAAATCTAGAAGGATTTTAGGCTAAATTCTAAGGGTAGTCATATATTTCTCTCATCTATCCATTCTTTATTATTTGGACATTGGACCCTCCATCTATGTAAAGAAAACACCCTTGGATTAAAGTTCCTAGTTATGTTTAGCAAACTTATTTGAACATTCAATATCTCATTTGAGTCCATTCTTGGATTTCAAGAGGAAAAGATTTTAGGAGTAGAGGTCTGATCGAGAGTCATGAATAAAAAAGCAACACTCTATGATGTCGGACGTCGTCTAGGACGTCGTGCGGTCGACATCGAATATGATGGTTCGGTGCTGATGATGGATGATGGTATCGAACGTCGACGGTGTTGTCGTCCGACGGATGAACCCTAACAGGTCGATGTAACTACGATGCTCAAATGACTGTCCTATGTGTCGTACATGCAGGCTCCGACTCGAGGGAGGCGCCGAGCTCCAAGCTTGGACGGGTCGTCGGGTGACGGTGACGGTGGCCTCTCGAACCTCGTCAGAGCGACGAAGGCAACTACGGCCAAACGGAATCAATCCATAGGGCTCGCACGTAATGGACAGTCTTGTTCGTACGGGGAAGACACTCAAAGACATCGTAGTTTTCTCTCAATACCTCGCTCAGCTACCTAGCCAGAGCGCAGTGGAGTCGAGATGAACTATACTGTAAGCAATAATTAAACGAGCGAGGGAGATTACAACGTACCTCGTCAGTGTGGCTCGTGGTGCAGGGAGTCATCGATGGTCGGTAGTCAGAGCGGGTTTGATGAAGAGGCACCGGAGAGATCACGGCAGCTCGACGAGCAATGTTGGTGCTGGAGCTCTATATAAAGGTGTCACACGGTCAAATCTCGAGCTAGGTTTCTTGCTCGGAATTGGCATGTGCCGGCCTCAGTGCTTGGAGCTGGACACTGAGCAGCCTTGATCTCTTGCAGCGGAAACTTTGCAGATTGCTTAAGATCGCTTAGAAGGGGCTAGAGGAGATGGTGGTGCTAGGCACCATTAGTGAACAGGGTCATTGCATTTATATCATAAAGAGTACATCATCATTGGGGATAATTACATGGGAGAAGACGAGGGGTGATACAACGAACGAGACTAGGCGCCTTGCGCCGAGGTAATGTCGCCACACCGCCTCAGGGCCGCCGCTCCACGCGCGCGCCCCCGCTCTACCGCTACACAAGTGCGCCGAGTCGGGCGCCGCGCGCCCGCGGGCCTGGCGATCACACACGCCATCCCTGCCTTGACGATCAGACATGCCACTGGCACCCGTGTCAACACTCTAGCACGCAGTTTGCGTGATGCCACCGCATTCGACGCCCCCAGCTGGGCGTTGCACGCCCAACACTACACGCAGGAGCGCTACGCGCCCGATATGTCGTCTCGGCGCTCTGAGTGCGCCACATGCCTTAGTCTCCTTGTGGGATGTCTCCCAGCCCCGCGCCCAGCACACGCAATGCGCGCACTGCCCGCGCGGCCACTACGCGGCACCCCGCACAACTCCGCGCGCTGTAACCGCGGCATGCCGCCCTACCTGCACGTCCCGCACCCGCGCGCCGCGCTCGGCGCTGGCGAGTAGTGTTGGCGCCCGCGCGTGGCGCTTGGCGTCGGCGCGCGGCGCTTGGCGCGCACACGCACACACTGTTCAGCCCACGCGCCCAGCACGCGTGGACCGTACCTGATCCGTCCCGCCTTGGGCGCGGATGAGCACGTGTACAGTCTGCCGTGAATCACCACCGACAGTGGCAATGGCCTGAAAGATCAGGTATTGGTCATCGCTACCCATTATGACTCAGTCCTTAAAATGCCGTGATCCAAAATACAACGGACACACCCTCCCAATAAGCACGCAGGCATCTAGGCAGGGAATGCCGCCTAGTTAGGGGCCTATATAAAGGTCCTCGCACGCAGGCCCCTGTAAGCAATATTTAAACAGCGTACCTCGTGGTGCAGGCAGTCGTCGATGGTGGGCAGTCAGGAGCGGGTTTGATGAAGAGGCACCGGAGAGATCACGGCAGCTCGACGAGCAATGTTGGTGCTGGATCTCTATATAAAGGTCAGAGAAAGAGAGAGAGCACGGGGAGCCGCAGCGAACCAGCTAGAGTGTCTGGCCGTCAAGCAAAGGACGCGAGCAATGACGCTCAGCGCGTTGGCAAGTCACTGGAGATCGTGGAGCAATCGATCGAGAGTGGTGGACAGCGTCGAGAATCAACAAGAGCCGCCGTTGGACTGGTTGTCGGACCAAACAAGGCGCACGTATGACAAGCGACTCCCTGTTCCACGCGACAGGTAGGCGAGTAACGGAGCCCAGACTGGTGGGCACTACAGCGCCCTTGGCGGCGATTTAAGATGCTCGAGTGGGGGAGAAAATTGCATAAGGCGCGGTTGGCGAGGGGAGGATGAGCCTCCGTCGTCAGTTGCGCAGAATTATTCACCCTCACGGCCACGTCGATGGTCGGCAGCGGGGTTCCGTGAGAATTGTCGGGCGGGGGAAAAACTGCGTTTACGGCAAGGGATTGACCACAACTGCTGTGAGAAATAGCGTCGCACGGTCTGCGGGAATGGTTGGGAAGGGTAAATCGCCAACCCGCCCAATTCCTTCCCTTCTTCTTCCCCGATCTCTCTCTTCCTCCTTCCTATTTTTTCTTCTATTCACAGGGTGAGACCAAGAGAGAAAATGATGAACGAAACTTCTTTCTTCCTGGTCTGTCTTACTTACGGCGCCCTCTCTCCCCTTATAAAGGGGAAGGGATGGGCCCTTAAGTGGGCAACAAAAACAAAGGAATTGGGTCCATTAAGGGGCCCTTATAAATTGGCCCCCCTCATTACACGGTAAAAGAGGGAATTTAAACATAAGAAAATAAGGAAAAAAGGGGGGAAGAAAAGGACGGACCCTTTTCCGTGACGATAAAATGGCGGACACGGGACAGTGCGACGAAAACACGACAGCTTGTTGGGGAAAACATAAAACACGAAAGAAAATGATAATTGAGCATTCGTCACCCAATCTTCGACAACGGTGGCGGGCCGCGCGGACGATGTCGTCGACGATCTCCGATGGAGTGCGCCATCACTCTATGCAATTAGAAAATTAATGAAAAGATTAATGTGATATTATATATTTTTTAGTATCATTTCTTCATCCGATTTCCTAGGTTATTGTTTTGGACAATAACAAAGGTTCTTGCCTTTCTAGAAGCCACGACAGACTATGCTACACACCGATGTGTATCTACCTCCACTCGGCTGCTTGTCAATGGTAACTCACCTCCATTTCCACTATAATCAATGACAATAAAATTCACTTCCCTCTACTCACTTCCATTCATCGTGCACGCTCTCCAGGATTCAACATCACTCGGCATTACCGAAGCATCGGCTAAGGTACTTTAATTCAAGATATTTATTTGTATTAAGTTTATCATTCTGAGTGTCTAAGAATTGCTTTTAATTTTTTTTTCACTAGTTTGATTGTAGTTAAATAGATTTATTTCCTACAAATAAATATAAAATTGTGTATATGTAAAATAAATTTTCATTTTTTCAATAAATGCTCTCTATTGATTCACCTTTTCTCTCTTTGAGCTCAAAAAGAAAATTAAAAACATTGTTTCATAAATCAGAAGTCCTAAATGACATATTTAGCCAAAGGGTTTATCAAAGGGGGCATGCTGGAAGATTGTGAAGGGTGAAATATATATGTTTGGAAGCATATGTATGTATGATACACACTGATGTTGATATTTGATAATGGATAGATATGGATTGATGGGTGTGGAAAAGAAGACTGAAGTTCAAGGAAATAATTATATATATATATATATATATATGTATATTTTGTGAGGGCAAAGATAATTTGTGACTACATGAGTGAGAATCCATTTATCTTTTGCATTTATACTTCAGTAAAAAATTCACACTAACAAAATCAATGGATTTCAAAATCAGTTCATTTGAAGATAACTTTTACATTGATACAAGTATACTTTTAGATGGAGGGGTATGGATAGGTAGGAGAGAGAGAGAGTGTGTGTGTGTGTGAGAGAGAGAGAGAGACCTGACCTTCTAATTTCAGGAAAAAATCCTGGATCTTTAAATATCACATTTTGAAGCCAGATCATTTCATATGTTGAATTGTAACTGTGGCACAAAATATTCAAAATCACAAAAACGCTGTTCCATGGTTTTATTTGTCTAACTACTAATCTGAGAAGTTATATGATTCAATGAAAGCAGAGCCAATGGTCAATGCAATCTATTGATATGACAAGTTATACACATTCTGTGATATCCAAGTTGCGTTTATGGGAAATTTTATCTCTAGATGTTATGATCTCGTCGTATTATGTTGAAATCTGTCCCCAGAAACTGACATATGTGTGATGCGTCCATCATATTTACTTTAAATAAACACAACCTTGTTTCCTACCACCACATATCTGTCTGCATTAAAAAATATAGTTGTTTGATAAATTATCAGGAGAATAATAATTTTGAATAATGATGCCATAATTGCACATTTAATGATGACTCCAGAGGCCAATGATTGGTTGTAGTCTTAGATTGATTGTAGCCAATGGTTGGATACAGCCATAATTAATCAGATAATAACATGTGGGGAGCCCAAATAAACCCACAAACTCATGAAAGTACTTTAAATGATGTCCAAAAATGGTATTTTATTCAGAAGTTTTATAAAAATATTTAGACTTAAATTTTTATTTTCTTAATGGATATGTAGGAACTTTTTATAAAAATACCAATATCCATTAAAAGATAATATCGTTGTAAAAACAAATTTACTCTTTCTATACTTGATAACATGCATGTATGCACATTTTAAACACAAATAAACATCTTATTTATGAGGTTGATCTAATAATTAGCATCTTATCACTTATTTTATGTAAGTAATAAAATTTTCAAAAAAATGATTCGAAAATCTTAAATCCCAATCAACTCAGAAAAAATTATATTCTGAAAATTTATTCATAACATAATGGATTTTAATACCCATTCAGGGAAACATGTGATAATTAAGAAGTTAATTGATCCTCAATTTTGACCATAAAATATTTTCAATTCATAAAATCATAATTATGAAAAAAGATAGAGATAATTTTGTATGTATAGATCTTAATAAACTATTTTTCATTTTGAATATAGACTACCCATTATATATGATTAAAATGGAAAAAAATAATCACCTATTGAGTCCTAATTTATTGAATTTATTAGTTTTTGACACTAGCCCCATTTGATTCTTTTGGATCAATTGGATTAATCATACTATTTTATTTAAATTTTATTTAAATGAAGGATTTTGGTAAATAAAATATTAAATTGAGAGATAAGGAGAAACCTAAGCTATGAACTAAAACAGAAGACAATGCCCGACAGTCATGGCAAATGAATTCAACCCATAGAAACACACTTTGATGGACAAGGAGAAGGGTGAAAGTATTGTGGAAATAATGCATGATTCAAATTTTAAAGATGCTTCCCTAATGAAGTTTGAATGATAAATAATTTCAAGGCTGAATTCAAGGCATCACATCCCTCTAACTTCTTTGAATAAGATATATGGCCTAAAAACATTAGGGATCTTCTATTTAAACTCATCTTTCCCCAAACCCTAAATATTAGGATTTCCACCCCAAAATCCCAAAATTCCTATCAATCATGCAATTCATTAATAATAAAATACTTTTTAACTTTTTTGTAACTGGTTAGCATCATTCAAAACATTGGTTCTAAATAAAATAAGTTCAAAGGCCCTTGAGACGGACATCCCCCTTTGCAACAATGATAGAGACTTTCTTTATCTAATCCTGCTCATAAATGCTCCCGACGTCGCGTTCTTACAACTATTCATGTAATTGATGAAAATATATGTGGATGGCAAGCCAAACACACATTCCATATCTAGTTAATGCATTTATACAATGTATACATTATATTACATGTGTGATGCTTATAATGAAGTCCATGAATAGATGATCAGACACCAAAGTATGATGAGATCATAATGTGGAAATCATTTGTATTTAATCATGTATTCCAAATATTCTTATTCGATTGATACTCAAAAAGGACATCAAAGTATCTGGATAGAATATCGATATAAAGTTCCATTGATATGATCATGGCCTATCACGTAACCATTAGTGTGGAGACACTAAGGATAGATGGTGGATGCTCTTTAGTGGAAAGAGTTCATAGAATTTATATGTAAAAATCCTTAAATAGTATTATACCAAATTATTAATCAGATTGATTTATATCACAATTGTGTATGTGTTAGGTAGGCTTGAGACACCGAAGAAGTCTTGTTGTACTTTGAATATGCCCTATGATTTCGTAATCATGGAATTCTAACTTTGGGTGCATCAAGAAGGTCACAAAGATGATTGAGTGGCAAGATAGGATCATCCACCCTGAGCATAAGAGGAGACAGATCAATGAAAATGATGTGATGAAGTCTTTGGCCAAGGTAATTAAACATTGGAGAAAATTTCTCTACACTAACTTGGATGACCAATTAGGGTTTGACAGTTAACCATACCTTAAATATCCTAAGAGCGTCAAGTGGATGAGAGAATATACATAAATGATAACTAATGATTGATACATTTCATGAGTGAGTTGATACACAGTCCTTTATATCTTCTAGAGCACGAGGTATAGCTTGGCACCCCACAGGTTGGAGAGTCGACCTATCGATTGGATTAAATTGACCAAAAATTAATTATTAATATATATTATGAAGTATTTAACTAAGTTAGAAGGCCAATATAAGTTATCTGGCTGTTTTAGTCATTAACCAGATTGATACACGGTCCTAGAGGGTCACACCCAAATGGTTTTTTAGATGTCGGAAGATATATTTAAATTTTGGGTTTTTTATGAAACATATGAACCTAGTATAAATTGGGAAAGGCCCTGAATGAAGTTAACCCATGCCAGAATTTTTCAGGGGCTTTCTTCGTCTTCTCCCTTCTCCCCATGGCTCATGTCCATTCCCAATGCGATCGAGACAGCGTAATGACGAAGGTGGTGGGGGAATAGAGCTCATTAAGGAGAAGGAGAAGATTCAGTGTGTCGAGGATCGCATGGATACATCTTGAGGGTTCACACATAAGCATCTCGACATGAATTACTTTAGGATTGAAGAAATCAAGGATGTTGTCCGTGCCACGGTGATTTGATTAAAGCTTTTTAATGATGTCATTACAATTCTGACTTTAAGTCTTCCATTGCAAATTGTTTAAGTGTTCATCCAGGTCAAGGTCCCTTGAACCCAACAGTGATTAGAACCATGTACTCTAGTTTTTTAATATTGTTTTTCTTGGTATTTAAATATTATTTTTCTTCCTTTTTCAATTACGATTCCAATTCATTGAAAAACTTTACTTAACAAATGAATTCAACTTACAGAAAGTCCCATTATCTTCATTTTATCTTAATTAATAATTTTTTTATTATCAGTCCATACTTAGCCAAGAGGTCAGCTAGAAAGAGTGTAGCCCCTCACCCTATTGCATTGAAAACTCATTAAATTATTTTTAATGGGTTTGCCTTGTTTTCATTGATATTAATTCTAAAAAACACATAAAAATTAAATAATATAAAAAAAATATAAAAAATATTTCACTATGTAAAATTGTATATAAGATATTTTAAAAAGAGTTCTAGAAATCTACTAACTATTTTGGAATGAAAAAATTATATACAATGATTGTTATCACTTTACTAAAAATGTTATAAATAAATTTCTTAACACAAACCTAAAACTGACATTATTAACTTCAATTTCTGGTTTATCATGAACATCTATATATTTTGATCAAAATAGTTTTGTGTTGAAGAAGATGGTCTGAATGAAGACACTTCTTAGTTTATTATTAACACTTTGATTATAGGATTGAAAGGGATGAACTGCATAGGGATAGAGGATTAGATTTATGGAGGTTAAAATTTTAAGATAGCATTGCATATGAATTTCAGTATGAGAGATTTTGGGGGAAATTATTAACCTGGAATTAGTTTAACATGATAAGAAATTAAGTCTATCACAAACTAATGCCTCAGAAAGATAAAGAAGTAACTTCCACCGAATTTTGTTGTAAAATTTTGCTTTATAATATGATAAAAGTCCATAGATCTACCAATTCTCTCAAGTAGAAATAAAAACTAAAGTATTTATATAATCAGTGACTTTGGGTCATGTGGATTGAATATGGAAAAGTGGTGAGTGAAGTGGAAATATCAAATGTTCACCAGCTTTAGGATCACCAACTATCAATGTTGTCATATATGTATGATATATGTATTGTATATACCATATATGTATGATAAGTTAGGATCACGCATTTTCATATTATGTAATGCATGTGAGTTGGTGAAACAAGGCATGTTATTAGTCACTTCTCAATATTCTCAATATTCATGCATAAAGTTGGTGTTTATTAATTTATATTGTTATGTATGTTTAAATATAAATAATTACTATGCATGAAAATGAACAACAAGGTATTCTTGAATATTCCCTCAGTTTTTTTTTAATTTATTTATAGTATTTTCAAATTTTCTCGCCTTTGGTTTATAGAAATTATTTAATCGACCTAGAATACATATGTATAAATTTTCTTATTTATTTTATGGTGTTTTTTATTATAAGATATGTGGTCAAGTTAGCAGAGCATGAGAGCAGAGTAGCCTTCCAGGAAGAGAGAGTTAATAGGCTGGAGAAGCAGGCAGGTGGGACAACAAGAGCAGGTCCATAAGGGCTACAAAATTAGGTCTAAAGGACATACAATGGCTGAGTTGGCTCAGTTCAGATGGAGTTGACCAAGATCTTATTAAAGGGGGATGTGACACTCTGTGAGAGGGCCACATTGATGTGAAGCCTTCAAATACACATATAATCTAAGCTATCTGATTTTAATATAATTACTGGATGTATTGATCATCCACTTTTCCCGTGTACAGTAATCGACTCCACTTTGCACAGACCAAGTGAAAAATCTACGCCACCTCAAATTAGTTTCTTTATACTCATTGAAAATATATGATCCATATCTGATTTTTTAATGCATCTGCATGTGAAATTGATGTTCTTAAGAGAGAGTAATTAAATATTGAATCAAGGGATCTATCATGGACATGAATGGAGGATGATATCTGGCATTGATCCACAGACTTTTGACAGGATTTTTAAAATTTCCATCTCAGAAACCGTCAATTTTATTTCATTATATTTTTAAATAACATATTAGATTAGTACAGTAAACCCATGTTTTATTTTTGTTTGTCCTTATGATGTTTCAAGGATAAGCATGAGTAAAAAATCTTTAATTTTCATTTTTTTCTTTGATTTTTGGTTTTATCTTCTTATTCATTCGTCCGCAATCCTGTTCCCCCAAAAAATTCTATAAAATGATTAAACTTTGGCCAATCTCCCTGCATTTGACCTGAGACTCACAATGATGAAAATGCATTTTTCTTATTCAATTTGGGATGAAAAAAATTATGATTGAATTAATTTTTAAAATAAATGGAAATCATTCTTATGTGATTTATTGCTAATCTGTTCAAGAGCATTTGAGGTAAGTGATATATTGGAATAATCAAAGATAATAAGGTCATTTTTATATTGAATGAGATTTCATTCTTGCATAATTTTGCAAGAACTTGTGCATTCAGCAAAAAAACCTCAAAATATAGAAATATTTGGTATGCAGTGGAGAAAAATGGAAGAATAGAAAGTGATGTCTAGCTTGGAGGCATTTTACTAAAGAATGAATTGACCCTCATGGAATCTGCTTAAGCAAGTGAAATACTGGAGGAAAATTTTGTATTCCTTACCTTTACATAATTACTTTTGAATTTTATTTTAAGCATTCAAGCATCTTTAAATTGGTGTCATTTAATGGCCCAACGTAATGGTTGATGAGAGAGATGAAGGTATAAAATAGACCATCCCCTGGCCTCTAACTTCTTGAAATGGAATGCATTTAATAGGCCATAAATTCTTTCAAGGCTTTAAGTTGGCTTAGGCTTCTCCGCCCTGATGTTTTTAGTTCCTCTATCACCTCCTCAGTCTTCAACTTATTTCATTTCACTTAAGTCCACCTAAAGAGAACCTTGAAAATGTTTAATAGAAGTTCTATTAATAAATAGATAATATAATATAATGCTGTCATCACCTGTTTTTTATGGTGCATAAAAGTGGCATGCATCTACATGCACCTGTAATTAAAGGCTAATTTTTGGAACGTTTCCCAAATTTCGGCTGCAATGCATTTGGTTTAGTGCATTGACGATGTGCCAGGTACTTTATTCATAATAATGGTAGGGCATATTTACTTATTTTGCTCTGAGAGATGAGGTAGTAGGACATGATGGGAGGCTGATAAAGGCTAAACGTTCCTTGAGCATGAACCATAGTCCCTTGGTCACCAATCATGTAGTACCTCATTTCTCCCATCTATAAAAGCAAACAGTCAGTGTTGACTTTTGGTGGGACAGACTTGTGCAGTGTATATTTCAAAATGATCTTAAATAATATCACTTAGAAGCAGTGAAAAGAGTTTGACCCATCTGCAGTAATTCTTCATTATCACAAACAAAGAATCATTGCTGTACTCAACTCTATAAATAAATATTCTCATATTATCTTGATATTGAACTAGAATCTTGGATTTACACTCAACCCCAAGTCACCAGATTGCTGGGATGGAACCCCATGGAATCTCTGTCAGACTGTCACCAGCTTCACATCGTGATCTTTGGGCACTGGTGCACTCTCCAAGGGAGTGACGAAATTGATGTCCTGATACATGGCCCTCGCAACGAGCCTACACCACACAAGAAGATTCCATGGGGGGCCCTGGATATGGAGCCCAGCTGCATTTAGTGGGAAGGAGACTGATGGGGCCCTCGCTGCAGCTGCTTGGAGTATCTTCCTCTTTGTCTTCGCCCTCGCGTCGAGGGCATGGCAGGGAAAGAGCCCAGGTTTTCTTTCTTCTCCGTCTTCACTCCTCACTCTTCACCATGGCTGATTACTAAAAGAGAACGAGGAGTTGTTTTATGGTGCAACTCCTTATCGTTCAATAATTACACCGAGTCCTTCTCAGGCGAGAGCCCACCGGGGGGGCGTCCCTATCACCCCTTCCCCGTCTTCGACGCGGACGTGCCCCCACCGAGACCAAACGCCGACAGAGAACGATTCCCACCGTCCATGGAGAGGGGAAAACGAAAGTAGCTTGATTATCGCCATTTATCTCCGGCAAATGTGCGTTAAATTTTGTTTTGATTTTTTTTATTTCTGCCGAGTTTCTTCCCAGGCACTGCGTATTCCTTCAGTGGTGACCGTTCTTCCACGGCAGGGAGACGACCCCGGGCGAGTTGCACTGCCGCGGGGCCCCCCGCGCAACGAGCCAAAACGGCAAGCGCGTAGACCAGGAAGAGTTCGTCCTTTTCCACGGCCATGATAGCGATCGCCCTCGCCCTTCTGCCCAGGTAAGTCTAGCGAGGCTTAAGGAGCGAGTTTGGACTCTCCAATGCGCCGAGAGCTTCCTCGACGATGGTGGAGAGATCCCAGTTGAAGAGACTGTTCTCTGGGCCGCGATCTCCAAGGAGGAGCTTCGACGTGGAGGGGGCCGTCGGGCTGGGGATTGTCGCCGCCATGAAAGACGGCGAGCCCGCGGCCCGAGCCAGACCCGCCGCGAAATCCGAGCCGATCGCCATCGTGGTCCATGGAGGCGGGAAGAGGAGCATGGACCAGGGTGAAGACGAGGCTATTGGGGAGCTCTCGGAGAGCTATACCTGCGTTATCGCCCACGTCGGGCCTGGGTCTGCGCGGAAGACGGTTTATATGGATGGCATCGCCGCCGACGGATGGGTGGTGTTCGAAACGCCGCCGCCGTGGAGGCCTTGGCCTCTGCCGCCGGCGGAGGACTTTCTCAGCCGATGTTTCCGCTGCGAGAAGACGCTCCAGGGAAACGACGTCTTCATGTACAGGTCGGCTTGCTTTGCCTTTCCATCTATAATCTATCTCTCTCTCTCTCTCTCTATCTATCCATCTCTCTGTCTATCTGTCTATCTACCAATCCATCTACCTATATGTCTGTCTATCCATCTACCTATTATTCCAACAATCTTTCTCTCTGTCCATCTGTCTGTCAGTCAGTCAGTCAGTCCGTCTGTCTCTTTATCCATCTATCTGTCTCTCTGTATATCTATGGATCTATCCCTCTATTTCTCTAGATATCAATCCATCTATTTATTTATCTATCTGTCGATCTATCCCTCTATCTGTCCATCTGTCTATCCCTCTCTCTCTATACATACCTATCTGTCGATACATCTCTCTATCCATCGATAAATCTATATACCTATCTAATAATCTCCGTGAGTATCTATCTCTTCTGTGGGTCTACCTATCACTCGTTTATCTTCTGTGGGTCTTTCTCTGTCCATCGATACATATGTCTACTGATCGATCTACCTGTCTATCTATCTATTGATCGATCTGTCTGCCTATAAATTTTTATCTATTTATTCATCAAGGATGTCGCGCTTATGGGCTGGGAATGCCTTGCAGGGGGGAGAAGGCCTTCTGCAGCGCGGAGTGCAGGTGCCAGCAGATGGTGAGCGAGGAACAGAGAGAGACGAAGCCTTTCGACTGCTTCATGTCCCCCTGCTCCGCCGCCACCCCCGTCTTCTTCGCCGCCGGCTTAGCCGTGGCTTAGTAAATTATACCTTCTCTCCTTTCCCCCGCCGCTACGTCGGCCGCACCACGGGCATACTAGATATGCCATTAGCGAATAAGTTGTGAAACGATTGTGGGAGAGAGATAGATAGAAAGAGAGAAAGAGAGTGAGTGAGTGAGAGAGAGAGAGAGGATCCAGCAGAACGTGTCATGTATTGTACTTCGACGTAAGTGATCAAAGTCTTGTTTCTTAAAGATTGTTTATTGATACCTGAAATCCCACGCTAAAGAGCAGTATATTTACGGATGTTTTCCTGCGTTGATTGAGAGGCCCACAGACAGCGGCCATTATTTTGTGGGGTCAAGTGTAGACAGGTGTCCCAAATGAGGACTAAGTTGAAGGTGGGGTCGATGCCCTTAAGAGTTTCGTCTTATTTTCTAAAACCTTAACCTGATCTTTTTTTCACTTGGGTTCTCGGCTCCATATGAAAAGTCAGCATGAAAAGCTTCAACAATGAATTAGGCGTATGCTTATTAGTAGCTTGACCTTGGCTATGGTCAGCAGAACCGACCCAAATCAACCCAATCCCTAGGTTGATTGATCAAACTAACATGTCAGTCAACTAACTCAACCCGTTTTAAAGGGCAAGTCAGGCGTTGGTTTGACCTAGTTGGACTCCAGTTGGCCTAACCAAAGCTGGGGGTGATTTAGTTGAACCAACCAAAAGGACAGATCAAGGTTTGGATTGATTGGATTGGAATGAAGGGTTCTCTGACCTAGTCGGCATTAAGCCAACATTTCAATATTTATGTGTAGATAGTACTTCATATTTTTTGCATATTACATAATTTCTACAGATAAAAAATTGAAACCATGGCTATAACCAATTTGAACTGCTAATAGTTATATTTACTAAAAATAAAAATATTTTTAAATTATTTTTTTAAGAGCTTAAGGGCTTTGGAAATAAGTAAAACTATGTTCAGGAGTTACAATATTGAAGATAACAAACGCTCTACTAAATAGATATAAATTTGTGGATCTTGATTCACATAACATAACTTATAATCCGTATGATATATAATAAGTCCTCCTCTTACAGGAGAGAGCGGGAAGAGAGGGACCACAATGTAGAGGAGATAGGGAGAGAGGTGGAAGGGAGAGAGTTTTTGTGAGACGATAGAGAAAACATAAGCAGTGGGAGGAAGAGAGGTAGAATATAGTGATAGATGAGACGGACTGAGGGGGAATGAGAGAGAGAGAGAGAGAAAGAGAGAAAAAAAGGATTAGAAAAATAAGAGTAAAAATAGCATCCATTACCCTTACAATCCCTACCTAACTCTCTCTCTCTTTTTCATCGTCATTTTAAATATTTATTCACATCTCATGAGCAATCTCTCATATCTGACGTCACATGGTTAATGACGTAGTTTCGCCTGCTAATGAAAATACGTGATAGTTTCTTTTGCCTGCTGATGAAATATATATTTTTTTAACTTGATGAAGGAATAGTAGAGGCCGATGATACTCACCCAGCAAAAAAATCAAAAAGAAACAGAGTCTTATCAAAGGCAAAAAAAGAGATTAAACTTCACTGTAGATGCCACAAGAAAACAGGAAGACAGTACTTCTTTATTCTGAAATGGTCAGAACAAGGTTTTTTATTGGGGTATTTATTGTTCTGGAGTCACTGGTGGTGCCTCCATAGCTATCATTGGATTTTTTTTTGGCACAAGAAGATTGTGCCCAAAATTAAGAAGAAGCTCTTCTTAAAGGAGAGTGTCTTGCTGGTATGGCCTAAATTTTAATGAAGAAGGAAAAAACCCCGAGTAAAACTCTAGTGGCATCATCGGAGTTCTCTTGGTCCACCTCAAAAGTACCCACCAATCAAGATATGGACCCGAGTGCTTGGTTTCTGCGACATGTCAGATGTAGCATTTGTCATTTTCACAATGTTTGGGTCTCCCCTAAATAAGATATGTCAACCCTAGATTGATCTCTATCATGTATACTAAATCTTTTCCATGAGATGCAGTGATTGCGTGCACTGAGGTGATTAACATAGCCAACAATAATAGATCCCCTACTAATAATATGCATTATCACAAGTGTGGCATTATTTATCTGACGACGGACACAAATTATGTAAGTAAGTAGTAAGAAACTATATCGTTTGTGATTACTTTTATTTACTAAATAAACCTTAATGACTCAAATTTAGTGTTTAAATCAATAAAATGTCATTAATGGTCGAAAACACATATTCATTTAAAGCCAGGTCTAACTTGTAGTTCGTTAAGAACTGGAGTGCCAGTAAGGTCTGTCCCATATAAAATTATGGAAATATGGTGTTGTATTCAAATCAGAATAATACTTGTCTTTCTCAAAAAAATTTATATCACAACAGAGTATTTTGGAAGGCCTTTTACGAAAAAACTCTCCCCCTCTGCCACATTGACCCATCCGCACCATAATAAACTATTGTATTTTTTTATATGACGTTGAGTTGTATTATCTTGTTTCACCCAAATTAAATACTGGGTTAGCGAGTAATGATCATTTAGGTTTGACTTTCTTTCGATGATGTGGGGTTGGAACGAAATTTCCTATAAAAATACATCTTTTGAGTTGAAAATAACTAATTTGACCTAGTATCAAGTTTTCTTTTTAATGACATAAGTTGCTTCACTTTATTGAATTCAAGGCAAAAAATGCAAAGATATATCTTTATTAGACACATATAGTATGAAATATTATAAAAATTTGCCGATTAAGTCTGGATCACTATCTTAACCTCCCACTCAGAAATTCTCTCTCTTCTCATTCTTTCTCTCCTGCTTTCTATCTTTCCCTCTATTTGTCTCTTTTTCACTCTCTCTATCTATCTATCTATATATCTCTCTCTCTCTCTGTCTTTGTCTATATTCTTCCTCTCTTTCTGTTTCCCCTTCTCTCTTTCTATCCATCCTTCCCTCTGTCTCTCTTTTTCCCCTCATTTTTTCCCATTCTCCCTTCGGGCCTTTCTCTCTATGTATTTTTTTACCTCCCTCTCTCTCTCTCTATCTTTTTATATCTCTCTTGTCTCCATCTATACCTCCATCTTTATTTTTCACTCTCTCCAGTGATATCTCTCCCTCTTTCTCTTTTCTATAAGTTTCTCTATGATGAAGCCCAGAAGCCCATTTCTTGAGGCCATCAGCAGGTGATGGCCTAAGATGGAGAATTTGGCTAAAACCTCCACAAGGAGCCATTTTCAAGCTCAATATATCTGCGTGCTGGATTCCTCTAGATTGGTACCCAAAAATCACAAGGAAACTCTTTATTAGATTAAAATATATTCCTCCCTGAAATTAGTTTCTTCTTTGCAGCTAAAAACTTTCTGCTAAGTAGTTTTTCAGGTGAATATCTCACTGCTTGTTATTTTTTAATGATTTTCACCCAAACCTCCCAAGAAGCTCATTTTGGCTTCAAATACTCTAAAAAGGCATTCACTCCATATCACTGAAGGACAAGTCCAAACATAAATGCAAAATTTCACCTTAGGAGATTATTATGCTGTGAAATATGAGGTGATACTTGAGTGCTTCCAAATAATATGGAGATGGATGATATATTTCTTGCTGGAATTTATTGACGGTGTAAGTGATGTATCATATAATCAATCTCAAATAATACATGGTTTTTAGGTTCCCTTTTGAGTCTTATTTAATAATGATCCACTATATTTGGTATAGGAAAGAAAAAATCCTGGAGATTTTTGGATGAATTCAATCTTGAAGAAAGTCTGAGCTTATAAAAGGTCTATTATGGAGAAAACATGATGGAGAGAACTGATGTGAGAGGCGATATGAAAGATATAATGACACCATCAACATAGATGAGGATAAATTAGTGGAATGGTGTTATCAATAGAGAGATTCTTTGTTCTTGGGTCCAACGAATCCGACGGGAATAGATATGTGTCGAGATTAATTGATCATGACTTTGGGACTTATTTTAGACTTTTAGGAGACTTATTAAGTTAACTCACCTGGAGATAATTTAACCATTCCCATGAGGTTTAATTTTTAAAGGTCTTCTAGAAAGGGTGATTTTGAGACATCCATGTGTTGAATGAATTTATTTTTTTTTCTAACTTCTTATGAAAGAATAAGTTCACAGTTGTTATTATTATGAAATTTCTAAAAGTTTAAAATGTCTAAAACTATTATTATTTCTTAAGCTCCTTTTAAAAATTCATATTTAAGTACTGAGTTGGTCATTCAAAATATTATTTAATTTTGAAAATAAATTTCCATCTAATGGAATTATTAGGGATGAATTGAATCACTTATTACAATGTATTTTTAAGAACTCATGTTATTTATAATTTTTGATTTAACTTAATTCAGATCCTTGAGGCTATGGAAAAGCAGATTGATTATGTGTTAAGAGAGGAAAAAAATGTGAACAAGATGGATATGTTTTTTTTGGACATCATAGTGAAGCATTGATCAATATCATGAGTCCATCAAAATAATCACAAATTTATGGTGTGTTTAAGTCCATTTAAATAAATGTTTATTCATTATGATTCACATGTGATTTTTATAATGACTTACTTAAGTTATGATGAGATCATGATACTGTGATCATTAGTCTCTTAAAATTTATTTCTAGATATTCCTATTTCAAGGGTACTCAAGATAGACATCAAACTATCCAAAAAAAACTATCTGTTTCAACTTATATGATAAGTATGGATGATCTTGGGGCTGTTATGGTAAAGACACTAAGGACGAACGATGGGTGAAATTTAGGGAAAGCGTTAAATGAATTGATTCATATAAATTCCTGAATATTTTTATACTTAAATTTCAATCAGGTTGATTCATGTTGCGATGGTGTGGATGGTCCTTTGACCTAAGACACCTAAGTCATATTATTCATAGATGATAATGTTTTGACTATAACATAAAATATCCCATTCAGGGGGTGCAAATTAGTCTTATTTCGGATATCACACGAAGTACATGATGATGATTGAATGGTAAATAAGGGATCCTCTGCCCTCGATATTATAAGATATTTGATCAAGGAAGAAGATGGATTAAATCATTACTTCATTGATACTTGATTACATGAATAAATATTAACTCAACTGGCGGGGGTAGTGAAGACACTAGAGAATATGTTCTCTGATGAGCCAGTTTATGTATTATTACTAACTAGAATGGCAGCTAGGGGTCGATAGTTAACATACCTTAAGTTATTTGGGACCCTCACGTGGATAGACTACCATGTAATTTGATAAGCCAAAAATAGGGCTGAATTATCCAATTAAAATACCTTATCCTTTTTAATTTTAGCTTATACAATAAAACGTATAAAACCCTAACTTAAGATGTATAATGATTAGTATAGGTATCGTCCAAGGGAAGCTAGTAAGGTAATTCAATTAGTGATATACGGGAATAATTTAACCCTAATTAGGGTTAATTTCATCTTCAATGAAAATCAAATTGCCCTAATTAGATGAAGAATTGAGAGCAGAGGGTAGAGGAGATGGGAAGAATAGAAGAAGGATCTCTAAATTGACTTCTTTTGTCCAATCCAAATGATCAAAGGAGTCAAGTAGAGGGTTAAGAGAAGACTTAGTGATAATTTGTTTATTTGGTGGAACTGATATGCAAAATAACTCACTACCTTTTTAATAAACTTAATATATTCCGACATATAAATTAACCTCTTTTTCGTTTCTTTTCTTTCTTTTTTGTTCTTGATTTGCAATTGGAAAAGTTAGATCAATTCAATGCTCACTCCTCTTAATGCTAGTAAGGGCTTGTACATTCCGCTCCAGCAAAGCGATTTAGAACTTCAAACCAAAATCAAGAAGAATAATAAAAAATTTCACTAACACATAATCCAAATTGCACTAAAATTCAAATATAGTGAAGTAAAAAAATATCAAATGCAGATGATCGAGGCTGGCTCTCCTACCTGTCTTGCAGCTGTGTGATGCAATACGAGACTGCCGGGATCTTTGGCTCATATTACAACACAGGAAAATGATAAATCTTAGATGTCCAGATGTTATGCGTGCAAATATTTTGAGATAACTCT
Source organism: Wolffia australiana (assembly GCF_029677425.1). Taxonomy (NCBI): domain Eukaryota; kingdom Viridiplantae; phylum Streptophyta; class Magnoliopsida; order Alismatales; family Araceae; genus Wolffia; species Wolffia australiana. The sequence continues at coordinate 192,999 of NC_135844.1, forward strand.
TCGACGAGCAATTATAAAGAATGGCCAACTAGGTGAACAATCCAATAAAATCCCGAAAAAAAGGGATCACAATAGACTCCCAATGACCTTTGAAATCAATTGGAATACCTAGATTGAAAAGGAGCGTTTCATGGCCCAAAAGCGTTCACACCTTCGTTGTCAGTAAAATAGTATTCTACCTCAAAGAAATACCCTACCTCTCGATAAAGGTGGCTATCCTAACTGATTTTGAATTTTGTAAACCACGACAGAGGAAATGATAGGGGAAGACGGCACTGCAAAAGGTAATAATACTGAGAAAAAAAGAGGGAAGATGAGTGAAGCTGGCTTAGACGAAAGGGGGGTGACGTTTATCTTCCTTATCGAGTTGGTGACGGTGTCTTGGTTGTCAACAGTTGAGACTCCAGTCGCAGGCAAGCATGCAGGTGGTCGCCCAGATGGAACGCGCAAGCAGGAGCGCTGGCGAGCGCACAAGTGGTGCATGCGGATGGACGTGTGGGTGGCACACGACGAGTGCGCAGTCGGCGTGCGGCGGGCGCACAGTCGGTGCGCGGCGGGTGCTTGATTGAGCGCGTGGGCGGCGCGCAACAGGCGCGTAGACGGCTGCGTGATAGGCAGGCGGACGACGCGCGGTGGGCATGCAGCTGATCGCTCGGGGCGTGCTAGCAGGCGTGGAGTGGGGCACGTGAGTGGGCGCGCGAATGCGCACACGCGGGCAGACCGCAAAGGCACAACAACCGCACGGATGCGCGAGGGACACGCTGATGCGCGAGGGACACGCTGATGCGCGCGGGGCGCGCGGGCGAGCGCGTAGATGGCTGCGCTGATGGTGTGCACGGCAGGTGATCGTAGCGGACGTAGAGGGGCCCACGCACACAGACGCGGTAAGGGCAAGAGCACGGGGTGGTGGTGGTGCGACAACAACGACGGTGGCAGCGACAGCAGCAGCATTGGGGCGTACCTTCAAGAAGACTCTCGGTCAGGCATTTTCTTGAAGTTCTTGAATGAGAACAGTTCAAGAAAACCAAGATCTTGAAGAGTTTCAAGAAGTCGGAGCGTGGAGAGGACTAGTCGACAGCGAGGCGACCCACCGAGTGATCTTGACGTGTGATGGCAAGGGTGATGACGTTGGATCCACGTTCTCCACTCACTATGGATCTAACTGCTATCTTCTCTCTAAGAACACAAGAAGGAAACTTTCAAGCTTTTCAAATTGGAAAAATTCTACCTTTCTTGGAAATGCCATCCCCATATATAGGGAGGTTGAGTGCCCAGTGGTCGACCATAGGGGAGGAAACCGTTGTGAGACGAAGTCCCCCCTAGACTAACATTACAATGATGAAGGAAAGTTAATGGACATGGCCCAACACATAATGGCCCACTCCGATTTTTTGACGAAATTAAAAATACAACAAAATAACATTTGAAACTTACGAACAATTTCAAGCCGAATACTTGAAGTCAGGGTTGCAAACATCAGCACGAGCAGCTCAGTGTGGTTGGACTCGTCCCACGTTGGCGCTGTCGCGATGGCTCCCCATCACTGTGAAAGAGCCCCTTCTAGAGTGACCTCCTTAACTCAAATTTATGTTTCTATAGTTAGGTTCAATGGTTAAAATTATCATTTTACCCCTAATAATGAAATAATTTTTATCCATTGAAGTAGGCTTGACAGATAGAAAGAGGAGGTTGATATGAGCAAGCCCATAAATTTTGAGCTCAATATGACTTTAGGATGACGAGTAATTAATAAATGAATATTGACCAATCTTAGTAGTTGGATCAATATAATTAAATTTCACATTCGCAATCTCGCGTCGCTTCCTGATTGGCTGGCAAAATGTAGAGACATTTTGGTGCCTCCTCTCTTGGCATGACACGTACCTTCGTCCTGAAATTAAGAGAAAGAGAAAAAATAAAAGAAATACATTTAAAAACACACTTGTGCATTTTTACTAGCGCCTCCCACTCAAAAGTTGCCACATCACTTCCCATGCATGCATCTTTGTATGCACAGCATGGGCATGCACTTACAGCTTGCAAGGGACACTTCTGCCAACACATTCAATCCGTTGGATTCTTTTCCGACGAACAAGATTGATGGAAATATATGTGGCCGGCAAGCCAATCACACATTCCACATCTCGTTCCATGTTAATTAATAGAACATATTCATTATAGTGCACTTGTGATGCTTATTATGAAGTCCATGAATACATGATCAGACCTAGTGAATTATGATGAGATCGTCATACGGAGATCACTAGTCTTTAAGCATGTGTTCTAAACATCCCTACTCGAAGGATACGCGAGAAGGACATCGAAGTATCCGGATAGAATAACACTATCTAGCCTCACTAATATGATGAGTATGACCATTCCCGTAGCCATTAGTGTGGAGACACTAAGGATAGATAGTGGATGCTCTTTAGTAGAAAGAGTTCACTGAATTGATCCGTACAAATCCCTAAATGATATTATACCAAACAGTCAATCAGGTTGATTCATGTCACTGTTGTGTAAGTGGTCATTAGACTTGAGACACCAAAGACGTCTTGTGGACAAACGGTTGTACTTTTGCTATGGCCAACGAGTCTCTAATCATGGGATTCTAAACAGTCTTAGTTCGGGTGCATCAAGAAGTACATGAAGGCGATTGAGTGGTTAAGATGGGATCGTCCACCCTCAGTATAAGAGGTGACAACTCAAGGAAGACGATGCAACGAAGTCCTTGGCCAAGGTAGTGAAATATCGGAGAAGAGTTCTCCGATGATTTCCGAATGCATCAGTACTAACTCGGATGATCGATTAGGGTTTGACAATTGACCATACCCTAAGTCGTCCAAGGAGCGTCAAGTAGATGAGGGATTATACATACACGGCAACTGATGACGAACAGGTTCTATGGGTGAGTCGATACACACTCCTTTGTATCTTCTAGGACACGAGATGTAGCTTGGCACCCCACGTGTAGGAGTCTCGACCTATCGATTGGGTTAAATCAATCCGACGTTAATTAATCTACATGATGACATAGTTGATTAACTTGGGAGGCCAATAAAGGTTATTGGGCCGCTGGAGTCATTAACTAGACTGATACATGGGCCTAGAGGGTCACACGCAAATGGTATTTTGGAAGTCGGAAGATACACTTAAGTTTTGGGGTTTTTTATGAGAAATATCCACTTAGTATAAATAGGGGAAGGCCCTGAACGAAATTCACCCAGGCCAGAATTGTTCAAGGCCTTCCCCTTCTCCTCCATTCTCCCCACACCCCATGTCTATGCCCGATGCGATCAGAACGGTGTAATGACGACGGTGGAGGTAGAACGGGGCTCGTCAAGGAGAAGGAGGAGATCCGACGTGCCGAGGATCGCGTGGATATGTCTAGAGGCTGTACACTTGAGCAGCTCGACTCATTTCGCTCCGGGATCGAAGAAATCACGAATGAGATTTGTGGAAATGTACTTTGTTTAATGTTATTGTTGATGCCATTCGATTCGTTCAAATCTTCCACTACAAATCGTTTTCATTTATTCATCCATGCCAAGGCCTCTAGAAACCAACAGAGATTTGTGCCATGTGGCCCCGCAAAATCAATTTCTTGACGTTTTGCACAAAAGCCTCTGCCTTTATTCGTAGGTGCAAACTGACGCCACTCAAAAGTAATTTGAGTGATACCCCTCCTCTTTATCTCTCCTCCATATTTCTCTAAAAAAACCATAGAAAAATCCAAATTTATTCGATAAAACCCTACAATTATTTTTAATTTGATAATTACGCGTGTAATGCGCAATTGAGAGCTGTTTTAAGGGTAAATTTGCAACCAAAATATAAGATAAGTCCCTCTGACTTAAGAAATTGCTTTAAAACTCCTATTTTACTTATAATAATATCATTTTCTATTTAAAATTTCATTTTTTATCAAATAAATTCACATAAAATTTGATAAAATGCTAGAAAAGTATAGAATTTCATAACTTTATTTCCACTCTAATTAAGATAAAGTATAGTTTTAAACCTGCCATTTCAATTTAAATAGTGTTATTTCAAGCTTAAATAAATTCCATAAAATACACGAATTAACATAAAATTAGGGAAAAATCAGAATTCACTAGGAATAATAATTAGCATGTAAATATATGGTAACAACCCTATTTTAAACTCTTTAAATGGATAAAAATGTGCTAATTACTTGAATTGAACAACAATTTTAGGGTGTTATCATGATTTTCCAACGCCTTTAGATTTGGTGGAATAGGTTAGTATAATAGATTCTTGCATTCATGTAGTTGATCATAATTTGGAGCTTTGTTTTATCGCAATGGTTATAAGAATTTATTTTTGTCCTCGTCCTAAGAAAGGGGGTGGTACAATCATCATTTTTCTCCAGATTAAATCATTCCAATTGATGGCTTGATTTAAACAAGCCCAGGTTACCTTTGGTTATCCCACCTCGTCAATATGCTTGTCATCTCTCATCAACAGAAGAGAGGAAGAGCAAGGAAATCATATTTATGCGCATTTAGGGAGAAATTTTGGATGGGTGACCTCAGCTTATGTAAAAAACTATGGCAAACCATGGGCCAAAATAATAACATCAAGGATCCTACAAAGAGATTTGCTAGATAGATAGATGGATAAATATATGGAAAAAAGATAGATAAATATCCGCTGCCAAATAACAACAGCTCTATGAAAGGAATATGTAATTATTGCGGACCTAAGTTGGTCCCAACTGCAGGGTGTAAACTAGGATCCGGACCCGATCGAAGGGCATAACGGATCCAAGGAGACGATTTGATTTCTTACGGGACAAGCATAGCGAGCTCTTCTTAGTTCTTCCCTGTTCCGAGAGTTGCCTGTTCTTTCGCTTGTTCTTCTTCCCCACCTCGTCTCCTCCAGAAGCAATGGATCCTCTCCTCGACATGGATCTGAATGCCCCACACTCCATGGGAACGACCATCATCGGCGTCTCCTACAACGGCGGCGTAGTTCTTGGCGCCGACTCCAGGACGAGCACTGGTAATGTCTCTCCTCTCTCTACAATCTTCTCCTTCTCGTTGCAGACGGAAAAACCTTTTTTTATGACTTGGGAAGTGTTTTTTTCTTTCTAATCATGTTGCTCAAGGCTTGCCTCCATCATCCGTTTTTTTTTTTGCGCTTGTTTCTCATTCCGTTTTGGGGTATTCTCGGGCTTGGCTCTTTTCTAGGTATGTACATCGCTAACCGGGCTTCAGACAAGATCTCTCACCTGACGGACAATGTTTATATCTGTCGTTCTGGATCGGTAATCATTTCTCTTATCATCGCTTGTTGTGCATTGGATTATTGTATGGTCGCATGAGTTTCTATCAATTTGTCCGAGAATTTCGTCTATCCTATCCATTTTATACGTTTTTAGGTCATGCTTCATTTACTAAGCGTTTATTCCTTGCTCTGACCGATGGGGACTTGTCCATATCTCTTTGAGAAGGCATTAGGAGCTTTCTTGTGACCCGTTTACGCGGCCTATTCGTTTTGATTTGAGAAAATTATTTGGTCATTCTTAAGTATGAATCTCCATTGAGCTGATTAATTTTCGTAAAAAATTTAAATTGTGGACCTGAAAATCACTCTGGGATAGTTTTTGGAGATAACAAATGAGACTTTGTCACTGGATGTCTCAGATGAGACAACTTTATATCTTTCAGATATGTTTGCAACTGACGTCGTCCATCCAAGCAGTACATTCTTGATACAGTCATTTGGATGGCTTATCGTCAAGGGGCAAATGAGCTCGTTCAGGCCCATCAGACTGGGACTGTCTGACCACTGGGCCAGGCCCAGCTTAGAGGTCCATTAAGTATCTGTCAGTCTGCGGTCCATTTGCCAAAAAAATTCCCATACCAGTCCCTGAAGAACTTTTGAATAAGTCACATGGTGCATTGATATTTCTTCAAATGTAACTTACAAACTGCGTACCCCCAAATTTGGATGAAAGCATTCAATATCCCTTAGACGGGCTTTCTTTCTCGTGAGGGACAGTACAAATTTCTCATCATGCCTTTTGGGTTGAAGAATGCACCAACCACCAGTTGGTGATGATTAAGGTTCTCCAATGCCACATCTTCTTGCTCATAACTTGTCGACGATCAACAGGGAAGAATTCTCATCTCCCTGTTGCTTTCTCCAACTGTCATAACCCTCGCCGCCAAGAGAGAGGGGCTTCAACCAAAAATATGGCTTATCTTCATTAAGAGAAGTTACCAGGTACGCATACTGGGCTACATCAATTGGGTCTCCGAGGACCTGATATGGTGGATCCGAATTAAAAAGTTCTTATATGTGCACTTACACGATAAACTGAAATACTGGGCTTACTGACAAGAAGCATATAAAAGAAAAGGAAAAGGTGTCTGCTGACATAACTTACTCACATCTTTTGGTGACCCATTCATTTACAGTGGGAAATGTGGAAGATCATGTAGAACGTGTACATCTTGGCTTCACTGAGTTATTGGATCATCAATTACTCATTAACGCAAAGAAATGCTCATGTGGATGCACAAAACTTGGGTACTTGGGCCAATGGATGTCCAGTGAAGGTGAAGAGGTTGATTGAGGAAAAAAACAGGCCATGGTTGACTGGCCAACATTGCGCAACTCAAAAGGAACTCATATTATTACTCTTGATATATGTCCAGGAGTGGCAACCTTGTCCGCCAAATGACAGTACTAAAGAAGGATTCAATCTCAGAAGAGTTTTGTTGCTGACCCACATTTGTGTTTGCCATCATCAGGGGCAATGCAAAGAGGTCAATGATGAGTTGTCATCTTCCCTGTCATTCTTTCTTCCAGTAAGACGATGATGATGACGAAATTGTCAATGCCTCTCATCCACAGGTTTGATTGACAATGTCAATGGTGATTTTGTCTCATCGTCGCTTCTCGTCACATGTGATTAATTGTCGGATAGCGAAGTCATCATCAACATTCATATGCAGCCAGAATGTTGATGATGATGACGAAATGGTCATCATCGATGAAGCTAAAGATGATGGCAGGTTTTATCATTCGGGTTTGATCACTGATTTCGGGTGATCTTCCCTCTTTTACCTTCAAAAAACATAGCATTGTGAATGACCAGCCCTGTCAGTTGACCAAAAGGTTCTCATGAGCCGATGACTGATGGCTATTACAACCTTTTTTTTTTCAAACGGCCGCCCACACTAGTGCTGTTCATGGTTGTTCATTGATGTGATCTGCCTCCAGTTATCCTCTACAAAGTATACATGCTGAAGACCAGAAGCGCTTGCGTTAAATTACCCTATCTGTATTTGAAAAAGGGGGGGGGGAGTTAGGCCTATTCGAGGACAGTAGGAGGAAACTGGATGCTCAAGGGGACCACACACACTTAGAAACACTTTGAGGGCGAGGTTTTCGTGTCAAGCTTTTTTCCCGTTGATGATCCTCTGTGTCTTGTCTTCTACCCTTCTTATTGGCTTCGTCCCCCAGCAGTGCTCAAATTGCCTGGAGATTTCCTTGCTAGCATTTGAGTTGTGATTTCATGAGTATGTTTCGAACCCAGGGTCTACACTCCATGTTTTTCGGGCGGTTGTTTTGAACCGCAAATTGGATCTCATCAGTTGCCGTGGATGAAAGAAGAAGGCCAGACACTTTGTGAGAGTGTTTCAATAATTGGTGTTACATATTCATTTAATACCTAGAGAAATGTCTGGTCGCACACAAGTGATCTTAGCTCTCAGGCAACTAGTGAAACCCCCTTTTTTTTTGAATTAACTAGTGAAACCCCTTTTGGCTCTAATATTGTGCTAGAGTGGTGAATCTGAGCTTCGGCTAGGTTGCAGACATAGAAAATGATGGACGAGACTGAGCGAACAGTGGAGGAAAAAAGTTCTCGTAGGGCACTGACAAACGTGAGAGTAAAGGTGTGATTCTTTGCATTAAGCGGGAGCATATATACAGAGAGTGAAGTACCACGGCTAGCTTTGTCCCACTTAACAAATCATGTGATTGTCTCTTGATATGTCATAACACATCAATACCTTCATTTATTAGTATAATATCTTTGTGTTTTTCTGTAAGTTGTGCACATTTCGATGTCTGCCTGTTTTTTCTGTGTTCAGACTTTTTGTGGACCGAAATATGAGATGTCACTATAGTTCATACCTTTTGTTGTATGTTCATTCCTTTTTAGATCAGCATGTATTTCCCCTCATTTAGAAAGCAACATATTTCTCTCGTAAAGAATGGTATTGGTTATTTTGAGCTTTAATCTTTATAGCATTTTGTGGTCTTTAATTGCTTTTCAGAATATTTATTTTATCTTCCCTTTTTTAGTCTTCATTCAAATAAGAATTTCCCTATTTCAGGCTGCTGACACCCAGATTATCTCTGATTATGTCCGTTACTTTCTGCATCAACATACGTGAGTTGACTCACATATTTGTTTTTACGCATATTTTACGAATTTTAAGTTCTCATCTACTACTAAACGCCTCAAACTTGCTTCTGGAATCTCACTCAAATACCTAATTTTGTTCATCTGTAGTTTCTGATTCCTTTGTCATTTGAGTTTCTTCAGTGATCATTTTGTTGATTTTGATACCATCGGTTGTAATGTTAGCCCCTGATGGAGTTGTTTGATTTGGTCAATTATATTACTTGACATGCATAATTTGACTGATGAACTTTTGATAGGATGGGATCCTTGAGAGGATCCTCAACCTATCTAGGGGTAGTTTCGTCATGTTAGCCCACTGGGGCATTTCAGTCATTCGGCTATTATGTATTTCCTTTAAATAGGTATGCCCTCCCTTTAGGGGGGCAGCCAAGAAGAATAAGTAGATTGAAGTAAGGTCTTCTTGTCTCCCCTCTCCTCGTCCAGGTCTGGCCTTCCTCTCCATCTATGATCCCCATTCTCGAGATCGTCTCTACCTCACCGCGTCTTCAGGCGGCTCGTCCTCGGCCGATCCCTACCCTCTCTGCTCGGCCTCCTCCGATCCTTCCCATTTCACCTCCATACCCCGGGATTTTCTACCTTATCTCGTCCTCTACCCTCCTTCCGATACTATCCTAGATCCAGGTTCGTATCAAAAGCCCGTGATGGAGGTGTTGGATTTGGTCAATTATATTACTTGACATGTATAATTTGACTGATGAACTTTTGCATTCTTTGCTGCTAGTTTTACCAGCGTATTCTTTATTTTACTCTCATTTACTTAATTTAAGTGTTTTTGTTATGCCTATCATGTGAAATGACCAGTGACAATATAATTTTCTTAATGTGAATAATGATCGATTGATGCCTTCAAAACAGATGACTGATCTTGTTTTTTTCACTTCAGCATTCAGCAAGGCCAGCCAGCTACAGTTAAAGTAGCTGCTAATCTTGTTAGGTTGATGGCCTATCAGAACAAGGTATTCGCAATCTTCTCTTTGATGCATATGATGTCTAGTGAACGTGATACATTTGAATCTCATTCATGAAAAGAGAACATGAAGATATGTTTTCATTGGATCGCTCCAATGTTGATCATCAATATAGTTTTTGTGTCTTAAAACTTTCGGTCATCATTGCTAAAACTATCAGTCATATTTCTCAATTTACAGTGGTAAGTTGCAATTGAAAAATAACAATGGGAAAACTGTGGACATCCCAGGATTTCTCGGGGGGGATTCGTCACGAATCTGGATCAGACCCTCCAGACCCAACTTAATTGTAGTCTAGTATATCTTTGTGATCAGACCTGCTTTCGTTTCATTTTCGCTGTCTGTGTTTATATGTTAAATGCTTGAATCTGGCTTTCATATTGCGTCTTTGATCTCTAACGACCCATTTTTAGTTTGAGTGCCCAATCGCTGACCATCTTCTGTTTGTAATTTTTTTCTCATTGTGAAAATATTTTAGACTCTGCCAGTGTTCCGAGATTCATGCAGATTTTAATATCAAATATCTAATATTTTAGTAGGTTCCTAATGCACTATAATGGGCAGCATTATCGTTTTTACTCGTGGCTAGATGGCGATCATCTAGGGAGGAAAGAACAATCTAGAAGATTCTAGAATATGTGAAATTACCGAAACTGGACTAAGCTATAATTGATTATTTTTCTTGGTGATCCTGTGTGGAAAGGATTGCAATGTTGAGAAAGGGATCTGTTTCGAGGCGGCAGATCCGTCGAACCCTGAAATAATTTCAGGTTCTCATGAGCATGTACTCTGACTTTTTAATTTCTCTACGTTATTTTCTCGTGGATCTGTCTTTATCTTGTCATATCACCCCTTGATCTAAGCTCCACGTAATATTCTAAGAAAGCTATTGGGCATACATGTATGCAATAAAGAGGTCTGGTGCTCTGCCTGTCTCCCGTAGGGCATATTCTTTTGAAATTACCAAAAAAATCCTCAACCCCGGCCATCCTCCTTAAGTAGCTCCCAGACTGTTTGATAAAGCCTTCACCTAATATCCCTGCTGCCAAAAGGCATGCCAGTAGTTGGGCCCCCTTGGGTTAGCGTATAAGAGAGTCGCCAGTCCTGGGCTCCATTGTGTTTCAACGCATTTGCTGCTTGTGGTTATGATGAATTCGTATGTCCAACATTGTTCTTATTCCATTATTTTTTATAACGTTTAAGTCAAAAAAAAAATATTTTTTATAACGTTGATGTAATGAATTTGTTTATTTCTTAGGATATGCTGCAAGCAGGTATGATTGTCGGTGGATGGGACAAGTATGAAGGTGGGCAAGTGTATTCTGTGCCGATTGGTGGAACGATTTTGAAGCAGCCATTCGCTATTGGAGGTATTTTTTAGTGGCGAGTCCTCTACTCTAGTCTTTGCGAAACAATTTATTTCTATATCATCTGATGAAAGCTGACTACAGTCGCCATGATTTTGGCCTTTGGTGTCTATTTGTCTGCGCCTAAGTAAAAGACTAGGTTGGATTTCTTTTTTTGAATAAGTTGAAGACTGACTTGGAAATTATTTCTTCTCTGAACTTGAATTGATTGCAGATAATTGCGTTTTGACTGCGTTTCAACCCTTCTAATCTAATGAAAATGATTCTGCTTGTAGGATCCGGTTCCAGTTATTTGTATGGTTTCATGGATCAAGCATGGAAAGAAGGAATGACCAAAGATGAGGCGGAGGTATGCGTAGATCTCTATATTTTATCCACTTTTTTCTTTTGTTTTTTGAGATATCCGTTTCTTTCTGGCTTTTCATTAAAGCATGTGCAAAAGCTGTCTTTTATTCCGTAGAATCCTACACAACTGAATCGGACTTGGTCACTGTATCCGTAGTATCGACAGGCTTGGTGGCTAACCTGGTTTTCTTTAGACCTAGGCACATCGTGTTCACTTTATAGGTGAAATTTGATATAACCTTAGGGTGAAATGCATTGTCTTGACCTCTTTCGCTTGCTATTGTTTTTTGATGCATAGGTGCCAATACTAAAAAAATTCTTTATGTTGAAAAACAATCTTAATTTTTTGCTGTACGAATTTCATGGTTTTTCTTCTTCCCGGAACCATGCTATCTTTTATCTGCGACAACTGGGTATCTGTTAAGTCTTTCTTCTCTGGGAATGACTGCTGAAGGCCAGCATCTAGTTTGTCCATTGTAACACACCATCGGCTTGAGTGAATGGTGCAGAAATTGGTCGTGAAGGCAGCATCTCTTGCAATGGCCCGAGATGGCGCGAGCGGCGGAGTCATCCGCACTGTTATCGTAAGTACTCTTTCTTAAAGCACTATTATGTGTTCATTGTTCGCTTCTGCTAAACTTGTTTGTCAGATAAACGAGGAGGGGGTGACAAGGAACTACTACCCGGGGGATGCACACCCGCTGTGGCACGAGGAGCTCGAAGCCCAGAATTCACTGCTCGACGTACTGTCTAGCGCCTCCGCCGCTGTCCCCCAGCCCATGAGCACCTGAGAGTGCTCTCTCACTATGTTATTCATTCTCAACTAGTGGTATCAGAGCTCAAGAGGTAGCGTGCGTTGTTGCAACATCAAAGTCTTTAGCTACAGGTTAATATTGGGGCTGCTCTAGCCCAAAGTACTGATGCAATTATACTTCCATCTCTATTGCCTTATTTGATAAGACGTGCATCTGGGGACCTCTAATTATGCTTAATGGCAAAAATTAGAGGATTTTTGCATGTCCAAAACTACCAAAAATTGGTTGCTGGTTAGTCAATGATTAGTTGGTCTTCTAATGTTTAAAAATGCATATTGCAGAATTATGGTTTTATTTCTTTTTATTTGATGAAATACGTGCTCTCTTAGTTAATTGTTTCATGACATCTGAATATTGTATTATCTTCTCAATATATATTCACTTGATGAGTATTCTATACGTATTTTAATCAATATTAACCCCTAACCATCTAAATTTCTGTTTTTCTCTTACTGTTTGGAAAAAGTATAATATCTTCAATAGTAGATAAAGCAGGGCAGTTTCGGTTCTAGGATATCAATGACAGTTCTAATCCCCCTAGGAAGGTGAATGCCCTTGATCTCTTACTCTATCATATCCTACTGAAAAATACTAAATCACAATTCATATCGAAATTCTTTGGATAAATTATGCTTAGTAAATGTTCTCTTTCAATAGTCGCACAATTCAATTCATGATGTATATTTGATTGGTACAATAACTGTGGATTTTTTTAACAATGTATTTGGTATTATGAAAATCAAATACAGTACAAATCAAAATTCATGATTTATTCAAGCGGGATCCTACCTTGGTGTTGTACAGTACAAATCAAATTTTATAGTTAATAGGTGTGCCATTTTCTCGAATTGAGAACCTTAGAATTTTTTAAATATGAGTATTTATCATGAACCATAAAATCGCGCTATAATTCATCATATTTTTGAACTCCAAGAAAGCACCTTATAAATCTTTTATGAGCCATCCTAATTCTTTCTACATATGTAATGAAATATTTTCACATAATTAGGATTATATAGTTCCAAGTAAGTACATGTTTATTGGGTTTGCCAATTTATTGTGAGAGAATTTATTCCAAGAGTCACTGTGCTCAATGATAGGTCCAGTATTTTTAGTTGTATACGACTTTCCATTATTATTTATTCTCTAAATATTTAATTCATTCAGATCCTAAATATATAATCATGAAATCACCATTCCGTTTGTTATTAGTCATCATTCTAAAAATGAATTATCAGAATAATCACTATAAATCTCAAAATAATGAATATAATATTGTAATATTATAGATGCCTTGTCACACATTTAAAGGCTGACATTTTACGTCAGATAGACCAAATTTTAACGTTAAACATTAAACATCCAGTATTTAGGTCTAAAAGGTTTGAAGTACTGTAAGATGGTTTTTTCCCTTTTAATGACTGATACTATGTCTTCAACATGTTTGGTATGATTTGGAACAAGTGTAGACAATAAAATACAATGTCAACACTTTCCGTCAGCGAGAGTTTCATTATACTATATCTTTAATGAATATTTTTAAAATTTTAAATTTGGCATTCTGTCATTTGTCTCTAAAAGTCTGTTTCCCTGGGGATTATATGCCCGAACATTGTATATAGTTCCTCACTCTTCATCTGAACATATCAATTGATATTCCTTAGTATTTAAGATTTTTTGGGATGATTCAAAATATTGCAAATGCTTCATATTTATGCATGAGGAAGGGTAACACTGTGAACCTATAATAATTATTATTATTATTATTTCTGAGAGGTTTTTAGATTTATAATGTTAGTGAAAATTCACGATCATTTGATGAAAATTGTAACCATGTATTTAAAATAATAATTTCATTTTTTAGAGGACAGTGATGTATACACTCCTACATTAGGTATTTTTGAGGCACCCCTTTAGTTTTTAGTTTCAGATAAAAATGACACAATCTAAATAGAGCATCATATTCATGTCTTTCTGGCAGTATAGTTATTCAACTCTTTCCCTAAGGAGAACCAGCCAAATATCTCTAAAAAGGGGTAACATAATATATCATCACCATCATATCATACGGATTAGTTTGTGCCATTATATCTAGATATTTGTATTTCCGTAATCAATAAATATTAATGTCATATGAAGATTAATGTCTATAATACATGTTTAAAATTTTATGATAAATGAAAATTGATATCATTGTAATGCTCTAATTATTGAAAATATTTTTGGACTCCAAATATATTCAACTTGAAAGCATGTATATGATAATACATAAGGATATTGGCTAAAAGTTTGAGGGAAACTTTGTATTTTTACCTAATTTCCATCCATGCACTACGTTTTATTGGGTAGCACAAAAGTTTATTAAATCATGCTAGAAAGGTGAGACAGCTCAAGGAAGATGATGCAACGAAATCCTGGGAAAAGGGAGTAGAGTTATGAAAAAGAGTTATTCCATGCTTTTCCAACACATCAGTACTAAGTGGTATAAATGATTAGTGATTGATATTTAAAGAATTCTGAGAAATATTTGGACTTTCAAGCAGGTTCATGAGTGTATGTAAATGGTAATTCATGATAGGTTTTATAGAATGTCATACTCATTTCTTCTTCTAGAGTGCATGTTCTACTAAGGTTCTAAAATTTCCATCATCTTCATTCTCTTGTTGGTTCCCCTCCACTCATGATTTTTTTATATGTGATGAACCAAAAAATTTTGTCGGAATTGTTGATTAAAGCTTCTCATTCATGCAAAAATATTTATAATTTTACTTCCCATCACAGGGAAGCAAGGGTCGAGTCCACAAGGAGCAAGTATTGAATAAGTAAAATTTAGTTTCAATGTCTAGTTTTTGGTTTTGTAATATTTATTTATGTAATTTCATCTATATTAATAAATAAAACTAAAAATAAATGATTTTAAAACGATTAGAAAATAATTTTCTTGATTAATTTAATATATTCAGAATGAATAAAATAAATAGTTTTCATAGATTTTTAAATCAAAAAATAATAATTAATTCTAAATAAATACCTTTTTCAGCACTTTGTTATCATCGGGTGACACTTGAAGGTGATGAACATTAGTGGAGTGGATTGGATGAAACATATACCTCTGCTGATTTCGATGGAGATGATGATGTACATGCATTGTGATAAACCAAAATTTGGGTCAAATAGGTCATTTTAAGGCTCTGATTTATGCAACAACTTTTTACAATATTTCCCTTAGTTAGAATAGGGTAAGTAAGGCTTAAATCCACAAGGAGCAGGTAACGAGAGATTAAATTTCATTTCAAATATATATTAAAATAATTATTTTAGGTGATGTATAATTTTTTCAGTTTTCTAAGCATTTTTTAAATAGGAAAACTAGTTGAAATATTTTAAATAAAGGGAAGACATATTTATTTTGTTTTATATAATTTATAATAATATATTTTATTTTTGGGAATCTTTAGGGCAATAAATAAGAAAACCTTTGGCCGTAATTTGTTGGCCGCAGCGCTCCGCTGGGCAAGCAGTAGACTGAAAATGTCGTAACATTTGCTGCAGGTGGAATTTTCACTGCTGTTTGATGCGTTGTAAAGATTTCAGTATAGGCTATCCTCTGGAATGTTTACCTACACAAAATGGGTGAGAAAATTCAAATCAAACACTCAGAAGATCACACGAACCTCGTTGTCACTTCCCCCAAAGGCCAAGTGATGTTCTTTCTCCAAGAATTTTGATCACCCTTGAACTCTCTCTCCCACACTCTTGTAGAACAAGAATGGATCAAAGAAATCTGATGCATTAGGCCTCCAACAACAAGTCTGGAGCAGAAATCCAAGATGAGATACAAAGAGAGGGGAGAAGAGAATAAATAGAAGGGCCCTAATTCTCCCAGCCAATTGATTTAATTCACATTAAAATTGTGGGTTAGTTCCACAATTCTTGCCTTTAGTTGACCTGGCCTTTAAGGAGGTTTGAATGGCCTTCTAGAATGGGCTTATTCTGTATTGGGCATCATCTTATTATCTAATATATTTATACTTTCCTCCCATTTGTATTTCAAATTCACCACTGTATTTTACCTAAGCCCTGTTTATCAAATAAAACTCCAAGAACATGTGATAAATCCATTTGAATCTAAAGAGTGAAGTGGGGTTAGTCTCAAAAAAATCAATAAAATTTTTAAAAACATATACAAATAGATCCTAGGAAAATAAATCATAAATTTCTCATTTTTGCATCTCATCAGAAATATGCGGTAAAAAATAAGTATACAAGCATAACGTTATTGATCTAATTTGACGTTATCACATTGAGAATTGGTAGAGTGGGGCCAAGTGACGATGATTTTACTATCACTAGTGTGAAGGAGATGGATGCATGTACACGCTGATGAGGGTGGAGTTGGAGGTGTCATGCAGGAAAGTGGAAACATACGATATCGACAATGATAACCTAGGGAAAAGGACAAAGACATGAGTCGAAAAGAGATGAAGATCACATCTACCTTTTCATCACGTGTCCAAGAGGCCAAGTGGTGATTTTCCTCATGTATCTTGATGTGAACATCAATCCTTCAACTCTTGGGGTGTAAGAATGGACCCAAACAAGATTTTGAATAATCAAATCATTCTAGTAATCATAATTGGCAACAACATCCAAGAGTACCTTTTTTACAAGGATGGGGTGCTTCTATTTGTGGATTTAATGAGGTGGGTGGATAGAGGAGGTAATATGGACGTACTCTCAAAGTTTCATCCTAAAACTCATTCTAGAAGGTTGTATATTGTCGTTTGAATTTGGAGCAATCTGATTTAACAAGTTTCTCTCTCCTCCAATTTGCTTAGTGAAATGCCAGCGTGACATGCAATTCTAGGAGGGGAAAATTCAAAAAATTCATTTCTATTTTCTAACTAATAAATTATCTTCATTAGGATTTTAAACTCCAAAAGATCCATAAAATACCAGAAAATCCAGAAAAATGAGCATATCATATGAAAAATATAGTAAACCCTAAAATATTTCAATAATTATAAATAAATATTTGCCTACTTTTTTTGAATTGTTTAATTTTAAATAACATACATCTATGATCAGTTAAATGAAAATAAGAACATAAAATACATGAAATTACTACTAAAAATAGCATGATATTCATGATTATTAGTAGATGAAAATTTATGCTTATCATTTTAACAAAGTAATGTTCTTATCTTCTATAGTTTGTATTTTAGCAAGAAAACAATTCTTCTCATATTACTTTTAACTGAATTTATCCACATTAATCTATAAAAATGAAGATCATAAATATGCTACATAAAAACAAAGGTCATTATTGGAGAGTAAAATGACTGTGAATCTATATGTTTCAACTGAGTAGTATTTTATATTTTCTCTGATATATATTCACATTCCTCATGGAAAAAGTAATAATAATTTAGGATTAAATGACGTCAAATTGGTAATGTATTATTTGTTTTTATTCTAGACCGTTGGGCCTGATTGAAATATCCACTTGAATATAGTAATAATATATTACTTTTGCACTTATTATTTACAACAAATGTAAACAAAACCATTTTAACAAATGGAGGAGACTATGAGACCAAACACCGTGATGCATAATTTGAAGAGAAAGTTTAAAAGCAAGAGTGGACCAAAGTGACAAAAAAAATAAGTCACGAAATATGTGTTCAAAAAAGACCTGGTTGGCATGAGGTTATGAAAGATCAGATACCTTAAACATACTAAAATGGTAGGAGAAAGCTTAAACCACAGGGTGTAAAATCTTATCCGTTCCCTTTTCATTCTGTGCATATTTAAGTTTGTTTATGAATTTCTTCATTATCATATTTCCTTTGGAACCATTTTTTTTATTAAACTAAGTCCTCTCTTTAGCTGGATTCACCAAAATTACTGATATTTAGGGGAAAAAAGTTTCACTTAGCTGATGTCATACATTTAAAAATATTTAACTTTTATAAGAATTTTCTGAACAACGCTTTAAATATAGAAAACATGCATATGAACCCTTAAATTCATTAAATTCAAAGCTAACAAATTCTCAAAATCATTAATACAACTATTAATGATTTCTCAAATTCTTCTGCCAATGAGTGGTAATTATCTTTAACATTTTTCCAGTCAATATTTTTATACAAGAATTTCAATATATACATGTAATTATAAAAAAATGAAAAGTTTACCAGACTCAATAACAACTTGAGAATTTTGTATATTACAGAAAGTCTTGGAGCTAACAACCCACTAAGACTCACATATCTACACCTACATCCCCGAGAGGCAGGAAAATGGGGGCGTAATGCGTGATGCCAGCAGAATGATCGGCCGGACAGAGGCTAGCGCTGCCTCCCACCGTGTCCTTGTGTGTTGGAGATACCAATCGAGTGCACCGAAAAAGAACAGGAACTGGTCATTCATGGCGAAGCATCCAAAGCATAACTGCTCACTCACACAATCTTTGCCGAGGGATAGGAGCATTTGGTGGAACCGGTGAACTACACTTGCTTCTGGATAGATGAGTGGGACAGAGGGCTCATGGTACCCCAATCTGCGGAAACAAGAATCAGCTGTTTAGAACCCAAAAAGGAGCAGTGAACCTTTTGCAAAACATAGTAGACACAATTGTTGATTAAGAAGGACGAAAATGATTATCAAGCAAAGACTAAACTATTCCCAAAAGGAGACTCATACTATTCAACCCTGAAAACAGTGAGGAGACAAACCCCGAGATAAATGGATACATTTTTACCCATAAGCCAAAAAAGAAGTATTCCAACGGACGGGTGGATGGATGGCTCTCCTGGTCATCCAACGGCGCAGATTCTGAATAAGAAGAAGGGTCTCCAAGAACCAGAGTCTGAACTCTGAACTATCTATCATCTATCCGACCAGTCATCCTGCCTTCCCTTCTTTCTCAGAGAAGGAGAGTCGTCGTCTTCCCCATCCGCCAAGTGCTTAGGGTTTATCTCCTCGTCTCCCCAGGGAAGAGGAAGAGGAAGAGGAGGCATGGAACAGCCGACCCAGAAGGCCGTCGCCGTCCCGCCCTCATCTCCCCTGCCGAGCCCGCTGTCCTCGTCCTCTGGGCCGGCGCCGGGCTCGGGCCAGATGGGTCCGGCGAAGAAGCCGGCCCCGCCCACGCCGGAGGAGCTGGTGGCTCACTACGAGGCCCAAGGCCTGGAGCCCAGAGAGGCGTCTCTGCGCGTGATAAGGGAGCTTCAGACGGTGCTCTACCGCACCGTCGCCTCGGGCCGGGGGAAGAAGGACCGCTTCATGGCCGACGCCGGGCGCAAGCTCGACAACGCCAACGCCCGCCTCGCCCTCGTCGAGATGAAGCTCGACTCCAAGCCCGGCTACCCCGAAGCCTTCGCCGTCGCCGTCTGCGCCGGGGCCGCCGTCAACGCCGTCGGCGCTTCCGCCCCGTTCCTGCTCGGCGGCCTCCGCAAGTTGTGGGAGACCGTCAGCGGCGCCTCCAAGGGTCACTCTCCGCCTTCTCCCTAAGCTTCCGTCTCTTCTCTCCTTCTCTTCCGTCTTGTTCATAGTCTGGAAGTTTGGATTTGAGCCTAGTCTGGTAGTGGGAGACGGGTTAATTTTCTCAGTCTTCTTTTTGCACCAGGGCCTGCCCGACTTGGTGAAGTCTATCTAGGATTATCAGTTCTGATATCATCTCTTCTCGTGGTATCTGTTATCTAGGATTATCAGTTCTGATATCATCTCTTCTTGTGGTATCTGTTATCTAGGATTATCAGTTCTGATATCATCTCTTCTTGTGATATCTGTTATCTAGGATTATCAGTTCTGATATCATCACTTCTTGTGGTATCTGTTTCTCGAGGATGACAATCTTGTTTAGGATGAGTTTTGTGTAACAATGCCAGGAGGTTGGGTCGACTACCAATTATTCTCCCAAGCTAAAACTTCTAGAGTGCTCCTATTACAAGACTTTCTTCTCTTGAAGTAACAAGTTCAGTGGAACGTTTTACAGATAATAAAATAAATATGGAATTTATGGAAAGTAGAATGCTCAGTGACACACCTGGGAAGACCAAATCAAGCCCAATTGGGGACTAATGTTGTAAAATAATTAGAGGATAATAGTTTAGACCATTTAATGATAATGTCAATCAACAAATGATGGAAGACTTCCATGTGTCAACTAACTTGGTGGTTTTGCCATAAATATCATTTTATATCAGTTCGATGCAGAAATAAAGAGAGCACTATACCATGTTAAGGAAAACAAAAAATTATTTAATGCCAACCAGATGAAGGCTCCCTATTTATAATTCAGTAAAATCCTTCTCTTTTTGTCACAATTTGTCCTTCAATCCATACAACATGAGTTTGGTATTGAAGACTAAACCATGTTAAATATTTGATCTAGAAAGTGATACATGAACTGAATTTTGTGTGCATTTTCCATTATATCATGCAAATATGTTAAGACATTCAGGTGAGATTTATCAACTATTTAGTCTGATGTTCAAATGACTTTATTAAATAAGTGTAGATGGTTATTAGGAGGTTGTTAAGCCAATCACACTTTCATGATTTATAAAGTTCATTGAAATAAACATTTATTCACTATTATTATTGTGTGATGTTTATAATGAATTCCCTGAATGTGTGCATTGAGTATGTAATTTATGATGAGATCATAATACAATGATCACTAGTTTTCAAGCATGAATTTAAATATTCATGTTTGTTGGATACTTGAGACATACATCAAGTTAATCGTATGGAATAACAATACCCGACTCTACTTATACTATAAGTCTTATTCTTCTTGTGGCCATCAATGTAAAGGTGATAAGGATAGATGATGGGTGTGCATCAAGAAAATAGTTCACTAAATTGATCCATATGAATCACGTTATTATACGTGAGTCTTAATCAAGTTGATTCATATGAGGATTGAACGAGTGGTATGCCGACCTAAGGCACCAAAGATTCTTGTGGATTGGAGGCCATATTTTGAATAAGTCGTACAAATCTCTAACCACAAGAATTCAACCAACTCTCAACTTGTATATAATTATCAAGAAATACACAAAGTTGATTGACTAGTTAAGATGGGATCGTAGAGCTTTGGGTTCTTCGGCCATTTGTCTCGATGAAAACTTAGAACTAATCACAACGGAAGACTAATAATGGAATTGAAACGGCATCAACAAAAAAATTTAATCAAATCTCCATGACACAGATCACATATGTGAATTCTTTCATCCTCGAGTGAGAGGAGTTGAACCGCTCATTTGTGTATCCTCTAGACATATCCATGTAGTGCATATCACATCAAATCTCCTCCTTCACCTTGACAAGTTTTGTTTACGCTCCATAATCATCATTACGCCATCTCAATCGCATCTAAGATGGAGAGGAGCTAAGGAAATAAGGGAGAAGACTTGTAAGAGCCCTAAACAATTTTTGCCACGAGTGAATTTTGTTTAGGGCTTTATTTATTATAAGTAGGTGTTTTTTCATAAAACCCCCCAAACTTTAAGTTTATCTTCCAACGTCCAAAAGGCAATATGGGTGTGACCTTCTAATTCCAAGTATCAGTCTAGTTAATGACTCTAGTTACCCAATAGCTTCTATTGGCCTTCTAAATTAAGAGATATATCATCAAATAGATTAATTAAAATTTAATCAATCTAACCAAGTCAATACGTTGAGTCTCTAGCCTATGGGGCGTTAAGCTACACATCACGCTCTAGAGGTACAAATGAGTGTGTATCGACTCATTCATGGAACCAATCTATCATTGGTTAGCGTGTACGCATAGTCCAGTATCGACTTCATGCTCCTAAGATGACTTAGGGTATTGTCAACTGTTAGAACCTAATTGGTGATTTGGAGGTAGAACGAGCGTATTCAAAAATCATCAAAGAACTCATACTTGAAATTTCAATTTCTTGACCAAAGACCTTATTGTGTTATCTTTATTGAGTTGTCTCCTTTATACCGAGGTTAGATGATCCC
This sequence comes from Wolffia australiana, assembly GCF_029677425.1. Taxonomy (NCBI): domain Eukaryota; kingdom Viridiplantae; phylum Streptophyta; class Magnoliopsida; order Alismatales; family Araceae; genus Wolffia; species Wolffia australiana. The sequence continues at coordinate 214,957 of NC_135844.1, forward strand.
ATCTTGACTACTCAATCATCTTCATGAACTTATATATGCACACAAACTAACATTTTGTCGAATTCCATGATTAGGAAATCATAAGGCCAAAGTCAAAGTATAACTATCTGTCCATGAGACAATATTTAGTGTCTCAGCTCTAAAGACCACTAACACAATTATGATGTGAATCAACATAATTGGCTTCTTAAGTGTGTCAGCTCTAATGACCAGTTACATAATCATGACATAAATCAACATGATTGAAAGTTTGGTATAATATCATTCAATTTTAGTACATATTAATTTATTGAACTTTTTTTTGTTAAAGATTACCCACTATGTATCCCTACTGTCTCCACACTAATGCCAACGTGACTGGTCATACTCATTATAGGAGTGAGGCTAGTTTTTTTTATTCTAATCATAATCATAAATATCATGTTATTTCAGTAATATTTCATGCATTTTATGTGCTTATTTTCATTGCACTTAGCGTCATCACAAATGCATATTATTTATGCTTAAAATAATTTATTGCACTTTTACAATGAATTTCATATTTTCTTGATCTATGATATTTAAACCTAGTTCTCCAACATTAATTTCATGAATAAAATAATTTAAAGTACATAAAATATTTATTTAGAATTATTTAAATAATATAACAATTATATTTTAAAAATAATTTCTACTATTTTTATGGAAATTTCTGAGGTTAAATTCACAAAGCAAATAATTTTATAAGTCACAAATATAATAATGATTTTTAATTATTTAATTTTAAAATATTTTTAATGAATTAATTGGCGTTTCCACTCTTAGATGTGCGTGCCACTCTAGCCATTCGTCAGACAAATATGAGAGAGAAAATTCCGAGGAGAGATAAAATATGATGGTTAAGTTTGGTCCAAATTCAAATGATGATATATTATGATAGAGAAGGAGTTTGGGGCTGAACATTTTTGGAAGGTAGTTCTGTTTTCCCCTCCTCTTTCCATCCAGCATCTTGGATTTATAAATAGAACCCCCATTCTTTTAAAAAAGACAACCTTGGGTTTTGTTCCTAATTATGATTTACGTCGTGATTTGTTTATTCAAATTTTGTTTGGGTCCATTCTTGAAGGAGTGACATTCAAATTAAGGCACGAGAAGAAAAGGCAGCATATGACCTGTTGGGCATGTGACTTCCAGGTTAGCGTGATCTTCTTCTTTTTCAAACACACGTTTTCTTCCTTTTTCCTAGATTATCATAGCTGATAGTTTAGGTTTCCACAATCATGCACGCCACCTCCAACACCGCCAATCATAGTCATGTATCAAATCCCATCTATGTCACTTCGGCAGCAATATAATCACCATCGCTCGCTCACACTCTACCAATTGTCAGTGTGTGTCTCCATCATCTCCATTATAACCAGCATTGTATATCTTTCATCCACTCCACTCTACTCATGTCAATCATCGTAAAACATCATGTGCCTCTCCCAAGGCTCCAGCGAAGTACTTAAATTAGAGTTAATTATTATTTTTACTATGAATTATATTAAATTTATCACAATTATTGTATTAAATTTGAATTAGTTAGGCTAATTAGACAATAATTTTCTAATCATCTTAAATTATTTTTAATTTAATTTCATTAGTTGTGTCTATTAATTTAGTTATAATTATTAAAATAAACATTAAAAAACCAAAAAATACAAGTTAAAGCTGAAATTCACTAATTCAATACTTACTCTTTGTGGATTTGACTCTTACTTGTATGCTCATGACAAAAATTAATGAATTTTGTTGCATAAACACAAAAACGTTACACGATATGTGATAAGCCAAAAATAGGGGTGAATTTTGTAATTTTATAAGCCCTTGTTGTCATTAATTTTAGCTTATACAATAAAATTTGTAAAACCTTCGCTTCAGATGTATAATGATAAGTATATCTATCGTCCAAGGGAAGCCAGTAAGGAATTTCAATTGTGATGTGGGTATATAATTTGACCCTAATTAGAGTTAATTTGATCTTTAATGAAGATCCAACCACCCTAATTAGTTGATGAATTTAGAAAGGGGGGTAGAAGAGATGAGAAGAATAGAAGAAACAGGGAGCTCTAAATTGAATTCTTTGATCTAATTTAAACGATTAAAGGAGTCAATTAGAGGGATTAAGAAGATTACTGAACTACTGAACTATTAGGTTTTGGAGGCTTAGTAATTCAAAATTTACTGAATTATTAGGTAATAAAAGGGGCAATTTAATCTCCTAAAAATTAAACTTTTTTTTAGATTTTATATGGTGAACTTGGAATAGCTAAGTTAATCTCACAATCTCCCTTCTCAATCCTGGCAAGGGCTTGTACATACCACTCAAGCCAAGCGATCTAGAAGTTCAAACCAAGTTCAAGAGGAAAAATCACAAACTTCACTAAACCATAATCCAAATTAGACTAAAATTCAAAAACAATGAATTAGAGAGCACCTAATAGAGTTGATCCAAGATGAAGCTCCTCTCTGTCTTGCAGCTGTGATAGAGCCACCTCCAGAATGACCCCTCCTCTCAAAATTTGACTTTTATACTTAGGTTACATGGTAAAAATTACCATTTTACTGTCATTTAGTAATTAATTTTTATCCATCAATGTATGATTGATCTGAATGATCCAACCATACAGATAGAAAGAGGAGGTTGAGATGAGCTAATCCATAAAAAATCATTTCAATCGGACATCAGAATCATAAGTGATTAATACATGAAAATTGACCAATCTAAGATGTTGGATCAATGTCCATTTATTTGATTAAATTTAATTTATACACGCAATGTCGTGTCATTCCCTCATTAGCCGCTGCATTAGAACTTTAAAATTCGAGTTCCATCTCGTAGTGCCACGTACCCCCTGTCCTGAAATCAAAAATAAAGAAAAATAATAAAAATAAACATAATACGTCTGCATTTACCTGTGCGCTCTTCATAATTTAAACCAGTCACAAATTGCCACCTCACCTCCCGTGTGCGTGCTCTGTATGCACAGAAGGGGAGGTGAGCTTACCTCTGGAGAGAGAATGACCTGGAATTTTGCAAAAAACGCCATGATTAAGTGCGCGCGCGTAAACCGACACCGCCCAGAAACTATTTAATTATATATCCTTTTTGCTTTCTTTCTCCTCCTTTTTCTCATAAAAACAATTAAAAAGCTGATTGATTGCAATAAAACCCCGTAACTATTTTCATGGCTTATAACCACGACGGCGGGCTGTTTTAAGAAAAACCCCTTTGATTTTAGAAATTTTTAAAAAACTCATATATTTTCCTTATAAATGTACTTTTTCCCATTTAAGAATCCATTTCTTCCTCGAATAAATTCCCAAAAAATCCAATAAAATCCTGAAAAATTCTAGAAAAATAATTAATTCGTTATGCCATTAATTATAATTAAAATGAATATTTAAACCTGCCATCTTTGTTAAAATAAAATTATTCCATGCTTAAAAAAATTTCATAAAATCCATAAAATTACATAAAACTAGGGAAAAAGCAGAATTCACTTGGGAAAATTAATTAACTAATAATATATGATAACAACCCTATTTTAAACTCTTTTTGATGGCTTGGCGCAGCCCGAGCCCCAGGATCATCTTCGGAGACGTCAACCTCATCATCGACATCACCGCCAGTTCGCGTCCAGCCCGCACGGCAAGCTAAAGCGACGATGCGCACACCCGGTTTCAAATATCCCGGGTAATGGGTTCGTTATTTTTATTTTCCTTCATTGTTTCATTTGAACATCATCCGTGTTTCTTTCCTTTCCGTTGTTTTTATCTCTCATTCCCCGTCTCTTTATCTCGTCTTACTCGTTGTACTGAGGGGAATCCAACCTATAAGGAATTCCCCTCCACCACCACTCAAGGGAAAGACAATTCCTTCCTCTCCCCTTTTCTTTCTCCTCTTTTCTTTTCTTCCCCTTTCCTTTTCCTTTTCCTTTTCTTTTTTGGTATTGGGCTTGTGTGTTAAGGCCCATCCAAACCCCTATAAAAGGGATAGGATGGGCACCCTAGAACCTTACCTCTCATTTTTTTGACTAAGTTTTTTTTCAAAGAGAATTGTTAGAACGAGAAGGTCGCCGCTCACGATCGAGGAAGGAGAAGAAGAGGAAGAAGAAAGAGGGAGGGAGAAGGAAGAAAGGAGGAGAGGAAGGGAGAAAGGGAAAGGAAGAGAGGGGCAGAGAGGGTGCCGCCGCGGGCCATCGCCCTGCCTTTTGCACCGTCTTCCCCCCCCCCCTCCCCCGCCGCCATAACGGGTGCGCGCGTTCGCAACTGACGCGCCCACCCTCCACAGCGGCCTGGGCTCTCCTCACTCCGGCTCTGACAGGCCGACGCCCAGACTTCGCCAGATTCGCGTCCAGTCCCCGCACGCGCGGTCGCTGCTGCCCACGCACCAGGCGCCCCGCGCCTCTCGGCACGCCATGCGTTGCACCGCCGCTGTGCACCGCCGGTGCGTGGCCACAGGACGCGTCATGCCACATCGATGCTGCGCGATCCCTGTTGAGCGTCGCGCCGCTCTCTAGTGCGCCAGCCTAGCTTGTAGCACTGCACCCGGTCACCGCCTCCGTGCATCGAAGTTGCACTGCGCCGATCAGCCGTCCGCCCATTGGATGAGCCTCGGCCCCTCTGGTCGCCAGCACCACGCCTACACCCGTCACTCGTTGCCGCCATCGCCTTGCACCTCCACACCCAATGGCGACGCCCACGCCTGCGCCGCCCCGCGTCTGCGGATGGTCTACCTCGCACTCCTCCCGCGCCCGTGAGTCGTCAGGCCGTCGATCGATGCCTCGACCCCTGCCAACCCCTACGTCTCTGCCATCTTCCACGCCCAGCACCCGCCAGTCCGTGCGTGGAACCCGGCACACACCGCACCCGTCTCACCACTCGGCTTGCCGGGCACCCGAGCTCACTGCGAGGTCGCCGGCGCCCTGTAGTTGTCGCCGCTGCGCCCGTCAGCTCGGCCATCACCTGTGCTTTGTGCCCGACGATGTCGTCGTGGCTGTGCATTCGAACGCATCCACTGCCTCACGCCGAGCCTCCACTCTGCCGAGCTCCAGCCACCTGATACCCGCATTACCGCGCTAGGACGAACACACGAAGCCAGGAAGTGGTTAGCAGACCCCGACGAGGTACGTCCACTCTGCCCCGTCTCTTATTTCTTTCAGTGCATAATCATATTGCCACCACCATGCTCGGGTTAGACGTAGGTGAGCGGGACAGGATGAGTGAAAACTCGCAAATCTTGAGTGCCTTTCCTGTTTGGTACGAGTTGGGCTTGCCCGGTGTGAGCTAAATTCGGTGGGAAAACATCCCGTTCGGCGTCGTACCATCCTCGACCCCCCTCAGACGAGGCTCGGAAGGCCTAACCACCCATCTCCGAGCAACTTCGTCGGTTTCCGGGGAGTCGGACTTCCGTGTTAGTTGACACTTGCACGTTCCACAAGTAGACGCATTCTGCATTTCATCGTAGGTCCTAGCCATCAGTATTCACTGTCGGACAACGCCCCCGGTTGTAGTCCAATACCGTCTTCTTATCGACATCGAGTCAGCACGCTCAGTAACGAACGGACGACGTCCTGACGACGTCAAACATCACTTTAAATGCATAAAAATGTTGTAATTACTTGAACTAAAGACCAAATTTAGGGTGTTATCAATGTCTAACCCTAATTTCTGGTTCATAATTTCTTTGGTTCTTTGATGTCCTTCTCAAATAATTTTTTAATATGAGTATTTGGAACACATGCATGAAGACTAGTAATGTTGTTTTATGATATCATCATAATTCGCTAAGGCTGATCATATATTTATGTTCTTCATTTTAAGCATCACATGTGTGATATAATGGATACATTGTATTATTGAACATGGAATGAGATATAGAATGTGTGATTGGCTTGCACACCACATATATTTCATTCACTAGCCAGAGTAGTGGATGTTGGATTTTAGAGGCCTTGATCTAGATGAAGATGAGGATTCCATTCAGTGAAAGACTCAAAATGAAATTGCAACGACATCACTAAAATCATTAAACGAAGAAATTGTGCACAAATTGAATCATTGATTTCTTGGGTCCCCGAGCGAGATGAATTGATATGTTCATATGTGCAGCCTTTAGATGTGTCCATGTGATCCTCACCACATCAGATATCCTCCTTCTCATTGACAAGCCCCATTCAATCTTTGTAGCCATCATTATGCCATTCTGATAGAATCGGGAATGGAGCAGAGCCATGGAGAGAAAGAAGACGAAGGAGAAGGCACATGAACAATTTTAGCCTGGGTGAATTTCTTATAAAGTTTTCCCCTATTTATACTAAGTGGGTATTTTCCATAAAAGACCCCAAACTTAAGTATATCTTATGATGTCCGAAGACTATTTTCACGTGACCATTTAGACCCATGTATTGGTCTAGTTAACAACTCTAGTGGCACAATAACCTTTATTTATTAACTATATCATCATGTAGATTAATTACTAATGAATTAATTTAACTCAATAAATAGGTTTGAGTCCCCAACACGCGGGGTTGCCAAGCTACACCTCGTGTTCTAGAAGATACAAAGGAGTGTGTATCAACTCACTTCATGAAACATGTTCGTCCTCAGTTACCGTGTATGTCTAGTCCCTCATCCACTTGACGCTCCTTAGACGACTTATGGTATGGTCAACTGTCAAACCCTAATCGGTCATCCGAGGTAATACTAATGCATTCAGAAATCATCGGAGAACTCTTCTCCAATATTTCACTACCTTGGCCAAGGACTTCATCACATCATCTTCCTTGAGCTATCACCTCTTATACTAAGGGTACACGATCCCATCTTGACCACTCAATTGTCTTCAAGAACTTCTTGATGCACCCAAACCAAGACTATTTAGAATCCCATAATTAGGGACACATAGGTCATTGTCAAAGTACAAATGCGCATCCACAATACATCTTTTGTGTCTCAAGTCTAAGGGCCATTTAGACAACCATGACGTGAATCAACCTGATTGATAGTTCAGTATAATACCATTCAGGAATTTGTACATAAATCAATTCAGTGAACTCTTTCCACTAAAGAGTACACACTATCTATCCTTAGTGTCTCCACACTAATGGCTATGGGATAGACCAGACTCATCATATGAGTGTGGCTAGATAGTGCTATTCTATCTGGATATTTCTATGTCCTTCTCAAGTATCCTTTGAATAGGAATATTTAGAACACATGCTTAAAGATTAATGATCTCCGTATTAAGATCTCATCATAATTCACCAAGTTCGATCATGTATTCATGGACTTCATTATAAGCATCACACATGCACTATAATAAATATGTTTTTCTAATGAATATGTAATAAGATATGGAACGTGTGATTGGCTTGCTGGCCACATATATTTCCATCACTCATCATAATTCATTAAGTCTGATCGTGTATTAATAGATTCATTGTAAGCATCACACGTGTGATATAATGTATAAATTATATTTCTAAACATGTAATGTGTGATTGGCTTGCGCACCACATATATTCCAATCACTAGCCAGGGTAGTGGAGATATTGGAGAGAGTGTTCGCCAATGATCTGTGTTACACATCAGTAGAAACTGAAATTAATGTGACTTGATGGTGAGAAGATCCACTAGATCTTCAAGGAGAGTTGAATAAATTTAGGAAGAGATCCAACATTAGATCTGTTGTGTGGATACCTCGAGAAATTGGACACGCGAACACGTTGAAGAAGTCTTCCCAAGGACCAAGTCAAGAGGTGAAAAAGTTCTACACTATTTTAATGTATTTATCATATTTTTAATACAACAAAACCATATTTTAATGTAAATCATATTTTATTTACATTAATTTCATTTTATTTTTGAAAAAATATTTTACAAAATTACTTAAATCATTTGGGTGAGATTTATTTGATCTGAAATGGACAATCACTCTCCAAATCTATTTGGAAACTAGTTGTCCCTCTGTTAATGTTGTGTTTATCTGAACATTTTGGGTAGAAGGATGACTAATTTACAAATGGATAAATACAACTTTGAGCAGACGCAGCTTCATTTTCATTGGTCATACTTGTACTTTAATACATAAATTGAGTTTTTTGTGTGATTGTGTCTGAGTACTTGAGTGTGAAGTTTTTGACGATTGAGAAGAGATGTCTAAGGCTTTTGTGGATTGAAGCTAAGGAGATACTTGATAGTAGTTTCAAGGTTGTTGATGAGGAGGCAGGAAACTCATGTTTGATTAATGGAATGATTTGTAAGTCATACATGTGATTTAATAATCATTCAGCTCAAACTCGTAACGTGTGGATTTATTTGAATGACACACACAAGTGTGTGATGTACCATTTTACTCTTTCTAATCGAACGAGAACGTTGGTCTACGAGGCACAATAAAATCTCCTTCTCCAGAGCACCATGAGATATCCATAATTTTTCTTCAAAAATCAGTACACATGTAAGCACACCATTATTCAATGCATACATGTTCTTTGTTTCAAGATGAGCTAACGAAAAGGCTAATCAAGGTGCCCGGTGATCACTGCCCTTGAATAATGCATCCACGATTATTTTATTAACTAAGCAAAATAATAGATATATAACTGATGGAAAAATAAAGATAATAACTCATGTTGCATAAAGTACTAGATACATAGAAATAAATAAAACCTAAATGCTGAATCCACAAATATATGAAATATGTTTTGTTAATACCTTAACTCCTTTACACAATTTATATGTAAAATAGAGTGATATTTCATAGACTAAATAATTCTAAGTGGAGAATTATATCCTCGTTACAGACGACAAGCGAATCATCCTAAAATCCTTTGCGGTGGTGGGTCAGTCCCATTAGGACAAGGCCCCACATGTATTTTTGAAATCACATGTAGAGTAAACTGTAGAATAGGCATGAATCGTGATGTGACTGCGTTGAGAAGAATAATCGAGAATTAGATTTTTACATCTAAGTTTAGAAGGAGAGAGAGAGAGAGAGAGAGAGAGAGAGACACGTGGGCTAGAGCCCATAAGCCCACAACTCTAATTCTCTTCTCACATTCCCCCTCAAGCTAGAGCATAAATGTCATATAGGCCCAGCTTGCCTGAAAAGGTGTCGTAGGACGTCACGCTTAGCCTTTTAGTGAATATATCGGTAAGCTGATCTGTGGAGGCCACATAGGGTGCGGAAATAAGTCCTGTGACGATACGATGATGAATCACATGGCAGTCAATCTTGACGTGCTTGGTACGCATAGAAAATGTTTGGTTATTGGCAATGAACATAGCTGCTTGATTGTCACACATCATTGGCATCGCCCCTTTCACTGGAAAGCCAAGTTCAAAGAGGAAGTTACGTACCCACAACATCTCGAAGGACGTCTCGGCTATCGCTCAATATTCTGCCTCAACACTAGATACCGATGGGACAGATTGCTTGTGACCTCGCCAAATTACAAGGTTACCAACCACATACACGCAATAGCTACTCGTAGACTTGCGGCCCTAACGATCGCCAGCAAAACTGGCATCAGAGTACCCGATGACCTGTAGATGACCATGGCATCGAAAGATAAGTCCTCGTCCTGGAGCATATTTGAGATATGCAAGCAGACGTAGAGTAGCCTCCCAATGAACCTCTCGAGGAGCGTGCATAAACTGGCTCAGAACGTTTACGGTGAAGGCAATGTCGGGCCGTGTCAACATAGCATAGATAAGTTTCCCAACCAGGCGCCGATACCATTTAGGATTCGTATAGAATGGAGACGTAGTACTTTAAAGCTAAGGCTTGCTATCTATCGGAGATGCATAGGGCTTGCATCCATATAGACCAGCTTATGGCAAAGTAGCAAGGATATACTTGCGTTTATTAAGAACAAGAGCACCTAGTCGAGATGCAAATTCGATGCCAAGGAAATACTTAGGTTCCCCTAAGTCGCAAATATCAAGATGCTGGAGGAAGGTCTTGACATGCTGAATGCCCGCACAATCACTGTCTGTGATGATTATGTCATCCAAATTGACCACAAGAATAATACACCTAGCTGAGGTAGTCTTGCGGAAGACGCTAGGCTCCACATCACATGCCACCAGTCCACACATCGAGATAAGTTCACTAAACTTATCAAACCACGCCCGCGGACTCTGTTTCAGGCCATAAAAAGCGCGATGAAGAAGACATACCTTATCATGTTCCCCCTCAATCGAATAACCAGGAGGTTGTTCCACATATACACACTCAGAGAGGTCGCCTAGAGAAAGGCATTGGAGACATCAAGATGGTGCAACGGCCAATCATGGTTGGCCACCAAGGAAAGAAGTACACGGGTAGAGTTAAGCCAAACCACCTGAGAGAATGTCTCCTCATCATCGATGCTGTGAACCTGCGAGAAACCCCGAGCGACTAATCAAGCTTTGCAGTGATAAATAGTTCCATCAAGATGATACTTCAGTGTGAACACCTAGCGACAGCTGACAACATTAGTAGTAGTCGGTCAATCGACAAGCTCCCACGTACCTTGACGAACAAATGCAGAATACTCTTCATCCATAGTGGATTTCCAATGAGGATATCAATAATGTAGTCTCATGAGATTGAGGAATAGACTCTACAGCCAAGGCCACGACAAATGCCCGATAAGGAGCAAAAAGTCTGGCATGCGAGACCACATTAGATTATGGATGAAGAGTGCAGGAGCATGTACCTTTTTGAAGCGCGATCGAAAGATGAAAATCATCAAAAGGTGGACTTGAGGTGGATGCAGATTGGGCTTCAGCAGGGAGCTGGGGGGCCAATGAGTTGGGAGCAGAGAGGAGAGGAAGAGGTTGGGCTAGCAAAGAGGTGTTAGCGGGTTTAGGTAGTGGGGGTAATGCCGGTAGGGGAGCAGAAGGTAGGGGAAGTGGCATATCAGGTGCAATAGGGGAAGCAGCCGGGTTCATCGGGAAAACAGGAGGAGATGATCCCGAATGCTCCCAAGATGTGGAATGTGTAGGGTAGAAAGGAGTTGACTCATGAAATGTAACATCCACCGAGATAATGTAACATTGACTCTCGGGAAGGTAGATCTGCTATCACTTCTACATGCGAGAATAGCCGACAAATATCCCGTGGTTGCGCGTGAAGCAAGTTTGGATTTGGTGGCCAAGTGGTCATGAACAAAGGCCACACGCCCAAATATACAGGGCGGTAAGGGAAATAACTCCCTCTCTAGATGAAGTTGATGAAGAGGAACATCACCACCAAGAGGTGTGGAAGGAATGCGGTTGATGAGGAACATCGAGGTCATGATAGCATCTTCCCAAAACTCACGAGGGACATTCATCTCATATAATATCGCCAGAGTCATGTCCAGAAAATGACGATGCTTCTGCTCAGCTATGCCATTCCATTGAGAGGTATGAGCGCATGATGTTTGATGAATGATACCAGCCGCCGCGCACAAATCTTGAAATTCTCGTTGGACAAGTTCCGTGGCATTGTCCGTACAGATGATCTTCGAAGTGCACAAGTAATGAGTCGATATCTCCTGAAGAAACTGATGGATCATTGGGAGAGCATCGGTGCGGTCAGTCAAAATATAGACCCATGACACACGGGAGTAATCATCAATAAGTACCATATAGTAGCGAATACCAAGTTTGGAAGGAATGCGTGATGGTCCCCAAATATCACAATGCACTAAATCAAAAGGTTTCACACTAATAGATTCAGTACGTTGAAAGGTAGTACGATGATGTTTTCCCATCTGACATGACTCACAAACAAAATCCTTAATGGTCACCCAGGGGAGTGCTTGGCGAAGCTTGGTGATACCGGGATGCCCAAGGCGGCGATGCCACTCAAGAGAGGTAGAAGAATGGGAAAGGTGATAGGAAAGGCCAGTGGATGGTGTATTAGAGATGAGCTTGTAATCACCACCCCGAGTTTTATGCCCCAAACCAATCTGTGCGCCGGTCCTCAAATCCTGAAACACACAATGATAGGGTAAAAAGGTCACGGAGCATAAAAGAGCTTCAAGGTACTAATAGAAATAGGATTGACTAGAAAGCTCGGAATATAGAGAACATCATGAAGCGGAAGCTGAGATGTAGGGAAAGCAGTGCCTTTGCCAGTAACCGAACAAGAGCGTCCATATGCAACAAATACGAATTCAGGATTGTCAAGTTTGGAAAAATGAGAAAGTATAGTGTCATCACCCGTCACATGACGTGAGGCACCAGAGTCAATAATCCAAGACCCCGAAGAGCAAAATTGAGAGGTAGTACCCTGACCAGAGGAAGAGGAACCACGCGTAGCAGTATAAAGGAGGGTTGCACAAACCCTAAAGGTGGCAACGGTGGAGTAGTCGACAAAGAAGGGACATGACAAGGATGTCCGGGGGGATAACCCCACTTCTGATATCACCGAGCAAACGAATGTGTCAGTCGAGAGCAATGAATGCATGGAGGACTGGTATACTTGCTGCGATGCCGATCATAAGATCGATCACTGAATGGTTGAGAACTGCCGGAGCTTTTCCGAGTCCTAGCGAGAGCAACGGGAGCAGAAGTAAAAAGTGCCGAAGAGTCGGAAGAGGCGATAGAAGTTGCTGAAGGAGAGGCCTTGATGGGAGTAAGGCTGTCCATGCTTTGAGCCGTATTAAAGACATCGGCCAAGGATGGAAGAGTTGCACCACTCAGAATAGATCCACGTATCTGTGTATTGATGGCCGTAGGAATAGAGTTAAGGAAGATGGATACATGTAACTCCTCCCGATAACGTCCTTGCTCCGGAATATCCAAAGTGTATGGATGATATACCTGCAGGCGCGAATCACACCCGCGAAGAGTAGCATATACTGCCTCGAGAGGACCCTTAGATCCTTGAAGTTTAAACATATTTTCAAAGATGTCAATAGTAGAGGCGATATTACTCTTCGGACCATACATCCGGAAGAGCGCGTCCCATATCTTCTTCATCGGGGAGCAAGCTGAAGTGAGTCAACAAGATAGGGAGAAAGCATCTTCAGATGCCAAGCGGTGGTTGTACGATCATGTGTGATCTAGTGTACATAATGAGGATCATCGTGTGGTGGTGGATCTTTCATGAGAAGAGACTTGTGCTGATGAATTTGTAAAAATCAATGAAAGCTTGCCGACCATGTGATGTAATTGGAGGCGCATCCAGAGAAAATGGAACACGACGCCTGCAACTGTCAGATAAACGGGTTGACCGATCCAGTGGTAACTAGTGCAGGCATATAGGTAGGCGATGGTAAGTCTATAGAAGGGTCCATCTGAAGTGGATATATTGAATATAGATGTCGTCGGTAAATCGCCTGCTCTTGGGGGCCGGGGAAGATAATATGGCAAGAAGAAGGCAACCAGTGGAAATCCGGTAAGAAGCCCGGTGATGATAATACGGGCAAGAAGAAGGCCACCGGTGGAGATCCGGCAAGAAGGCCGCCGATGAAAATATGACAAGAAGAAGGCTTCTGGTGGAGATCCGGTAAGAAGCCCGCCGATGATAATACAGGCAAGAAGAAGGCCGCCAATGGAGATCCGACAAGAAGGCCACCAATGATAATACGGCAAGAAGAAAGTCCACCGGGATGGAGATCCGATTGATACAATCCACCGGTGGAGATCTGGCAAGAATCTGGTGGAGGAGAAGAAGGCCGCTGAGAAGGCTTTGGCGGAGAAGAAACTCCCCGCCAAGGACACGTTGGTCGCGGGTGACAAGAAGACGGCCAACAACCTGATACAATCCACCGGTGGAGATCCGGCAAGAATCTGGTGGAGGAGAAGGAGGCCGCCGAGTAGGCTCTAGCGAAGAAGAAACTCCCCACCAAGGACACGTTGGTCACTGGAGAAAAGAAGACAGCCGACAACCTGATACAATCCACTGGTGGGGATCCGGCAAGAATCTGGTGGAGGAGAAGAAGTTCGTCGAGAAGGCTCCGGTGAAGAAGAAACTCTCCGCCAAGGACACATTGGCCACGGGATTGATGGCGCACGCCATCAAGGATTGTCAACAACGTCACCCGCGCCGTGCGCCATCGTCGTTGAAGACTGGGTGAAGATGCTCGAGTTATCATTTCTCTTTTTTTGTCTCTCTCCCTCTCCTGTCTTTGCATTTTTCCCTTTCGTGTCGTCGTATTTTGTCGCATTCGTGACGTGTTCATCCGTCGTTCTACCGTCAAGGGGAGGGGCCATCCGTTGACCCTTTCCCCTTGTTTCTCTCCCTTTCTTTCCCCATTCCCTCATCTCCCCCTTTGTTTTTCTTATGTTCTTTCTTTGTTTGTAATGGGGGGAGTCCATTTATAAGGGCTCCCCTAATGGACTCCCTTGTAGGCCAGGTATTATTTTCTAAGGAATCGTGTTCCCCGTTACTTGGTCTCGCTGCTATCCAGGAAGAAGGATCGTCCACGAGAGAAGGCGCTGAAAAAAAAGGAGAACGGGAGAGTAGATCGGGAATTCATGGTCGGCGATTCTGCTTGAAGAACTGCTGTACCATCTTCCTCTCTGGATCACCGCCTGTCTCAGGGTCTCCAGTTCGTGCACGAAGACTACATCTCTGAACCTCGTGAGAAGGAAGATTCTGCCGCATCCCGCAGGACGGATGCCAATCTGGGATCGCGGTGCAGTCCGGTGCAATCGTTCTACAGCACCCGGATCCCACTCGACTGCGGGAAGTATCCACACCCGTTTGTTACCCTCTTCTTCTCCCCCTGTACACCCAATACAGGCCGGAGAAATCTGACCGCCGAACGGGGTCAACATGGTCCAACGGGAAGAGAATCAAAAAGGTTGCTCGCGAATTGCCTCGGTGACGCTGATATCATTTTCCCGCTCCTTTGCGAATGTGGATCTCGCTGTTTGCAACAAAGGGGGAGGAGAATGGTATCACCTAAAATACGCGGTCCGTGGAGCTCTTTAAACCGGCGTTGGGATCGCACTGAGGACTTTGTTGCATAGTAAGGTACCGCAGTGTAAAAGGCGACGTCTGGTTGTTGGGCATTATGCAGCCCTTGTGGGTTCGTTACATCGACAGGGTGACCGTCGGTGATGCCCAGCTGTCCAATCCCTTCCCCGTTTGGGTACCGTGAGGTGTGAATTCAGCTACGTCTGCCCAGCGGGTTGACTCCTCCATCGTCGCGACCACCCACTATCACCGCTAGCATCGTAACACACCAGTTCTCTCCACGAGAAGCGTGATTTCTAGATACGCTCGCCAATCAATAGGGCTGGTCCGCTACGACTCATCTCCTCCGCACGTACTTCTCTGCCGACTTCCATTAATTGCTCTGGCTTCCACTAGCCTGTCGAGCCGCCGTTGACTCTCTGGCGCCACTTCGCCGCACCCGCTCTGACCGCCGTCGACCGTCGACGATCTTGCACGACGAGCCACGCCAACTACGAGGTTCGCCATCCGCTCCTGACGCTCGTTTATTTACTTCTTGTAGTGTACTTTCGTCTTGACTCCACCGCGCTCGGGCTAGGTAGGTGAGAGAGGTTTTGAGAGAAACTAGGATGTCTTTGAGTGTCTTACCGGTACGGACGAGACCGTCCGTTACGTGAGAGACCTACGGATTGATTCCATTCGGCCGTAGACGCCTTCGTCGCTCCGACGAGGTTCGAGGGGCCATCGTCGCCGTCACCCGGCAACCCCGTCCAAGCTTGGAGCTCGATGCCTCCCTCGAGTCAGAGCCTACACGTACGACACGTAGGATATTCACTTGAGCATCGTAGTTACATCGATCTGTTAGGGTTCATCTGTCGGACGACGACACCGTCATATTCGGTGTCGACCGGACGACGTCCTAGACGACGTCCGACATCAGGGAGACAAGAAGACGGCCACCGATAGAGGACACGTCGAGGGGTAGAGATCCCGCCGGCAAGAGGAGACGCCGCCGGTAGAGGAAGACCGCCGCTCGCCGCTTGCTGGTAAAAGGAAGACCGCTGCTCCTCAGTAAGAGGAAGACGCCACTGGTAGAGGAAGATTGCTTCTAATGGAAGGATCACGCTGGAGACAAAATTCTCCGGTAAGGAATTGTCGGCTCTGATACCATGTAAATAGGTATGAATTGTGATATGACCACGTTGAGAAGAATAATCGAAAATTAGGTTTTTTACATGTAAGTTTAGAAAAGGAGAGAGAGAGAGAGAGAGAGAGAGAGAGAGAAAGAGAGATAGAGAGAGACGTGGGCTAGAGCCCATAAGCCCACAACTCAAATTCTCTTCTCACCTAAACGTATGCATTCCATTCAGCAGTGGAATATTTATTTTAGAAATAAAGTATTTTGGGCATGAAATAAATTCTAATTAATAATGGGAAATTCAGGAAAATTATATAATTGGTGTCTTGGGATGAATAAATTGAACTCTAGATTACTTCATGACAAATAAATCAAAATTTTAATTTATAAATTTTATTTTTCATTAATTGAGTAGAATTATTTAAAGTTAATTTATTTAGTGTCAAATTAATTCCATATAAATCATGAAAATATGTATTTAATTTTATTAACTAAATCAATTAAGATTTAATTTGTTTTATGTCAATAAAATTCTTAGGTTAGGGAATGCTTATATTTTTGGAATAGTTAAAATTGAAAGAAGGAAAGAGTTAAATTATTCAATTCCATAAAATTCCTACAACCATTTTAAATTGTTTAATTGGTTGCTCATATTCTTTTTTATAATGATTGTCATGTTTTACATTTAAGAATGATCTGTGTGCTTAGATTTTCCTACATATTAAATTAATTTATTTTATCTATTATTTTCAATATTATAATTTTTTTGTGGAATATTGGATGGAATGAGAAACTAGAAAAAATCTGGATGGATCTCATGTAGGATCTCTAGATATGGTTGACAAATATTGAGAGATATTGTGCTTATAATTTTGACTATGAATAATAGTCAAGATACACTTACATCCTTGGACCACACATGGGACTTATGTAATGTTCAGGTGCCCTAGATTATTTTTTCTTCATTTTCTTCCACATGGCACAATGCTTCCCAAGAAAAATAAATCAATATCTGGGATGGTGATCAGAACTTGATATATTGATATCTGGTGCCATCATCCAGCAGAGTCCTTTATCTATACGACTTTGTTTTTGATATCCGAGACTGGGCCAATCTTAGATATCCATCTGATATGTGATACAAGCATCTGAAGTCATCTTGATTATCCGATATCAGTATCGGCAAATACTGCTGTCTTCAGTCAAGCATGAGCTTACAAAGCTCTAGTGAAGGTTGAAGGCAAATTACAAAGGCATACAACACAAATTTACATTGCTTAGATTTTGGATTACATCTGTCCCTCCTTGGGGTCATGCTCTCTATGCATTGAAAGAGAATTTGATGCAGGAGGGACGCGGTCGACGTCCTGCGGCGGGAGCGTGGGCCCGTTCGTCCCTCTCGGGGACGTTGATCTTGGACGGCACGTCCCGCCTTGTCGGTGGGAGTCCCGAAAAGGTCCTGTGCAGGGCCTCAATTCGTAGAAGCCGAGGGTGACCGTTCTCCACTCGGTCAACACCCACGGGGTCGTCGTAGTGGCATTGGTGGGCCTGACGACCGGTGGGCGGATCGGTTCAGCCGGCCGGATGGCGAATACAGCGGCGAACAATACAACGGCTTATGGCAGCTGAGGGGGCGGCGCGGGGCGCGGCGGCACGTTGCGCGGCGGCCAGCCGGCGCGGGGCGCGGCGAGGCGGTGGGGGGACGGCGAGGCGGCGCGGGGCGCGGCGCGCGAGACGGGCGCGGGCACGGCGGCGAGGCGCGGCGAGGCGCGGCGGCGAGGCGGCCGGGGCGCGGCGGCGAGACGGCACAGGGCGCGGCGGCGAGGCGCGGCGCGGGTGGCGCGCAGGCGACGCGGGACGCGCGCGGGCGGCGCGGGGCTCTCGCGGGCAGCGCGCTGGCGGCGCGCGGGGGCTGCGGCGGCGGCGGCTGCGGCCGCCTAGGGTTTCGTCGGGTGAGGCCGACGGACAGGAAGGGGGGGGGCGGAACGGGACGGGCGGCCAAGTCGGCCCCGTTCCCTTCCGCCCTACACTCACTCACCTTCTTTTCTTCTTTCTTTCTCTCGCGGGAACGGGACGGACTTCTTTTCCAAAAATTCAAACAAGACTTAGGGTAGAATGGGGGCCCCTCCGTCCGTTATGTAGGGAGGGTAATGGGCCCTAAGGAGGGATCATAAGAGGGGGAACCCATTAGGAAAGGGTCCCCTCTTAAGCCCACTAGTACATAGTTTATTTTAACATGAAAATTTAGCTAAACCTAGGAATTAAACTAGATATTAGAGGAAAGAAAATACCTAGATAACTGAGGGCTACGTCATCATAATTTCTGAAGAATAATCATAGTTTAGGGTTGACGGCCCATGATAGGCCCAAGTAATATCAGTGTTGAACTTACAAAATCCAAGCTGAGGTTTAAAGCAAATTCAAGTGCCTATTTTATGGGCGTGTATACAACTCTAACTGACTTCCGAATGCCAAAAGCTGAGCATTTGCGAATTAAAAAAAGTAACCTAATGACAGGAAGCTAAGTACCAATGAGTATAATAAGAACTATAAAACTGTTTAAATATTAATCTGTCTGAACCTAGGGAAGAAAATTAGTCTAGAGCGTTAATTCATCTTCTTCTTTTCTTCCGTCTACAGTCAGATTAGCGGCGGGCGATGCCGGCGTTGAGGGCTCTGCGCTCTCCCTCTGGGCGGAGCTGGAGAAATCAACCATGCTGAGGAGCCTCGGGCGGCGCCGCCAAGCCGGGGCGGTCCGGCCGGCGGCCGCCTGGCGGCGCTCTTTCTCGCGAATCTCGCCTCCGCCGCCGACTCCGGCGACCGTGCTCAGAGTCTCGAAGAACAACATAGCCTTTCTAGGTCCCCCCAAGGAAGGCCCCAAGCCGAGGCAGCTCCTCTCGCTTCCCCCTTTTCCCCCCCACGACGTCAATCCTCTTCCCGGCCGGAAGAACTCGCAGCCTTCGCGCGTCACCGCCATCACCTGGACGAAGCATTACTTCTCCGACGTCCCTCCCCCCGTCATCCAAACCCATTTCAACCAGGGCCTCGTGAGTTCTACGGCGATGATTCCTTCGTCCTTGGTCGGAATTAAGGTTTTTTTTGGTTCAGGTTATGGCGGCGAATGGCGGCGATCGCGAGCTAGTAGTATCGAATCTGAAGGAGGTACGCTGCGGTTCCTTGATCTTCGTCTTCTTCCCCGGCCGGAAATTTTTGAAGAAAAAAAAGGGGGTTTCGTTCGATCTTTCAAGGTGCGACACGACGAAGCGATGAAGCCTGGAATGCAGCTCTACTTGCCCGTGTCCGTCGCCGAGACGAAGATTTCCAGAAGATATGATACCATTCCGACGGCGACGCTCAATCCGAACGCCGACGAGATCGCTTATCTGCGTCGGCTCGTTACCCACAAGGCATGTACGAGTTTCTCGCCGACCCATCTGCGAAAAATCTCATCTTGAAGAGTGAATGAATCGAAAAAATCTCTTTCAGGATTCCGCCATTATCGTGCTGAACAAACCTCCGAAGATGCCGGTCAAGGGGAGGCTGCCGGTGCACAACGCCATGGACGCTCTGATGGCGGCCGCGCTGTCGCACGGCAAGGAAGAGGGCCCCAAATTGGTAATCGATCGAACCCTGATGATCGATTCTTTCGCAGTCTAATCCAAAGGCGGAGATTGGGCCAGGTGCATCGGCTGGACGCGGAGAGCAGCGGCCTGCTCTTGCTCTCGAGGACCAAGGAGAGCGCCGCGTGGCTTCACACCCTCTTCTTTACAGTCCCCAACTCTGGTTCTTGTTCGGAGGTCGTGTATATTTATTCTCCCTGGTCTTCTTCACCAACTCTCTCTCTCTCTTCTTCCTATCTCTGTTGTGAGCGTGATGGGTTCTGGTTTGCCGGATAGATGTGGAGCAGAAGATCGACGATGCAGAGGTACTGGGCGTTGGTGATCGGACGGCCGGCAGAACGGGAGGGGGTCATCCGGGCTCCGCTGTCGAAGGTGTAGTCTTTGTGTAAAAGAAACTGGGGAAGTTGCGGTCTTCATGGATGTGTGTCATGGCAGGTGCTGCTGAACGGGGGGAAGACGGAGAGGGTGATCCTGGCGCACCCGTCGGGCATCGACGGCTGGAGAGAGGCCACGACGGAGTACCGTGTGATGGGCCCCACCATCAGGGGCTGCTCCTGGCTCGAGCTCCGCCCCCTCACTCGCCTGAAACACCAGGCATGCCTCTCTCTCTCTCTCTCTCTCTCTCTCTCTCTCTCTATCTATCGGCCTATCGCTCTATCTATCCTTCCTTCTATCTATCTTTCTATCAACTCTGTCTGTCTTTATCTATCTATCTCTATCCATCCATCCATCCACCGATGTCCATCTATCTATCCTTCTATTCATTAATTTGTATCTATCAATCTATCTATCCATCTATTCATCAATTTCTATCTATCCATCTATCCAACAATTCATCAATACCTGTCTTATCCTCTTGGAAGGTCATTAGATAACCTTTTGATGAATGATCATTTTGTGATTTCTTGGCACGAATAGCTATATTCGGCTGTCGTGCACTCTTACCTTTTTCGTCTCTCCCATTCTCCTCTCTCCCTCAGTCCCATTTTTTGATTTCGTCAGACCTCCATGGGGATCCCAACACTATCCTACTATCCATCAGTGTCTATCTCTCTACCCATCAATGTCTATCCATCTATCTCTCTCTCTGAATCTATCCATCTGTGTCTAATCTCTATCCTTTAATGTCTATCCATCTCTCCATCTATCCATCCACCCATCCATCTGTTTATCCATCCATTTATCTCTCACAACGTATTTGTGGATCTGTATCCAGCTGCGGGTGCACTGCGCGGAGGCGCTGGGGACGCCGATCGTGGGGGACTTCAAGTACGGCTGGTGCGCGCACCGCCGGTGGCAGCAGACGGCTCAGCCCGACTACGAGCCGCGGTCCGGCCAGCCCTACCGCCTGCGCCGCCCCCACGGCCTCCCCGTCCAGAAGGGCAGCGTCCTCTCCAACGTCCCCCTCCTCCACCTCCACTGTCGCGAGCTCGTCCTCCCCGACGTCGCGGCGGCGCTCCGCCGCCCCACCGGCGGCGCCGCCGCCCCCCTCCTCCGCTTCGTCGCCCCCCTCCACCCCCACATGCAGCTCAGCTGGAACGTCATGTCCTCCTTCCTCGTCTAATCCCGTCTTAGAAAAATCGCCCCTTTTCTTTCTCGCCGAAATCAACGCTCGAACCGAGGGGAGGAACGAAAAAATAATTCGTATAATTATTATACCCGAGGGGAGGGCCCGAGCGCGGTGGAGCGGAGCGAGGATGGAGAAGATGCGCCGGGCGGTGCGGATGGTGAAGATCGTGCGGCGGTGGCGGCGGCGGAGCCACGGCGGCGACGAGGCGGCGCCGCCGGCGGGATTCATGGGGATTTACGTCGGGGATGAGCGGCGGCGGTTCGTGATTCCGGCGAGGTTCTTGAATTTTCCGGTGATGGCGTCGCTCTTGAAGAGGTTCGAGGAGGAGGTCGGCCACGCGGCCGCCTGCGGCCTTCTTGCAGCCCGCCCCTTGCAGCGCGGCCTTCTTCTGCTTCGTGATTCGGCTGCTGGAGAAGGAGGAGGCGAGGTACAAGGCCTTCTCCTTGGCCCTGTTCCAGCGCCTCGCCGACGAGCTCGCCGGCGATGGCCTCTCCCCGCTTCTCCCCAAGCGCTAACAACCCGCCCCTGACCCGGTCACCGGACCATATCATATAGTTTATATTTATGTTATAATTTCTTCTGACGAGAAACAATAAGAAGGCGAATAAATTATCTTGGGCTTTTCGTAATTAGGGGCTGAGTTGGGGGGTTTTTCTGACTTTTCACGGGTCTGAGTTAGGGTTTTCTCTCGTATAAATCGCCGGCGGGCGGTGGAGGGAGAGGGGGAGGGTGATCGAGCGGCGTAGCGATGGGAGTTTACACGTTTGTGTGCAGGAGTTCGGGGTCGGGATGGTCGGGGAAGCAGCTCGCCGGCGAGCTTGAGGCGGCGGCGGCGTCGTCGTACGAGCTGCAGAGGAAGCTGGTGCAGGCGGCTGCCTCGGTGGACTCCTCCGGCGGCCTGCAGTCGTCCTTCTCCCTCGTCTCCCCTTCCTCTGCCGTCTTTCAGGTTGAGTTTCCTTCTCAATTGCTAGAACTTTACCCATGGTCGTTTTGTACCGCTGGAAGTAGACATATCCTGATTCGGATCCCCATAAGCTTCGATCTCGGATGAAAACTTGGTTTTTGTCATTTGGGTAGTGTTTTTTCTCGTGTAAGGCGCGTTTTAGTGTATGATTTCTCTTCTCTTTTCATTTTATTGTCCGTCATTGTTCATTTTATGATCCTGGGCGGATTATTTTTCCTGATTTGGCTGGGCATTGTGCTCCAGTGGAAAAGTTATTTCCTTTGTTTTCATTAATCTTTTCTGATTCTTTTTGAATTAATTGGAGCCCTGACACTTACCCACTGTGATTATCAGGCTGGGATGATGTATGTATGGAATTTATGTTTCTATTTCCCTCTAGATATGTTCATGTTAAATTTCGAGAGTAAGTTTCTGGAAATCCATTCTACTATGAGTCTTACGTTCTTGCTATATTGAATTGGGTTGTAGGTGATCATTGGTGGCGGTGGTGGCGGCGGTGGGTTTGTAGGTGGAGGTGCTTCCGGAGGAGGCGCTGCACCGGCGGCTGCTGCTGCTGCTACGGAGGCACCTGCGGCGGAGGAGAAGAAGGAAGAGAAGGAGGAGAGCGACGACGATATGGGATTTTCTCTCTTCGACTAGGTTCTCTTTCCTCTATTTATTTCCAGAAATCTCTTGCTATTCACGAGTACTTCTTGGTTGAGGCGTTGGAAGAATTTTTCTATCATAAGAGGTTCGCATGGCATGATCATTGGGCACTGGAACCCTCGTCTCTCTCCCATCCAGATATATGAATGCTAGAACATCATTAAAATCTTTAATCCAGGCAGGGATCAAAATCTGTAATTTTCTTGGGTAGATTTTGGATCTGTGATGCCTTGTAATCTCATCTTTGGATGGTGTTGTCAACTTGCTACATTTTCAGGATGAGGCAATGCAGGATATCTGCACAGTTTCATCTCACTTGTGGATATTAGAACTGTCTTCATTTTGTAATGCCATTGTTGCAACAACTTCGAAGTTCTGGATCGACGCCTCCGTGACACCGTTTGATAGAAATTCCCAAAGAAAATGTATTTCAGAGAAACAATTGCAATGGGGGGAGAGGGATTACGAACTTCAGCTTTCAGTAGGCTTGATCCCCTTAACGATTTAATGCATATCTTCTACCATACACTTGTAATGATGCTACTGGTGAACCCAGAGACAGTTATGTCACTTCTCCGCGAAGAATTGGGCTCTATCAAATTATGAAATTTTGAAATGGTTCATGAGCTGTTTGAACCTAATGCATTTGCGTGTCTTTTGGGAAACTGTAAAGAGTTTAGATTGTGAAGGAATCCATTCGGGTCTTAAAGGATCAGTGTGTCAACCTGAAAGGAACTGCGAAAAAAATAACAGCTTGAATGAACGGAACATAACCCGTGAGGAATGGGATAGTGATAAGTTCTTGGAAGGTATCGATCGATGATCGACAATTTAATAATTGATTGCTATAATATCCTTAAAGCATGTCATCCATAAGCTGAGTTGGTGACCACAGAAAGCAGAGGGAAAGGAAGAGATACATCGTGAGAGGCTGTGGAAAAAGAAAGGATGACAGATAAGAGGGAGAGAGGTTGCTCCTACTCATTCTAGTAAACTGTCACTGGTTTGTGTCACTGGACTGATAGAAGGGCCATGACATGGTGCCTGATGGAGGACCATAGGGAAAACCAAGGCCAAGGTCGCCAGCAGCCGCGTCGCGGAGCCTGAGCCAACGCGAAGAACCCGAGTTTTAAGTATATGGCTTGATGACTGGTCCCGACAACTCGTTTACATTTGTATTTTATCTTTATGGATTTTGTGGGCCCTGGTGTTTTGGGCTCCGTCGTCTTTTCTCATGTTTTTGAATTTCATTTGGAGCATTAGGGGAAGGTCTTTGTTAGACATTTCCCCTAAGTTGGCCCATTAAGGCAACCACCCTTACCTTTATAAGGGACGGTATGCCCCTAGTTTCAGTTGGACTTCAGAGAAACAATTGCAGTGGGGGGAGAGGAGATTGATTATGAACTTCAGCTTTCAGTAGGTTTGATCCCCTTAACAATTTAATGTATATCTTCTAACATCCACTTGTAAAGATGCTACTGGTGAACCCAAAGACAGTTATGACATTCGGTTCTATAAAGATTAGTGTGTCACCCTGAAAGAAACTACAAAAAAATAACAGCGTGAATGAACGTAACATAACACGTGAGGAATGGGATAATGATAAGTTCTTGGAAGGTCGACAATTTAATTAGTAATTTCTATTATATTCTTTACATTGAATGAGAGATCTAGTTCAAAGCTGGCTAACGAGAAAATTGCCAATGACGTCCTTAAAAGCATGTCATCCATAAGCTGAGTTGGTGACTACAGAAAGCAGTGGGAGAGGAAGAGATTCATTGCCAGAGGTAGTGGAAAAAGAAAGCATGACAGATAAAAGGGAGAGTGGGGGCTTATGAGTTACTTTATTGCGAGTTTAATTCTTGTTTCCCCCTACTCATACTAGTTAATTGTCACTGGTTTGTGTTATTGGGCTGATAGAAGGGCCATTACATGTTACCTGATGGAGGACCATTGGGAAGACCAAGTCCAAGCTCGTCAGCAACTCCATCGTGGAGACCGAGACGACGCAAAGAACTCGAGTTTCAAGTATACAGCCGGTCTCGACAGTTCTTTTACTTTTGTATTTTATCTTTATGGATTTTGTGGGCCCTGGTGTTTCGGGCGCCATCGTCTTTTCTCATGTTTTTGAGTTTCATTTGGACCATTAGGGGAATGTCTTTGTTAGACATTTCCCCTAAGTTGGCCCATTAGGGCAACCATCCTTACCTTTATAAGGGATGGTATGTTCCTAGTTTCAGTTGAACTTCTCATGGGGGGTGGGGCCGACCGAAGACCTGACGACCAGTGCCGCCTCCGTTACCTGTCATCCGCGCCGTTCGGTTGTCAGCGACCCTAATGACTATCGACCGATCACCGCGCTGACATCACCTCCGAGAACAATGCACATTTCTTCATATGTCCAGGCTCGCTGCTTGCAGGTCACACCCATCTCCTCTCGTTATTCTTTTCAGTATTATTATCTGCTCCAGTGCTGTTCTTGTCGCTCCCCTTGCTGGAGCTTAGTGTCGTTGGATAGCCACCATCGCGAGTGTAGGGAATCTCGTTCTTAGGTGTTGGATTGGGTAAGCTATCAACGACGGCTGGGAACACATACGGCCAGTGATTGCCTTCCCATTTCGTCGATGTTCGAGCGGGTCCGTCGGGTTGTTGGGAGCTTCTCCTGCCTCTAGATCCCTCGTGTCGTCTTTCAGGTTCTATCGTCCTAGTCAGTGGCAACCAATGCAATCTTTGTTGATTTAAACTCTTGCATCATTAACTCGTCGCGTCATATCACGAATTTCTCACTGTGGTGTAACACGAGCCGTCGATTCTGGCACGTTGTGTTACAACAATACCGGGCCAATATTTTGCGTAATGATGGCCCGATATGGTATCAATTCTCTCTCTCACACACACTCTCTGTGTTTCTGTCTCTCTCTACCTCTGTCTCTCTATCTCTCTCTTTCTCTCTATTTCTGTCTCTCTATCTCTCTCTTTCTCTCTATTTCTGTCTCTCTATCTCTCTCTTTCTCTCTATTTCTGTCTTTCTATCGCTCTCTCTCTCCCTCTCTCTTCTATCTCCCTCTCTCTCTCCTCCTCTCCCTCTGACCCTCTCCCTTGCCCTCTTCCTCTCTCTCCCCCTCTCCCTCTAACACTCTCCCTCCCCCTCTTTCTATCTCTTATCTCTTTCTCCCCCTCTCTCTATCTATCTCCCCCCTCTTTCCCTCTCTCTATCTCTCTGTACCTATCTCCCCTCTCTCTCCCTCTATCTCTCTCCCTCTCTCTCTCTCTCTCTCTCTTCGCCCCTAATTTTAGAAGCTTGTACTCAATCTGGAAAGCATGGACAATGATGGCGAATGGTGAAGCGCAGCTTCCAGGTGGGTTCAAAGTCTAGTAGGCTGTTCTAGTGTGCCATGAATTTCAGATCTCAGCTATGGTCTCATTTGTCACGCACCACTCCATGCCCTTAAAAACTGAAGCGGCCCCGTTTGTGGTTGGGTAGCGGTGCCGATTACCTTGTGGGGCTATGCCAAATGAAATACTTGTGGGCCAATTTATTTTCAGGTTTCTTAGTTTGTGTCTTCATATAGTATGCCTACAGTTTGATGTAGACATTGTATCCTACCTAAAAATCCACGTTATGACGATGCAGATCTGATTGTTGATTTGTCCATGTTTGGGCTCTCTTTGCGTGCTTTTTTCAAATGTCTAGAATATGGTCTCCTTTCAGCTTTGCGTCTGATGAAATCAAATTTAGGGTGTTAATTTGTATTTGGTATATGAGTTAATCAATAAGAATTTATAAACCTTTACTCATAAAATAATTTGACTAATTAGTGATGAGCAAGACTTGTCTCCGTAAGGAACCGATATTAGGGTTTAAATACTCTTTAAACAATGTAACAAGTGGGATGATAGGAGTTATGTATAAAATAGTGGATTTGTGATGTGATGAATATGAGCTGGCGTGAGTATGATTAAAATTATTTAATTTGTATGATACGAATAATAATATGATGAAAAGTTAGGAGGATGTGGATATGTAATATGGAAATTTGGGAGTGAGATAGATGAAGACATGAAGTGATGATGGATATAGAAGGATTAAAAAGATAGGATGATGAAATGGGTGAATGGATGTGAGTGGGTGTGGATGCATGATGGTGAAATGGAATGGTGGAACAAGAAATGATAATGATCTAACTAATGGATGTTATGAATGAATGGATAAGTGGTTTTGACATGGAAAAGTGGATGATGGACAAATGATTTAGCGCTTTTACATGAGACGAATGTGACGAGATTGATATCAAAATGGTTGTGGTAGGGTGAGATGATGGAAGATGGTGTTGAAAATGAGATGATGAGAATAAGAATGAAAGGAGGCAAGAAAAAGGAAGCTCTACTCAAAATTTCAGCTTGAAACTCCTTTTGGATTTTTAAATATTGAGACTTTTTTAATTATTGAGACTTGAAATTGGATCATTCTGAGCTCTCCAATTTTCTCTCTCATCTGATTTTCTCTCTCCAATTTCAGAAATGTCAAAGATCCATTACATAATTCATGAAAATAAATATATATTCTGAATTTTAAAAATGATATCTCTTTGAATATAAGGCCAAAAAATTCAAGAAAAATCATATTCCAACTCAAAAAATTATTTTCTTTCAGATTATGACATCGTAAAAACCATTAAAAATAATGAAAAATTCATAGAATTTAAATAATCATTCTAAAAATAAATTTAAACATTTTCTGCTTGAAAACATGCCTCTATAATCAGTTATTGAATAATGTTTCTTTAGGCTTGATTTCTCAATGAAATCGTCAAAATTTGTACTTGTGTCGAAATAATTCATTGAAATGTACACTTTATGGGAATCTTGATGGAAGATTATTCAAGTATCTTATTAGGACCAAATTGTTGATGTCAACACATGGTCAACATATAGTCATTCATAAATTAATACCCAAAAAATTGTGTATACTGAGGCACTTTTATGTAGATGGAAAAAGTTAAAATTACATGATATTAGAGCATTTCACATCAACTGAGTACGTAAAACTTAAACCTTTAGGCCAAAGTTTGAATTTTCAAATTGATGTCTTCCACTTGTAAATGTTAATAATTTTTATGTTGGCTTGACAGAAATGATGGAAAAAAATTTCGTCTACTCACATCCATGTCCTTCAGCCGTTAACCTGTGGTGGTGTTTTTATTAGAATTAACAACTATTTTGAATAATAAATTTCTATCAAAATTTACAAAATTATTCTATGAAATTTGCATAAATTAGGTTAATTATGAAAAATATTTTTTTCATTGTTTTATTGAAAATTTAAAAACTTTTCACCATTTTGCTTTTAATAAATTAGATTAAATTCATGAAATAAATAAAAAAAGTCAAAAAATAGAAATTAAACCTAAAATTCACTTATCCAATACTTGCTCCCTGTAAATTTGGCCCTTGCTCCTGTTGTGGTCGTAAGGAAAATTATAAATATTGTTGCATAAACTAGAGTCCTTAAATGACATAGTTAACCCCCCCTACACGTCACCATAGCTTACTTACTATAGGAGATTTGGAAGGGGTGAAATTCTTCTTGTTTTGCAGGAACTCCCATGTGCGACTTGGATATCATGCAACAAGTCAAGCAATGGATACGGCGTACACATCACCTTTTACCACCTCGTGCCCGCAGCTCAACCTTAGCCTGCGACCTCCTTCGATCTTGGAGTATCCCGATGACCTTTGCCCCCATCCGCATTCGACTATAGATTGTTTGTTGGCACCCACCGCCAAGTGGCATCCTCAAGCTAAATGTAGATGGTGCGGCCAAAGGGAACTCGGGGCTTGTAGGGGGAGGTGGTATCCTACGGGATCATACATGGAGTATTAATTTCGCTTTCTCCTATTTTTACGGCATACAAACTAATACAGTAGTCGAGGCCATGGCGATACATGATGGTTTACTCCTATGCGAGGAACGAAACCTTCACCATATCGTCATAGAATCGGACTCACATATATTAGTTGACATGCTTCGTGCAGACAAATGGTCCCAGTAACGACTGCAATACGTATGGCTGGACGTCATGCGGTGCTGCCCCCACACAACTAGACATGGTCGTTCTGTTCTTTTGGTGCGAATTTGTGCGAATTGTTAGTTTTGTTCAGTTTTCGAACAAAACAAAAACGAATTCGAACAGAACATCGAACATAAGCGTGTTCTGTTCTTTTGTTTGCTTTGTGCGAATTTTAGTCTAATTTTGTGCGAATGTGCGAATCTGTGCGAATGTGCAAATTTTGTTTGTTTTTGAAAAGAAAAAGAACATAACAAAGAACAAGGGCCTGTGTGGTTCTTTTGTGCAAATTTTATGTTTGTTTCAAACGAACAGAACATAACGACCATGTCTACACACAACTAGTATCCGTCACCAGCTGCGCGAGGGAAATCAGACAGCAGATGCCCTTGCCAACCACGCGGTACACACACAAACCCCCTCCACCCTTTTCATTTCTTGGCAGACACTCGCTTTGATAGCTCGTGGACGCTATTACGTTGAACGCCATCGGCTTACTGGCCCTTCGTACACATTGCACACTGTCGAAGGAAGGCACGCGGGAGTGGCAGATAGCATGGAGAGCTTGAGGCGGGAGAGCTCACCCTCTCGCCTGATAGTTCGTCAAGTCGCGCACCTCCACAATGACATCTGTGAACAATGGGGCGGCTATGCACTCCACACTTTTGCATTGCGATGAGGGCTCCCCCAACTCCTGCTGGCACAAGTGACCATCTCTCGGCCTTCACTAGGTAACACCTATGTACCTTTCCCTTCATGCAACATGGGCGTGGGCGAGTAGGGTGCGTATGTAATTAGGACATGTATGCTCACTCCACACCCAAAAACAATAAAAACACTACATTTTATCAATAAACACCCCTTGGGTGGCGTCCAGGGCATGGATGGATCGGTCTATGGGCACAATTGTAGGGTTGGACATACTCGGCACCATGATTTTGCCATAATCGAAAAAAAGTTATTGTGCCACTATAGTTATTAACTAGAATGATACATGGGCCTAGAGTGTCACGTGCAGATGTAAAATATAAATAGGGAAAGGGTACCCATTTTAGGCACACACGCTAGCTAGAGCTAGGCGCAACCCTTTTATTGATTCTAATTTCTTCACTCATCTAAGAAGAGAGTCTTCATGGTACATATGATATGATGAAAAGGTCTACAAAGTTTTCAAGAAGAATTAGAGAAAAAATGGAGATCCAAGAGAAACCTGATCGCTTGGATACTTCTAGAGGACAGAGCATGTGAATGGCTTCAGAGCAATCTCAAAGTGAGCAAGATGATGAAAATATGTGTGGCCGAAAACCCAATTACGCATTCCACATCTCGTTCCATGTTCATTAATACAACATATTCATTATAATGCACGTGTGATGCTTATAATGAAGTCCATGAATACATGATCAAACTTAGTGAATTATAATGAGATTATAATACGGAGATCACCAGTCTTTAAGCATGTGTTCCAAACATTTCTATTCGAAGGATACGTGAGAAGGACATCGAAGTATCTGGATAGAATAACACTATCTAGCCTCACTCATATGATGAGTATCGCCAGTCTCATAGTCATTAGTGTGGAGACACTAAAGATAGATAGCGGGTGCTCTTTAGTGGAAAACGTTCACTGAATTGATACGTACAAATCCCTGAATGGTATTATACCAAACTGTCAATCAGGTCGATTCACATCACGGTTGTGTAAGTGGTCCTTAGACCTAAGACATCAAAGACGTCTTGTGGACAGACGGTTGTACTTTGACTATGGCCAACAAGTCTCTAATCATGGGATTCTAAAAAGTCTTAGTCTGGGTGCATAAAAAATTTCACGAAGACGATTGAGTGGTCAAGATGGGATCGTCCACCCTCGGTATAAGAGGTGACAACTCAAGGAAGACGATGCGACGAAGTGCTTGGACAAGGCAGTGAAATATCAGAGAAGAGTTCTCCGATGATTTACGAATGCATGAATACTAACTCGGATGACAGATTAGGGTTTGACAATTAACCATACCCTAAGTCGTCCAAGGAGCGTCAAGTGGATAAGGGATTATACGTACATGGTAACCGATGACGAACATGTTCCATGATGAGTCGATACACCTTCCTTTGTATCTTCTAGAGCATGACGTGCAGCTTGGCCCACCACGTGTTGGAGACTAGACTATCGTTTGGGTTAAATCGATCCGACATTTATTAATCTATATGATAATATAGTTGACTAATCTGGAAGGCAAATAAAGTTTATTGGACTACTAGAGTCGTTACTGGACTAATACATGGGCCTAGAGGATCACACACAAATGGTCTTTTGGACGTCGGAAGATATACTTAAGTTTTGGAGTTTTTTTATGAAAAATACCCACTTAGTTTAAATAGGGGAAGGGCATGAACGAAATTCACCCATGCCAGAATTGTTCAAGGGCCTTTTCCCTTCTCCTCACTTCTCTCCACATCCCCTCTCCATACCCGATGTGATCGAGATGGCGTAACGACGACAACGGAGATGAACGAGGTTGTTAAGAGGTGGAGGAGATCGGACGTGATGCAAACCACGTGGATATGTCTAGAGGCTGCATACTTGAGCAGCTTGACTCGTCTTGCTCTGGGATCCATTAAATCACGGATGCGATCCGTGCAAAGGTACTTCATTTTAATGTTTTTTATGATGTCGTCATGATTCCGTTACGTGTCTTCCACTGTGTGGAATCTTTATCTTCTTCCAGATCTAGGCCTATAGAAACCAACAAAAATCACAGCTGGAAAACGTTTCCCACAAAGTGCATATGATTTTTTTGAATTTAAAAATTGATTTTGAATCGATAAACGCTTCTATTGCATAGAAAAATCAGTTTTCTATCATTCAACCAAGGCACCAGAACTGGACAAGGCTTTGACATAGTATTAGGGCCATATTTTACATTATAATAGCCTGATATCATATCAGATAACAATCATATAGAAATCTGATTATAAGACTTTAACACATATGTTTTTACTCGATGTTCATTGTTACACTAGCATATAAGATTTGGAATGATGTTTCTTTATTTTTGATTTTTGAATGAAATACTGAATATTTGTACTAATCTTGAAAGAATTTATTGAAATGCCCACTTTAGTGGAATCTTGATGGAAGATTACTCAAGGATCTTATTAGGATCAAATTGTTGATGTCAACACATGGTCAACATGTGGTCATTCGTAAATCAATACCCAAAAAATTATTTGTTTACCAAGACACTATTATGAAGATGAAGAAATTTAAAATTACATGATATATTAGAGCATTTCCCATTAACTGAGTTTTTCAAACTTTCCCATCAACATTTCCCATTATTGAGGCCAATGGTTGAATTTTCAAATCCATGACTTTGACTTGTAAATGTTATTAATTTTTATACTGGCTATATAGAAATAATGTGAAAAATGTGATCCACTCGTATCTATCTCCTTCAACCTTTACCCAGTGAAGGTGTTTTTAATTAGAAGTGGCTACTATTTTCAATAATAAATTTCTATTTTTTTTCCAAAATTACCTATGAAATTTGAATAAGTTAGGTTAATTAGGATAAATATTTGTTCACTGATTTAAATTTTTCATAATTTTCACCAGTTTGCTTTTATTAAATTAGATTAAATTCATGAAATAAATAAAAAAAGTCAAAAAATAGAAATTAAACCTAAAATTCACTTATCCAATACTTGCTCCCTGTAAATTTGGCCCTTGCTCCTGTTGTGGTCATAAGGAAAATTACAAATATTGTTGCATAAACCATAAGCCTTAAATGACATAATTAACCCCTAGTTTCTGGTTAATCATGGCTATTATTCATGTAGTAAGTAAATCAAGTCCATCGACAAGTGTAAATTGCAACACCTTGTATTTTTCAACAGATTCTTAGGTTGAAAAAGTGTTCATTTATGACTCTGATTTTTTTTTAGATCATGTAATGGAGTTTAAATTTCTAGGGGAATTATTATAATATGTGGACCTCCATCAGCCTCTTTAAGTTCTCTATCACAATGTTGATAATTGTCCTCAGGGTCTGAAGGGGTGGGGCAGATCAAATGAAATATTTGGTAATCCAATTTGTTACTTGAAATGTAAATTTATGGGATGCTTTAAACAGATCGATCTATTATTTTTGAATATTTTTTTAATTAATTATAACACTCATTATTTTAGTTGGAGCAACAAGCTTCATAAACAGGTCAAATACATTTTATCAAATTTTAAGAATAGTTATTTTCTTAAAACTTAAGTATTCCACTTTGTTTTCCTCTTGTCACTACTGTGAGATAAGATCAAGAAAATACTACCCCACAAACAGAAAACCCATAGTCTGAGAGAGAATTCAAGAAAATTAGGAGTACATCTTAAAACCTACAGATTAATGAGCACAGGATAAGACTACAGTTGATAAAATGCATGACATTACCCACTAACTAGGCCAAAAACGAGAGAATGTGAGGAGAATATGAGAAATTAGGATTATATTTTAAAACGTAGAGATTAAGGAGCACATAATAATACAATATTTGATAAAATGCATGGCATTACCCACTAACTAGGCGAAAGACGAGAGAATATGAGGGGAAATTCTTCAGGAAAACGACCACCAAGTCATTTTCTTGAAGGGGAGAAAGAGCAGGCGCCGATGGGGTCTCGCTCTGGGTCATGGAGTTAGCGGCGTTACGGGCTCGGAGTTCTCTCGGCGGCGCCTGCGGATGCACCGCCTCGCGCCGGAGAAGGAAGCCTCCCCTCTCTTCCTCATCTACCGGCGCCTCTTCTTCCATGGCCGCCCTCTTCCTCCCCTTCTCCTCCTTCGCCGGAGCTTTTCCCCGTCTCCCGACCACGACCCAGTTCCGGGCATCCTCGCCGCTCTCCGCCGCTGCGCCACCGCCCGCGGGGCGAAGCAGGTGCACGCCCGCTTGGTCATGGCCTGCTTTCCCGGCGAGAACAGCCTCCTCTTCAGACTGGTCGAGCTCCGCGACCGCGCCTACGCGTCCTCCCTCTTCTCCCGCCTCTCCCGGCCCGACAGCTTCGCCTTCAACGTCATGATCCGCGGCTCCGCCACCGCCTGGGCCGACTACCCCGCCGCCCTCGACCTCCACCGCCGCCTGCTCCGCTCAGGCGAGCGCCCCGACCGCTACACCTTCCCCTTCGTCCTCGCCGCCGCCGGCCATCTCCTCTGGCCCCTCCACGGCGGCGCCGTCCACTCCTCTACCTTCAAGTCGGGCCACCAATCCGACGCCCACACCCAGCACTCGCTCATCACCATGTACGCCAGGTGCGGCCGAATCCTCTGCGCCCGGCAGGTGTTCGACGAATTGCTCGTGAGAGACTCAGTCTCCTGGAACTCGCTCATCTCTGGGTACTCGAGGCTCGGCTTGGCCGGGGACGCCGTCGAGGCCTTCCGGCGGATGACGGCTTCCGGGCTCGAGCCGGACGACATGACCCTCGTCAGCGCCGCCGCGGCTTGCGGCGATCTCGGTGATCTGGCGCTGGGGCAGCGGCTGGAAGGCCTGGCCGCGGCCAGGGGCGCGGATCTGAATTCCTTTCTGGGCTGCGCCCTGGTCAGCATGTATGGGAGATGCGGCGACTTGGACGCGGCCAGGAGGGTGTTTGATGGAATGTCGAGCAAGCATCTGATCACCTGGAACGCCATGATATCCGGGTAATTGTCCTTGATTGAACCCAAGGTTTGCTTCTTGGGTGTTGCTGGATTGAACTCGTGCGGAATTCTGTGCAGGTATTCGCAGAATGGGCTGGCGAGGGAGGCGATTGCGGTGTTCAAGCTGATGCAGGAGGCGGGGACGGAGCCAAACGAGGTGACGATGGTGACCGTGCTCTCGGCGTGCGCCGCGGCGGGGGACGTCGCACTGGGCCAGTGGGTGGACGCCGTGGCCTGCGAGAGGAAGCTCGCCGGCGACGTATATGTCGGCACGGCGCTGGTGGACATGCACGCCAAGTGTGGGAACCTCTGCCGGGCCGTGCAGGTGTTCGAGGGAATGCGGGACAGGAACGTGGTATCCTGGAATGCCATGATCTCTGCGCTGGCCTTGCATGGGCGCGCTGGGGAGGCGCTGGAGCTCTTTGCGCGGATGCGGGAGGCGCGAGCAGCCCGGCCCAACGACATCACCTTCGTCGCCGTGCTGACGGCCTGCGTGCATGCCGGGCTGGTGGCGGAGGGCCGCCGCTGGTTCGGAGAGATGGCGGCGGCCTTCGGGGTGGCGCCGCAGATGGAGCACTATGCTTGCATGGTGGACCTGCTGGCGCGGGCGGGGCGCGTGGAGGAGGCGTGGGAGTTCATGGCAGCAATGCCGGAGAAGCCCGACGCCGTGGTCCTCGGTGCGCTGCTGGCGGCGTGCCGGACCTGCAAGAACGTGCTGGTGGGGGAGCGGGTGGTGCGGCGGCTGCTGGAGCTGGAGCCAGGCAATTCAGGCAACTATGTCATCTCCTCAAAGATGTATGCAGGGTGCAGGAGGTGGGAGGAGTCAGCCAGGATCAGGGGGCTGATGAGGGAGAGGGGTGTTGCCAAGACCCCGGGGTGTAGCTGGATTCAGGTGGCTGGACAGGCCCATGAGTTTCGCTCTGGCGACGCGCTCCACCCGGACTCTGTCGAGCTGCACAGGGTTCTCCTCGCTCTCTTCAAGGAGATGAAGCTGCATGGCTACGCGCCCGACCCCAACCTCCCGTAGAAATATATTATATAGCCAGGGCCCGGGGGGAAACGTCGGTTTCCTCTGAATGCAAGTATGATTTCTCTCTCTCTCTCTCTCTCTGAGTGTCTGTCTCTTTCTCTGTCTCTATTTCTCTCTCTCTATATATATATATCTCTGTCTGTGTCTCTCCTTTTCCCCCCTATTCCTTGCTTTTCCCTCTCCCTCTCCCTCTCCCTCTCCCTGTCTCTCTCCCTCCCTGTCCCTCTTCCTCTCCTTCTCTCTCTCTCTTACTCCTCCCTCTCTCTCTCTCTCTCTTTCTTTCTCTCACTATCTCCCCCTCTCTCTCCCTCTTCCTTTCTCTCTCTCCCTCTCCCCCTCTCTCTCTCCATTTACTGTTCTATGTATGGAACAGACCCAGTGAATCTGAATGGTGCTAAAATGTGAAATTGTCTCCTCTTACAGTTGTCTGGCCAGAAAGTAACAGCCACCAAAGGACATTCAACGGTCTAAATAGTATGAGAATAAAGGAGGGAGAAGAATAACTGGCCTCAGCTGGTGGGGATGGCGCACAGTAGTGAAGGTCATGCATACACCTTGCCGTGAATTCTCTTGTGTTGAAGGTGTGAAAATGAGTGCAGTAGTGGCGCAGAAAATAAATGATCAATGAAGGCACAGGATAGCCAAATTGATGTTGGCTGAAATCATGAGGTTGCGATTGTGGTGCTGGCAATCTGCTGGGAGGAGGGGTCAGTTGTGTGAGTGGATAGAGGTGTGTGTTGAAGGATCACAGGTAGGAAGGGGAAGAGCAAGGAAGAAGAGATGAGTATGGAAAACAAAGGAGGGAGAATGACTTGAGCGAAACAAGTTCCTATGGACTCAATCAGAACGTCGGATGATAGAAGGCCAAGCCTTATTTATAAAGTGTCCACAAAGGTTACTCAGATATTTCTCATTCATTTGAGCATCCTCATGTTCTCTATTTTTTGTCCTTGGTGACATGCCTGGCCTTTGAACATCGTCTTGGGCGTCTTGCGTCAACAACATCGGTGATTACTGGATTTGTCTATTTTCTCCCTTCCCTTGAATCTGTTGATAATGGATGTGCATAGGATTCCTATTGGGTTCTCCTCAAGTGGCATTGGGGCGTTTCATTTCCGGGTCACTTTGGCTCAAATTTTCTTGCCACAAACAATGGGTTATCCCCTTCTTTTGTTGTCTCAACGCTCCAGGACCTATGATCCTCTTGAGATATTTTTACTTTACCTACATTATGAAGCGGACTAACGGATCATATGGAATCAAAACCAAAATCATGTTGATGATATTATCACCTTATGAAGGGTCGAATCCACAATTACTGGGCTTGTCATTTGAGTAGTGTTGAGCTGGTCGGACATCCAACCCCTCAGCATATCCACTCAGTTCTCAAAACATTAAACCTCCTATTCATCTTTATGAACGTTGCCTCTAGAGATCCGAGTCTATCCAATCTCCTCCCCTTTTAACCCTCACAATGAGACTTGCATGGGTATCTCTGAATTGCATGTCATCTTTCCTTATTTTATGATTAATTGGGTATTTTTCATAAGTGATCCCTAAATAATACTAAATGATGGGGCATCCAATAAGCATTTTGCTTGTGACCGTATAGGACTATGTACCAGCCTAGTTTATAAATTTAAGAACCCAGTAACCATTACTATTAAACCTCAATTTATTAAAAATTTCTGACTGACAAAGGCAAATTAGGATGTTTATCGTAATAACATTTGAAATTATCTAAACTCACTCACGTATGTCTAGGGGTGAGTGAGGTCATCTCCACAGGGACTGGTCTTTAGAGATGGAACTTATGCTTGAGTTAGGATTAGGAAGAATAAGATGATAATACAAATAAGAATATGAATTAGTTATATAATAAAATAAAAAGTGATACAATAATAATAAAGAGAGCAATAAAAAGTGATGATTGGTACAAATAAGAAATAAGTAAATTTGATAAGTAATAAATAGAGCAGGGAAGAGAGAAAAGGAGAATTAATATGTATAAAAGATAAGGTTTTTTATGTTATTTCTATTATTTTCATTTTTATAGATATTACAGGTTGTGAATACATACGATGATGAAATCTATTTCTAGGGGAAGACATTAAGATATGTAATGGAAAAGTTATTTTTAGATTATAATTAAGATATTAAAGTAATAATCTTGGGAGAGATTAGTGATGAAGGCAAATTGCGTAGTTATTTTTAAATCGTCGATGTAAATTTAATTTGCCTAAAATCAAATAAATTTTATAAAATATATAAACTTACTCAAATGTATAGTGTGAGTAAGGTCGTCTCCACAGGGACGGGCCTTTAGGGATGTATTCAATAATTGGGTTGTTATTTAATAATATCTATTACAGTGCAAAAAACTAGGTATAAGGATTTTATAATCACGCTAGCGTCTGCATATAAGAAGAATTAAGTAATTAGTAAACAGAGGGAATATTAATTTAATACGATAACTACAGAAGAGAGAATATCTGACATTATATATATATATATTTTATGGATACTAAGAATAATAAAGGATTAAGAGATTAGATATTATATATAAGAATGATAGTAATGTACTTAGTGAAGAAGTATGGAGTACTTAATAAGAGTAATTAGTAGTACGAGGGAAGAAGAAGAGTAGAAGTTGATATCTAGGGAGAGAGAGAGAGAGTAAGTGATTATTTAATTATAATATTATCAGTGATTATATAGGTAGAGAGACATATCAAGGAGTAAAGAGGCAGTAACAGTAATTACGAGATAATTATATTAATATAAGATCACCTATACTTATAGAATACTACGTATATAGGTGAAATATTTATTATATAATTACTATATTTATTTTAAGATGTTTTTATATGTTTTATATTTTTTCTATGTATTTTTATAGATTTTTAAGGGTCGATTTAAGGGAGTAAAAGGTGATTTAGTCAAACACCTTGAAGGTATAGGACCAAATTCCCAATAGAGGATCAGGAATAGGGAGAAATTGATTATATATAGTTTTTATATGTTCGACAAATGCAGTTCAAAAGTTATATAGAGGAAAATTGGGGTAGAAGAGGCAGTTCTATCGAACGCCCCTCGGGTGTTCGACAGAATGCCCGATAGAAGTCCATTAGGTGAGAGGGATGAATATATTTTTAAATTGTATAAGATTGATAAAATAAAACTTAGGCAAATCGAAGAATGTTCATCAAACACATGAGGTGTTCAATGAAATATCACAACGAAGTCGCAGTACCAAATTTCAGTCAAAAATCAATCACTAAATAGATTGAATTAGAATTAAAGTGTCTATAATAAGTGAAGACATGAAAATCAACCAAAGAAACTCATAAAATAACCTGAATCGCCCTGATTCAAAGAACTAGAGTGGCGGCGCCGATCGCCACTGCTGAGCTTCGGTTTAGGGGTTCCCTGGCTTTTTTTTTCCCCTTCATCCGTGTGCAAATCTAAGCTGCTTCAGAACTTCTTCGGCTCCTTCCTTGCTGTCCACAGCCGTCGGCGCTGTCATGACGTCGCAGCCTGCTTCCTAACGCAGAAGGGATCTCTGCCGCCGAGGGCTTAAGGTAGAAAGAAGGATGAAATTGGGGCTCGCAATCTCTCTTTAAAGGGTCCAGAGAGACTCTCTCAACCCCTCAACGGGAAAGGATTGGTCCAATGGCCCTGCATGGGCCGTTGGATCGGCCTGTGGTCCCCTTGTTGGCGGCCTCCGCCGGCCGATCGATGAGGACAACAGCTAGGAGTGAAGATGGACGGGATTGCCCCCCCACCTTCCAATCCCCCATTCGAATGGGTTTAAAGGCTGCGATCAAATCGCAGCTGTGGACCCATTCATAACTCTGTACCTTGCCCCGTCCACATCAGCATCAACATAGACAACCTTTTCAGCTGCCTCATCAGCCTTCCTTTATTCTGATTCGTCCACCAAGGGGTCCTGCTTCCGCTTCATCCGCGACAACCAATCAAGGCCCTTGAAAATAGAAATAAAAATATATTAAATATGGAGGATAGATCTCATCCGTCTGACCTTGTGAAAGAAGATCAGATGGATAAAATCGTATCCGCCTATTTAAAATGAGCCCAAAATGACACGGGCTTCGGGTCGGGTCAGCTCGAAGCCTGGTCATGGTTTTTCCTTTAAAATGTAATTGGATCGCGGCCCGTTGGGCCGCGATCCGTTGGTCACTTGATGGCCCAGCCAGCTATGAATCTAAAATAGGTCATGGGATTTCAATCCCATATCGGAAATATTTAAACTCTGAAGCGCTATATATTCTTTGAAATGTATTCTCAACTGAATTAAAATCATATACCTCTTGAGTGTGTGATCTCGACTATCACTATGGGCTTGAGTAGGCCTGTCTGATGGCCTCTTTGTGGGCTGCTCTGTGTGACCTATCGAGCAACGCCCCTTGCTGGCTGCGGGTGGGCTTGAGCACCTGCTCGTCCTCCTGCGGCCGGCTTGGGCGCCGATGCTCCTTGTCGGCCCTAGCTGGCCCAATAAATCCAATCCTTTATATATATATATATATATATATATATATATATATATCCTGCAATAGCGTAGCTAACAAATTAAATAGAACATTAGAATTTAACCATGTCTCAAATATTGGATTTTATTAAGAAATTCTTGAGTATGTTAAACATGTATAAAAATGACATTAAAATGCAAATGTTTATCACTTCCTCTGTTTAGTGCATAAAATACATTATTCCATAAAATTGAAGATATTACACGTGAAATGTTCCCAAAATGACTCTAAAATATGTATGATTGCAAGTCACATTTTGGGTCTATCAGGGAATATTCTTAGCAGGGAATATTTTTAATATTATTATGTTAGTTTTGCTGATAGATAGGTTATGTGTATTATAGGAGAGCTAGGTGAAGTAACTAAATGAGGATTAGTTTTTAGGGAGATAGAGAATAGTTATACTTTATTTTTAATATAACATAAGGTGAGGAATGGAGAGGAAAGTGAGTAATAATGAGATAGATAATAAGAAGATACTACTTAAGTATATATATTGATGAGGTGAAGGTATATTATATATATGATGGGATTTTAAGATATACATAGACAATGAGACAATTTATTTTAATTTTAGGAGAATATAGGAAATTAGGTTGGGAGAGAGGGGACTAGAGCATAATAGGAAATAAGAAGAGGGGGTTAATGTTTAATTATATGAATTAATATAAGATGCTGGAGAGTAGACTAATTTCTAGAATATGAGGCAGATCAATTAATATATTTCAGAATTATTTTATGTTATTTATATTATAAAATTGAAGATAAAAATAATACAAAATCAGCAAAAATGCAGATGGGGCACGCAAAAAATGCCTCAAAGAGGATACTACTGACTAAATTCAAATCTGAATGTGATTTTTAACTGCTACTGATTGAATTTAATTCACTTACTAAAAATACAAGGTAGAAATCAAAAGAAGAAGAGATCAGAATGTGACCCTAATTTCTCTGGGCAGGAGAAAGGGGTGCCTATTGTCGTCTCCTAATGTCAGTATGCTTCTCCAAGTGCTCTTTTTTTTCAGACATGATTTGGAACTCCCTGAAGCTTCCTTGGCACCTTCCTAAGCTGGTTGAGTGGTCATAGAGTTGTTACTGTTCTTGATCGACTGAACAAACTCTGGACGTGTCTATTATTGTCTTTCCCATTCTTGATCAAAAGATACAGAAATATAATGAAAATAGATCCTTTTAAAGGCTGAGGAAAGGCCAATTTAGGCTGTTGGTGGCTCAGGTGGCATCCTCATGGTCCCAAGAAAACCTTTGAAATTAAATATTTATAATAGTTCATTTCTCCTCCATTTGGTGCTCCACATGTACATTTCTCCTCTAATTAGTGTTTTCAATTTGGTGAGCCGCATCATCTTCGTGAGTGATGCCGCTACCAATATGTCACATGAAAAAATAAATGAAAATAAATAAAACGCCTTTTTATCTAGTCATCAGACCTTCTTTGAAAGGATCAGACAGCTGAAATCATAATGTGATAGCTTATTCAAAGTGATGTGAGTTTCATGTGGGGTTAGCTTGAAGCCTGGTCATCATTTGTCTCTTAATTCTTAAAAGTTGTGGTG
The DNA here is from genome assembly GCF_029677425.1 of Wolffia australiana. Classification (NCBI taxonomy): domain Eukaryota; kingdom Viridiplantae; phylum Streptophyta; class Magnoliopsida; order Alismatales; family Araceae; genus Wolffia; species Wolffia australiana. The sequence continues at coordinate 256,702 of NC_135844.1, forward strand.
TGTTGAGCTTGGCCTCATCTTCTTATGTTCCTCAGCCTGGGCATCATGCAACTTAAAAAGACAGGTAAAGCTTAAATCCAATATCAAAAAAATCAAAATTTTCAGCCGCTATGGAAATATTTAACCTGACATCTATGAGGATTTTAGAAGTATTGTATCATAATGCACATACATAGGCTTGTTATGCCTGCGTCGTTGTTGGGGGCATTATGGTGTTGCTTCCTTGACTAGCGCTGCACCTGCTTGCGCACCAATGCTTGCTGGTCGCTGGCTGGATTGAGCACTGTTGCACTCCCTGGTCTGCGACTGATTTGAATGCTCCTATGCCTAGATGGCTTGGCAGCTAGGCGCTACAATACAACTTATTATTATTTTTTTCTTTCTCCATTTTTTTCTTTCAGTTCAACCCTAAAACATAAAACTATGAACTAAAGAGAATAATTAAGCACAAAAATCTATTCCCTATTGACTTGTGGGGGTATGGTTTTTGATGCATGAAACAAATTTCAAGCAATGAAAGCTTAAGATCAATTCAGAATTGATACCTAAAACATATGACATATTGAGTACCTTGTGGGGAACTGTTTCCACCCTTGACTTGCTTCTTGGTAGAGATTCTTCAAGCCATTCAATTGTCCGACCTCTAGTGGTATCCATGCGACTAGAAGGTTCTCGGATCTCCTCTCCTTAGTTTCCACTTCCTTTTGATGATCTTGTACATATTCTCACCATCAAGATGATTGGTGGAATGAGTGGATAAATCAGAGAAAGACGAAAGGGGGATGGGGGGTGCCCAGATTTGGCTGCCTAGGCACATAAAATGGGTGCCCCCTTATGTATACTTATTAATATTTTTCCATAAAAACCTTAGAATAAATTATATATAACGTCCTTTTAGTAGTATGCGTGTGACCCTCTAGTGCCATAAATTATTATAGTTAATTGCTTTACGATCTAATAATATTTATTGACCAAACTTATTCTGATTAACTAGATCAACATAAATATTACTTTATCAAGATAAATTTAACCAAATCAATGGGTTAGGTGTCTAGCTCGTGAGTTGCTAAGCTACACCTCGTGCTCTAGATGATGTAGAGTAGTCTTGAACTCTCTTATGGAACCTTTTATGTCATTAGTTACCATACATATATATTCCTTCCTTCGCTCGAGACTCACATAAGACATGGTATGGTTAGTAGCAAATCCCTAATCTGACGTTCGGTGTACTATGTGTATCGGGGATCATTGGAGAATGCCCTCTCCAATATTCACACTACCTTGGCCAATGATTAATTTGCATTGTCTTTCTCGAGTCAATCTCCTCTTATAATGAGGCTGTATGATCCTGTCTTGACCACTAAATCACCTCTATGTACTGCTTACTACATCTCAGCTATGACTTTTTTGAATCCCATCATTAGGGGCTCACAAGCCATAGTCAAAACATAGTCGTCCATCCCCGAGATGTCCTTAGTGCCTCAGGTTAACGGATCACTTATACAACTATGACATGAATCAGCCTGATTGATATTTAGGTAGAATATTGTTCATGGATTCATACAGATCAATTCTGTGAACTCTTCCTCCAAAGAACACCCATCGTCTATCCTTAGTGTCTCCACCCTAATGGCCATAGGATTGGTCATACTTCTCTTATAAGTAGGATTGAATAATGTTATCCTTCATAGAAAATTTGATGTCCATCTTGACTATGCAATGAAGAGGATTATTTATAATACATGTTTAAATATCAGTTATCAGTGCATTATCATCCCTTTATAATTCACTACGTCATTCCACATATTCATGGACTTCATTATACATATCACACACAATAATAATAAAGAAACATTTCATTCAATGAACTTGAAATAACATATGGTGGTGTGATTGGCTGACAGGCACATACTATTCATCAATCCCCTTTTTAAATAAAAAAATGCCAAAATGTGTGGCATGTAAATTGGTGGAAATATATGAAACCAACAAGTCAATCACACATTCTATATCTAGTTCCCATGTTCATTAATAGAACATATTCATTATAGTGCACGTGTGATGCTCATAATGAAGTCCATAAATACATGATCAGACTTTGTGAATCATGATGAGATCGTAACACGAAGATCAGTAGTCTTTAAGAATGTGTTCCAAATATTCCTATTCGAAGGATACTCAAGCATGGCATTGAAATGTCCGGATAGAATAGAACTATCTAGCCTCACTCATATAATGAGTATGGCCGTTTCCGTAGCCATTATTATGGAAACACTAAGGATAGATAGTGGGCGTTCTTTAGTGGAAAGAGTTCATTGAATTGATCCGTACGAATTCCTGAAATGTATTATATCTAACTATCAATCAGGTTAATTCACATCATGATTGTGTAAGTTGTCCTTAGAAAAGAAACATCTTGTGTATGGACATTTTTACTTTGTCTATGGCCTACATGTCCCTAATCATGGGATTCTAAATAGCCTTATTTTGGGTGCATCAAGAAGTTCACAAAGATGATTGAGTGATCAAGATGCGATCGTCCACCCTCAGTTAGTAAATGGCAAACATCATCCTTCACGTCTCTCCTCACAGTGACGGAACTATGACGGATGACGTGACGGTGACAGTGACAAAGTTGTTGTCCTGTGATGGTATCGGTCACAGTCATGAAATATCTGTGATGGGTGACGTGACAGTGACGGAGGTTCTCGGACGAGTGACATGATGGGATGAACATCAAGGGTGACGTTGGTGAAGGAATTTTAAAAGAATTTAAAAAGGAAAAAAAATTTAAAACTTTTCTGCTTAGAATAAACACAATTGAGAGAAAATATTATTGGTCATATTAAGTAAAATTATTTCGCATGATATATAGGGAGTATTATATAAAAGCCTATGTTGTATAAAAATTCCAAATTATGGAGAACGCTAATTAAAGGGAAATTGTTTTTTCTCCTTATAATAGAATAATATGATTAATAGTGTGAAATATCTTTAATAAATTTAGTACTTTTAAATATTGAAAAGTTCATTAAGGTGTATTTTTTTAAGTACATAATTGAGAGGAATTATTATTGGTCTTATTGAGTATAATTTTTTCCCAAGATATATAGGGAGGATAAAAAAATTTAAAATATAAATAAAGGAAATCAATGGGAATTTTTTTCTCCTTAGAGTAAAAGGACAAAAAGTTTGCCACATCCATACATTAAATTTCTATGTTTAATTATGGAGTTAAAAATGAAATTTACAGCTAGAGAAATGGGGCGATAAATTATTCAACTAATTATATTTTTCAAAAAAAAGATTGTAAAGAAATAAAAAAGCATCTTGTCGTCTACTGAAATAAGTAAAGGGAAATAAGACAAACAAATTTCTCTATAATCTCCTTTGTCTTCTCTAGAGTCTTCATCATTACACCGCCCTGCCCGTACGCCGCCTCAGAAATCGAGCGTTGATAAGTAGGAATGCCCTTCAGCTTATCATAGATTCTAACATGATTGAACTGCAAATGCCTCCAGAATATGTTTGTAGATCCTTCGTTATGCCTTCTCAACCTATTCCGTTATGAGTTAACTTTTTGGTCGCGACATAGTATGCACACCCATATGCCCCCTGCCCAACCGCCGTATAATATTTTAATATTTTTTACTTACCTTTACGTGTGCTACGAGACATCCCAACCAAAGGCAGAGAGGTTTCTTGAACATCGTCTATCGACGAGTCTCCTCCTGAGTCAACGCGCAAGTCGCCATATGGGAATTCCATTCAAGACTAGTTCATTGAGAAGAGATAAACTCTTCTCATCACATTCAGCTAAATTCAAAAATAATGCATTGAGCTAAATTCAGAGAATAGCGAAATTGAGCAAAAATAATGCATTCATTAAAAGATAGAATATAAAAAATGATAGAATATAATATAACTCACAAGTGTATTCAGGGATAGAGAGATAAACCAATATTGACTGGAGATGATGAGTACAGATAGAACCATTAGAATAAAAAATGATGTTAGAACAAGTGCACGGATAAAAGCCATTTAGATATTGAACTAACTAAAGGTTGAGAATGCCCAAATAGGATCCTAGAGCAAGAAAAAATAGATGGATATATATATAAAGTTGAGAAGACGACATCAGACAGAACAATCGGACAAACCAACATTCCTAAAAAAAAATACATGATTAAAAATGTATATTGAGAACATTGAGAATTAGAACTAACTACATATATAGAGCACATAAAGAAAAACTTAGAACGAGAAAGGATGAGAGAGGAAGAATCTAACTCATGGGGTGCAGGGATAGAGAGATGAATGGTATGGATTGGAGATGATGAAGAAAGATAGAACTTTCAGATTGAACAAAATCCTTGAGCAAGATCGAAAGAGATGAATACATATGAATTGAAGATGATCAGATCAGACGGAACCATATGATTAAACAATGCTATCTAGATCCTTGGGTGAGATTGAAAGAGATGAATACATATGAATTGAAGATGATCAGATCAGACAGAACTATCGGATAAAACAATATTGTTGCAACATATGCATAAATTAACTGTATCTTGATAGCATTGAGAGTTAGAGGTAACAAGAGATAAAGAGTACTCAAAACAAAACTCAAAGCGATAGAAGAATGAGAGAGAAAGAGGAAGAGAGATGAAATGGATATGGAGTGGAGGTAATGTGGACAGAGAGAACTTTCAGATTCAACAAAATTTCTAGAATAAACGCTTAAATAAAATGCATTTGAGGTATAACTAATAACTGAAAAATAAACTAGAAGGTGATGTCAAAAACAAAGAGCGTAAAAATTAATCAGAGAGCGTAAATTATCAAAGAGTGTAAAAATTAATCAGTTTTGGATTTTGAGGTGAACTCATCACTAAATTCATGAGACAGTGTATCACTACATTTATGCTAATTCATAGGAAACAAGGAGATCTTTCCCTATTTACAGCTTTAAAGAACATTTCTATCTCCTAGAAACAAAGATGAAGTACAAAACTGAAAATGACAACCTAGAAACAAAGATCCCGCTTGATCTACGACATGAACTCAACTCCTTGATATCCCTTTATTTCTTCCTCAAATCCTTGCCCTTGACCGCTCTTTCTTCCTCAAATCCTTGACCTGCAAAGTGTTTTCATTTGCTGAACTGACGAAAATGGCGAGGAACAAAGAGCAGAGAAAATTACCAAAAGTTTATGGCATGTAATTTTGTCACAAGTCACGCTGACGCCGTCTGTTGATGAGACGGTGATGGGATGACGTGAAATATTAAAAAATGGTTGGACATGTGACTGGATGGGGATGTGACAAACTACTTGTCACGTTCCCGTATGTCACCACTTGTCATCTGTCTTGTCACGTCCGGGGTGTCATGTCCCGGAGGTGTCGTTCCCTACCCTCAAAATAAGAGGTGACATATCAAGGAAGACGACGCAATGAAGTCCTTGGCCAAGGTAGTGAAATATCGGATAGGGTGATGCGGGAAGTTGAGGAGGCGTTTGATGGCAGGAGTGGACGACATGCGCTTTTACAGGACCGGACTCGGATCCAACTACATGGTCAGTAGTGGGGGCTGGGGGGGGTGGGGGGGGCGAGGGGGGAAGTTGCCCCTTTGAGAGGTTTGGGGCAGCCTAAAGAGTAAACGCGACAAGCAGATGATAGAGGCTACGTAGTGGACACGCGGGTGGCCGGTGGCGTGCAGTGGCCTCACACGTGAACGACGGTGCATGGTGGCAAAGAGGAAGCTTAGGGCGATTCTTGAGAAGAAAAATTCAATTCCAAACATACTAATGATCCATTACAATAATCACCTATTTATAGGCCTTGGAGGAGAGAGAAAATAACTAGAAATTTCATAAAAGTTCAGAAATAAAATCCTGATAATAAATCAAATTTGGATCTTGGGTCCGAGGTTGATGATGACGACGTGTCATGACACGGGTCATCTCCTCCTTCGTGGTAGTGTCGCGTTAGATGATGGGGCATGGTCGTGTGTGCCACCAGTTTGATTTACATTTTCTCACCTTTTTTTCTAGGTAAACATTCCAATGTATAGACTAGACTTCAATCTTTCCAACACATCAAACATCACTAAAAAATTCCTATGGTAGCAAAAGTTACAGTGTTTTCAGTCTTACTACCCACCCGACAAAGTGACGTCGTCCACAAATTGCAGCCGAAGGTTTTCTTCAACATTAAATCTTATTTCTCACCCTTAAAATTCCCCAAAATGCCTAAAAAATAACCTTTAATTATTAGAAATTATCTAAAATAAATATGGTTTTATTTATTTTAAATTGTTTGACTAGTTTTCATTTATTTCATTGATTTTTCAATTTAGAAAATACTTAAAAATATATAAAATATATAAAATACAATTTGAAATGAAATTTACTCTCTCATAACTTGCTCCTTGTGGATTTGATCCTTACACTATTCTAAGGAAAATTTTATAAATATTGTTGCATGAGTCAACACCTTAAAATGACTTTTTAAACCTAAATTCTGGTTTATTAGTTGCCAAGCTACACCTCGTGCTCTATAACATACAAATGAATGTATCGACTCACTCATGGAGCCTATTTGTCATTAGTTATTACTTACGTTTAGTCCCTCATCGCCTTGATCCTCTTAGGATGACCTAGGTTATGATCGACCATCAAACTCTAATTGGTCATCTGAAGTAGTATTGATCTGTCCAGTCATCAGAGAAGTCTTATCTAATATTCTATACCTTTGGTAAAGGACTTTATCACATTATTTTCCTTGAGTTGTGTCCTCTTATACCTATGACATACAATCCCATCTTGACCACTCAATTATCTTTGTGAACCTTTTTCTGCACTAGAGTTAAGACAATTTGAAAATTCCATGATTAGGAATTTGTAGGACACAATCAAAAAGAAATAATTTTCCCACGAGATGTCTTTAGTGTCTCATGTCTAAAGACCACTTACACAAGTGTGACATGAATCAACTTGATTGACAATTTGGCACCATATAATTCAAGGATTCATATAGTAAATTTAGTCAACCACTAATGAGAACCCAATATTTCTCCTTAGTTTTGCCGCACAAATGGATAGGGATTTGCCCGTAATCATTATTTGAGTGGATACTTTGATATCCTTCCCAATTATCCTTCAAATAAGAATATTGAGAACACATCCTTAAAGAAGTAGAGATCTCTATATTACGATCTCATCATGATTCACTAAAGTTGGATTAATACATTGTATGTCTTTAAAAGGGATTAATTATAAGAATGAATAGTGAACGAGATATTGAGTGTATGATTGGCTTGCCAACCACATATATTTCCATTAGCTTGAGTGTGTTAAAAAATGGCCTATATAAAACTCATTTGGTGGAATGCTCGCAATGACTCATGAGAAACCATAAAATGATGTCAGAGGTAAACTAAACCCTCATAACATTTGATGGATCAAGGAGTATGAATGTAGCAGTGAAACAATTTTAGTATGACCAGTACCCCCCTCTATGGTTCAAGGACCTCTAGGACCAAGTAAGAAGCTCAAGCTTGATGATGGAAGCCCTAATGACATTTTCATTTCATATGTGAGAACCATAAAGCCCCTTAAAGCTAGTAAACCCTAAGGGGCACTCATCTATCATAGAAATGATGATAGTGCCCTAGCGTCATGGATAGACAATAAGGTCAACACCAACACTTTTCACACATGTTTTACCCATACCTATACTTGAGTAGGCTCAGGTCAGCCAACGAATGTGTCAACTAAGGTAGCAGAGACAGATCATGCGGTTGGCTTTACTTCATGTTGTGATGAACCTTATATGAGCTTACCATATGAAGCATGCAAGGAGAAACATATAATCACTATTAGGTCCCCCTAAAACTTCTTGATATAATGAAATGCCATTGGGGTTAGAATCCTACTGAGAGGTTCGAAAGAGGTCAGAAATTCTTTTTAAAAAACAAGATGTTTCTTTTATTCCCATTAGGGGATAATTAAATCAAAAAACTTGATAAGTGTATTAGTGGGTTTTTTTAATATTATTGAATTAGAGTTCAGTATGACCCTAGTTCAGGTTGGGTGATAGGGTAGACCTAGAGTAGACCTGACCCTCAACCTAAACTTATGTTTAATCAACTTGACCTTAGGTTGGATTGACCTGGCCTGTCTTGGGTTCTGTGCCTTGGTTCAACCATGGAATATGGTGTCCATGATACAAAAGCATGTTATCAATTCACAATCGATCTATAAAATCATACATCATATGTACTACATGGGGAACTTGTTCCACCCTTGACTTGCCCACTCAGAGATTGTTCTAATGTCTTTCATGTGCCACGCCTTTAGAAGGACCCATGTGTTTGAAATCCTTCAAGGAACTTTTACCAGCATAGGTTAACGTATATCTCCTTTTATACTCTCAGTATAAAAGGAGAGTATAAAAGCGAGACTCTCGAACAACTTAGGGTATGGTTGATTGTCAAACCTAATCCCTCATTCGATTAGTACTAATGCGTAATGCAGATCATTGGATAATGCCTTCTCCCGTATCCTCACAACCCTGGCCAGGGATTTGATGTATCGTCTTCATTGAGTTTATCTCCTTTTATATTGAGGGCGGATGATTCCGTCTTGACCACTCAATCACCTCTGTGCACTTCTTACTACATCCGAGCTATGACTTATATGAATTCCATCATCAAGGACTCACAAGCCATAGTCAAAACATAGTCGTTCATCCACTAGATGTCCTTAGTGTCTCAGGTCAACATATCGCTTATACAACTATAACATGAATCAACCTGATTGACGCTTAGGTATAATACCATTCAGGGATTCTTCAGATCAATTTAGTGAGCTCTTTCTACAAAGAGAAGCGACTATCTGTCCTTAGTATCGCCACACTAATAGCTACAGGATCAGCTATACTTATCATATAAGTAGGATCAGTTAGTATTATTCTATTTGGATAATTCAATGTCCATCTCGACTATCCATCGAATAGGAATATTTAGAATACATATTTAAAAGACTAGTGATCACTGTATTATGATCTCATCATAATTCACTAGGTCATTGCACGTATTCATTGACTTCATTATAAATATCACACTGGAATAATAATGAACGTAATATTTTATTCAATGAACTTAAATAAATATGTTGGTGTGATTTGGCTTGACGGCCGCATAAAATCCATCAGCCTGAACCCAAGTGAACCCAATCTCTGACCTGTCCCATTGGTTGGGCTTGATAAATAAATTGTAGTGTAGGGTGGGATCCAATGGAAAAAAATAAACAAAGGAAAATATTCATGATTCTATATTTTTATATTCATACAGTATACGATACTTCCACTGAAAGTACTCTAAAAATATTCTTCATTCTAGCGTTGATAATGGAATGAAAAACTAAAAAATGACTAAATGGAATGCTTAATGGGCCTGGCCTGTTTACCTCATTAAATATTGTGCTAGAACTTTGGCCGGTATGAATATTTGCTCAAGTCTTAATATTCTCCTCTGCTCACACCACGTCGTCCCCTTCGCTGGCCCGGGGAGGGGACTGAGCAAATCCATCCCCCCGCCAACAATTATCAATGGAAATTGCGCGATCTACTACTCAGCTTCATCCTTCCCCCGAAATCAAACTCTGTGATCTCCTCACTGCAGGAAGTTGACATCTTATCAATTCTTGAGAATTCTTCTATTCCCATTCTATCAAGTAAGCGTCGTCTATATTTTAGCCGTGGTTTCGCATTTTATTTTATCTTTAGGCTTGATGTGTATGCCATCATCAATTTATATTTCCCACGAGCTCGTAGGAGCTGCGGATCGTTGGACCCTTTTTCAATTTTGATTCAAGCGGCATTTTTGCGGCTGTTTTTCAAAGTTGTGTTTAATTTTTCATCTTTCCCACGGTTTTTTTTCTGGAAATGGCGTGGGATCTGCAGAGGCTGACGCCGGCTCGAACATCTTTTGTGGTTCCTAATAGTTCGAGGCTTCTATCCCGATTCCTGATTCTTTTGAGCTCTCCAGCAAGAAATAAGTCTCAATCATCAAAAGATCAAGCCCTTTGGGAGAGACCTTGTATTGAATTATTGATAGTTCGTGAGAATTTTTAATTCAGTTTGCAATCTTCCCGGGACAAAGCCTCAAGCTTTACCTTACCTGTCTACTCGAAATTACGAGTTAGATCTATTATATTACTTGGTAAGCTCCGGAACAAAAACTTCTTCTTGCTGGGCCATCAAATATCCCTTTTCAGTTTTACTTCGGGAGTCTTCTGAATCTCACTGAATCTAATCACTTCGTTTTACTGTTCAATCAGGTCACTTACAATGCAGTTGGGCTCTACAAGTATTCAGGTACAAGAAGACATTTCGGAGATCGGCCAAGATCACGTACCTTCCTCTGAGATTAAACCTCTAGGAATCGGTGAAGAATCTCAACGCTTCGATGATTCCGACGAACTCAGAAATCTCGTCAATTCAGATCAACCGCAATGCCGGATCTGCCTTGATTCTGAAGGTTTTTCCTCAGTAGCTTATTGAATTTGTTTTAAACTTTTTAACTTTCTGTGACGAACATTTGTTCTTATCTAAATCAATCATTCATCGCAGGTGAAGATCTTATAGCTCCATGTAATTGTAAAGGTACTCAGAAGTATGTACATCGGTCATGTCTTGATAGCTGGAGATCTACCAAGGTAAGACTTATCTTTACTAAAACTGGTCGAAAATACAGATATATCATGATGTTATGTGCACCATTTGGGCCTCAGGATTTTTTCATAGTCTATTTCCACAATTAAACTAAAATTACGTTTAACAGAGGCTTTGCATGTTTCAATGTAGGAGGGTTTAGCGTTTTCACACTGTACAGAGTGTCAAGCTGTTTTCTTATTACGAGCGAATGTACCTCCTGATAGGTGGTGGTTGAAATTGAAGTTTCAGCTCCTTGTCGTTCGCGATCATGCTCTGATTTTTGTTGTTGTGCAACTGGTAAAGTCTATTTATTCATTTTATCAAACTTTTAAAATTTATATTGCAGCCTTTTATGATTTCGCATTGAAATGAAATAAATTTGCGCAGGCAAAACAAACAGCAAAAGTTCAAAACTTCGTGCGCGGCTAAGAAAATTATGGGAAATTATGCAAATTGTTTCTTGCTCATAAACTTTTTATAGACCAGCTCCTTTAAATTACTATTCTTTCTGAATTTTGGTCGAAATGAAATACAAAATTACTGGGGCAAAACAAATCAGAGTAGGTTACAGGCACAAAATTTTCGTTACCTCTCACGACTGGCTAGCTTTTATCATCTCGTTAATACATTTTTCGAGGGCCTCCTGGAGACCCGCTGGGTTAGTTAAGCCCTGTGCAGTCTCTGTGGCACAGGGATTTTTTTAATGAGTTCTTTTTCCCCCCCGGATTTAGTCATCCGAATTATCTTAATCATGATTCTGATTTTGTATCATTGTTTTATGCCTAATTTTCCATCACTAAGCCTTCCTCTCCTACGTACAAGAAAACGCATTTTATTTTTTGAAGATCATAATCTAGTCACTTTTCCGGGCCATCTCAAATTGTTTTGGTGATCTATACTGCACACCTGATCAGAGAGATTCTCACTGCATCAATGCTCATTCACGCAGCATTCATCTATGCTCATTCTTTTTTACAGATCGTTGCATTCTTGGGTATATTACTCTACAGATTTTACGGAGAGGAGCTCAGAGAAATGTTTGACTATGAACAACATCCTTACGGCTTCTATTCTGTGGCAGGTCTCTCCCTTCGTCTCCTTCTCCTTCATTTTTTCTATCCTTGTCAATATAGAACTCTATGGAATAGAGAATTTCTATCTTTCGAGAACACCATCATTGTTCTACAACCAAACGAGCCAAAATCCTGCGTTTTATTTCTTGACACCGTTGCTCAAGTAATTATCTTAATCATGATTCTAATTTTGTATCATTGTTTTTTGCCTACCTACTCTGGTAGCGCAGTTTTGTCATTAGTCTTGTTTGGGCTGCTTTACGGGTTCTTCATAGCCATTATTTGCGGGAGAAGGATCAACGACCGACATTATCATGTTCTTGCAAAGCAGGAACTGACAAAGGTCTGGATCATATCTTATCCTTATTTAATAAATTGAAATTAGAGTCAAATTTGATAGATATTAAGAGAATCTGACTAAATGCATACTCTGTGAACAAAACAACCCTGAACCCTAAATGTGAACGATGGCTGCTATGCAGGAATATGTCGTGGAGAACCGAGAAGGGAACAATAGCCCACATCAGCTTGAATCCATCCATGTCACTGAGCTGAGGATGCTTGGACTCTATTAAGAAGGGATGTAAGCAATACCATATCTCTCTCCAGACCGTCATCACGGCAGGCATGATGACAGAGAAAAGTTCAGGAGCAGGGGAGTGGCCATACAAAACACTCTGACGGTGCCGAGTAAGATTACCAAGAAACAATGATAATTTCGGCATAGCTTCTGTTCTTTGGCATGAAGAAAGAATGTTGTAATAACGAAAGGTACATGCATAACTTCGTTGCCTAGATAGTACAACAAAGAAGACATGGATGTTCGTTTTGTTATACTATTACCTCTCTTTCCTTAAAAAAAAAGTTTTATTATTACCTCTCACCTGCAGCTCCGAAGAGGAAGGTTTGGATCATTCAATCGAAATGGAGAAACTTATGGAAGCCACTAGATTTACTTATATTGTTGCATAATGAAGAAAGATGGAAAGATAGATGGCTCCGGGGAATAGTGAGAGAGAATTTACATGTCTTCTGGAGTGTAGGATTATGTACAGTCAACTTAGTCTGGCTTTGCCCCCTCTCCCTCTCACTGTGCACGCTCTTGGGCTTTCCCCTGCGTTTCTGCATGCACATCACCATTAGTTAATATCGGCCGTCGAGGCTTGTAGTAACAATAGCAAGAATAAATTTTATTTCTACATTTTGAAAGCTCCGCTGACCCAAGATCAAGACTGGGCTTACTCTCCAGATCTGCGGCGCTATTCCTTCCATTTCTTCTTTCATGATTCTTCGCCTTCTGAGGAGTGTGTTCTGTTCTTGTTATCCTCTGACTCCGTAGATAAATCTGCTTTTTTCAGGAGATCAAATTTGATTGAGTGATGAAGCAACAGAGACTGGAAGAGGGTCTGTAACAAGAAGTAATGAGAGCAATAAAAGATGAAACAAAGCAAAATAAAAATATTGATATGGCTTCCCCAGGAACAACGAAGATACAGCAAAAAATTGAACATGATATAAAATACATAAACTGGTCGATTCCATATCAAAATTTATACTTTGGTGTCTTTGTTAATATTCTAAACAAAACACCTTTAATTTGATTTCTTGTATAAGAATGTGTGTGGACAATCAATATCCGATTGAAGTTTTTTGGACATTTATTATTAATAAAATTGATATTTATACCCTACTTATTTGTCAGAGAGTCGGCGGCTCTGTCAAATACAACAAGATCAAGGTCATTAAATAGCACTGAATAACCTAGGAATGGTAAATTCAACATTTTTTTTAAGCAAGGTAAACTGAACAATTTGCTGCCATCTAGCTGAAACTCAGATGGACAGGCTCGATTCTCGCGTTTAGATGGGTCAAGTAAAAAATAAAATAATGTAAACTTCTAGACACAGATCTTTCTTTCTGGTGAATGTTCGTCAGCTTTCAAACGGTTTTCCTATGGCCATAGATTGAATTTCGCCAAGAGACAGAGTTGTCGGAAGGTTTTGTTTATAAAACAAATAAATTACAGCACTATTCCGCATACAAAAGGAGGCATCTTGATCAAATTAGACGAAAAGTAAAAGATGAAAGACAAATAAATCTCGAGATAACTGATTTATTGCATACAGAGAAAGAAGTAAATCTAATGTCTAATCACCGGTATTCCAGCTCAAGAGAAAAAAAAACAACACGACGAATTTAGCTTCATATAGACACAGTAAGGAGAGTCTTTATTAGAATTTGAAAATGATTCGAAACCGATAAACCCGAACATTTCCTGCCAACGACTCCCGACAAACCGTCCTCAATGATTACGGGCGAACAATTAAAGAACTACCCGCTGCATCCCTGATTATAATCTAAACCAATGTCGAAATTTTATCTCATTCCGTAGTCATGTCGAAATCTTAAACCAAAGTCATAATTGATAGAATCCATGCAAACGGGCACAAAAAAAAAATCCGATTAAAGAGATAGAACCAGAACAAAATCAAGAGGAGGAAGAGGATCGAAGAGAAAAAAAAAAAAAGAGGAAGAACACAGCAAATTACCATCCACCAGATGAGAAGCGCAGGGCCAACCCCAGGCCGTGGTCAGAGACATGACCTCCTCATCCGTCATCGGGGCGGACACTTTCTCCAGCGCCTCGACCAGCTTATACGATTTGGTGCGGGGCGGAACCCAGTACGACGAACCCGGGACGAAGGGCAGCCAATCCGGAGCCGAACGACGGACGAGGATGCCATGGATGAGCTCTTCGAGCCGCCGCGCCGCGCCCGACTCGGACGACGCCGCGCCGGCCCCGCCTCGACCACCTTCCTCGACCACCAGCTCGAAGACCTGCGCGAACTTCCCCGATCCGCCCGACCTCCACCGAACGTGGCCGACGCGGGGCGACAGCGCCGCCGCCCATGGCGGAGCTCGCCGCCGGAGCCGCCCGATTTCGGCGGCGGATTCCCCGACCGCCGCCGCCCGCGACAAGCTTCGCGACATCGAAGAAGATCCGATCGAGCTGTGTGCGGATAAGTGTTCTCCAAGTCGTGCCCAGTTTATATATATAAGAGATGGCCCTGGTATGGGCCTGGGCTGTTCTCTATACCTCCTTAATTCGGCCCAATGGGCCAATTCTTCCTTGTTCAATGTTCATCCATAACTAAAAAAAACATTTTTATTAACTCGCTGAATTGTCATTGTCTCGTTTCTTTGTTTACTTGATGTTTTCAGTGACACTCGTTTCATTCTGAAATGATAATGTTTTTATTTCTTACTGCAGATTGTCCATCTTGATATATGTGTGCATGTATGTGTCGACTGGAGTTGTGTATTTTTTTTCATCGGTGTCTTTAGGATAATAGCAGAAAATGTGATATCGACAACTGTGATGACCCATTTATAAATAGTAAAGAGACTGCAAGAATGTTGGAGTCCTGATGAGGACAACCAGTCTTGGTTCAAATTGACTGAGCTTTAGGTGGGAAAATAACTGATTTTTGAGGATCCAAGGGTTATAAATACTCCCTTGTAAGGACATAAGACACCTTTTGGTGAATGATCATTTTGTTGTTTCTTGGCATTAGTAGCTGTATCCGGCTGTCGTGAGAGCAAGGACTCTGGCTTAGTAAGTTCTTGGGGGTTCGTTTACCTGTCGCTCTCTCTCTTTCTCTCTTAGCTTTTTCATGCCTCCTATTCTCTTATCTCTCTCCCTCATCATATTTCTTTTTTTTGTTAGATCTACATGGGGATTGTAACAAAGAACTCATGACACAATCTACAGGACAGAAAGAAGATGCAATCATCCAGAAAAATCAACAGGATGGACACACAAAAATTCTGGGATCAGAAGAATCCTCTCAAGTGGGAAAATTATCACTTGGAAAAAAATAAACTATTCCTGCTTCCTCAAAGAAGACAGGATGAAAAAAGAAAAAAAGAATGTTCCTCTTGGTTTACCAAGGTATCACCACTTGCGGTAGTGGAAAAAGCTCCACAATCTTCATTGCCGCAGTTGATTTATCTGTTCATATAGTTACATCATTGAGAAAAAAAAAGAAATGAGGAAAGTTATCACTTGGGAACTATAGGCCCTATATATTCTTCATATGTTTCAAGCAGCTACAGATGAAAAGGTACCGGCTTAGGGCATTTCAGCTGTCTCAGAACTTCACTTGTTTCCAATTCCTGTGGTTTATAAAACACCATGAGTATGGCCCATCAAAAGAAGAAATATGGAAAAACCAACACAGGAGCCACAATTCAACACTGCATCCAAGCATACTTTGCGCAAAAATGAATTTTGATCCGAAATTCAAATGTATATTAAGTGCCATTCAAAGTGCACCTGAGGAACAGCGCAATCAGCACGTGCAGGATCCCACAATACAGCACATGAACAGTCCCAGTCCTCTGTTGGCGTCATTGAGGCTGGAGCTCTGCAATTATTAGTATATTTAAAAATTCAGCCAGGAACATGATTGACTCCCAAATGCAAACCAGGGAATAAATCTTTTGGGGAACAAAAGTTTCTTTTAATGGCATCAACGACCTTGAGATGCATGGCAAATAATTAGGAAATAAAATAATTTTGCCCTCGGGATTATAAACATGTTGGAGTGATTGCCAATGTCCTACCTCAATATTGTATGGCATGCGTGCTGTCTTGGTAGAATACGTTAAGCGATAAAGTGGTAATCAACGCAAATGAAATAAGTCCATTTGAAGTATTTTCCAAACAGAATGAAAGGACCTCTTTTCTGGTCTACCAGAGTAGATAAAAGAACCAATAATTCAGTGATAAATTGGTTGGATCTGAGGCGATGGAAAGTATAAGACAGATTTCTATAAATAAGCAGGAATGGAGATGGAAAGGGGTTTCACCAAGTTGAGGAAGCCGATTCGGCCTGAGGGGGAATCAAGAATTATCTGTTATTGATCCTGATTCACATCTCCCTTTTTCTTGTACCCTATTTTAATTCTTCAACATTTTGATAAATAGAATCCTTCTTCCATCCTCATCTTCCATGGTGGAGCAAGATCCTGATACAACCCCACTCTAGGTGGGAAATGGAGTTTCCATTTCTTGGTTTGAATAAAAGGAATCAATGACCCTAAATGTAAGGCATTAGGAGTACCATAATTATTTTTTGTTTCGCTCCCTCTCACTGCCATTGCAACTGATAAGGCGGGCCTCTACCATTGACTGGGATGTAATGAGGAGTGAAGACAAGAAGAAAGAACAATTCTTGATACCCAAACAAAGAGATTACAAGGGGTTTTATAGGGAGCCCTAATGGGCTAATAATAGAAAGGGCCCTTAATGGGCTAATAATAGAAAGGAGCTAATAATAGAAAGAAGAAAAGAAAAAGGAAAGGAGACAATAATGTCAACACTCCCCCTCAAGCTAGAGCGTGGATGTTTTCCACACCCAGCTTGGAACAGAGCTCCTCAAACCGAGGGGCATGAAGCCCTTTGATGAAGATGTCTGCAAGCTGTTCAGCTGACGGAACATATGGCGTGCAGAAATTTCCCGACTCAAGCTTCTCTTTAATGAAATGTCGATCGATCTCAATGTGTTTTGTACGATCATGCTGGACGGGATCATGAGCAATGCTGATAGCCGATTTGTTGTCACAGAACAGCTGAACAGGGGAAGAAACCGGACACCTTAGTTCACGAAGCAGTTGGGTAATCCAAAGTGCTTCACAAAGACCATGCGCAAGGGCACGGAACTCCGCTTCAGCACTTGATCGAGAGACCACTTTCTGTTTCTTACTCCTCCAAGTAATAAGATTGCCTCCCAAGAAGGTGCAGTACCCAGAGGTCGACCGACGATCAACCACAGATCCTGCATAATCGGCATCAGTGTAGACTTCTAGACGCAGACCACTGTGACGATGAAACATTAATCCACGGCCAATGGTGCCCTTCAAGAAACGGAGGAGGCGATGGGCAGCATGAAGATGACTCATTCGAGGGTTATGCATAAACTGACTTAGAACACCCACTGTATATGCAATGTCGGGACGGGTGTGGGTGAGATAGAGCAGTTTGCCCACAAGTCTTCGATATTGTCCGGGCTCAGCCGGATCTTCATTCTCATCCGCACCAAGTTGATGACTCACATCAATCGGTGTCGAAATAGGCTTGGAGTCTTCCTTTCCCAGCTCGCAAAGAAGATCCACTGTATATTTCCGCTGACAGATGAAAATCCCACTCGAAGAATAAGCCACCTCAATACCAAGAAAATTTCATAATGGGCCAAGATGACGTATGGCAAAGTCCGATGACAGATACATAGCCAGCTGAGTAATGGACTCCGTATCATCACGCGTGATGATAATGTCATCCACGTACACGAGAAGAATAGCCACTCCCCCGGACATGGAATGACGGTAGAAAAGCGTGTGATCTCCATTACACTGACGGTATCCCCGGTTCTTCATGGCCATGGTGAAACGGCCAAACCAAGCACGAGGAGATTGCTTCAAACCGTACAACGCTTTCTTCAGGCGACAAACAACTGAACTCGGAGTAGACGGCACTAAGGAGGCATATCCAGGAGGTAAGGCCATATAGATCTCCTCAGTCAAATCACCATGAAGAAAAGTATTCTTGACATCATATTGCTGCAATATCCAGCCCCGATCGGCGGCAAGAGCCAAGAGAATCCGGACAGTGTTCATCTTGGCCACAGGCAAACGCTTTCCTGATAATCAATGCCATACTGTTGGGTGAACCCTTGCGCCACAACACGTGCCTTGTGCCTTTCAATAGAGCCGTCGGAATTGTGCTTTACAGCATAAACCCAACGATTGCCAACCAAGTGCTTGCCCGGCGGTAGTGGAACCAGATCCCATGTGTCATTTAGGGCAAGTGCTTGTAGCTCCTCCATTGCCCGACGCCAATGAGGAAGAGAGAGGGCTACGTCCACCGTCTTTGGAAGGGAGATAGTGTCAAGGGAGGTGAGAAGAGCGTGGTAGGATGGGGAAAGACGATGAGATGAGATGGATGCGGCTAATGGATACAATGGAGAAGGATGAGGGCAAGACACAAGTGCTAATGAAGGATTTTCAAGAGGAGTGGATGAGGAGGATGAGGGAACTTCAGGGGTAGGAGGAACACGAGGCTTGCGAAGCAAGAGTGATACCATAGCGTTTTCTGTCGGCAACGGCGTATAGGTAAAAGGACACAACATAGGGGGATAGAGGGATCCGATGGGGACTCTGCAGGAGGGTTCGATGAAGCAGAGGATGGATCTTTAGTAAGGACAGGTGGATTTGGGATTGGTGCAGGCAGAGGATCAGAGGACAAGGTGTTCATGGGAATATCAGATGGAGGCTCTTCGAGAGGAACAGGCAAGGAAGGACTTGGGACAGGTGACGAGGGAGATGAGTTAGGAAGAATAAGAAATTCAAGGATCTGATTGAGGTGGTAAAGAAGGAGAAGGTGGAGAAGAAGAGGGTAATACGGAGTGAATTCGTCAAAGGTAGCATCCTTGGTGACAATAAATCGACGAGAGGGTGGATGATAACATCGATAACCCTTTTGGGTAGAAGCATAGCCGACTTAAGACACATTGGATGGCCCGAGGATCAAGCTTGTCACGACCAAGATGGTGGTTAGGAGCAAAGCAAACGCACCCAAAGACACGAGGGGTAAGATTGGTTCAGAGAGAAATGTTGGGGAAGGAATGCTGGAGACAATCAATGGGAGTAGAGTAGTTAAGCACGAGACGGAAGACGGTTGAGAAGATGAATGGCACTTCAGCCCAAAATACTTTGGCACATGCATGTGAAATAAGAGGCTCGAGCCATTTCAAAAATGTTACGAAATTTTCGTTCTGCAACTCCATTTTGCTGGGGTGTAAGGACATGTGGTTTCATGGATGATGCCTTTTCTTGGAAGAAAGTACTTAACGTGGAATTGACATAGTCTCGGCATTGTCGGGCGGAAGCGATTTAATAGAAGTGCAGAATTGAGTTTGAATGAGAGAGTAGAACTGAGGAATAACAAGGAGATCTCTGATTTATTTTTCAAGAGATAGGCCCACGTGAAACGAGTAGCGCCATCAATGAATATACATAACCACCGAGCACCGGACGTGCTATGAACAGGAGGGTCCCCACACGCCGGTGTGAACGAGCAAAAGGAGTCGCCAAATGGGAAGAAGAAATAGGATACATAGTACGATAATGTTTAGCAATTCGACAAGCATCACAAACAAAGCGGTCCACAGAGTGGCCTTGGAAAAGTTTTGGAAATAAACGATAAAGAGTAGCAAAGGATGGATGGCCGAGGCGTCGATGGAGAAGCCACAAATGCTCATGAGGCACCGAAAGGGGAACTGCAGCGGCAGCAACAGCGAGGGGAGACAAGGGAGATCGAACAAGATAGAGACCCTCATGCTCCTCAGCAATGGAAATCGTCCTCCCCGACACCTTATCACGATAAAAACAGGTATTAGGAGTGAATGTAAGATCTTGGTTCAGATCACGAACAAGGCGGGATAAAGAAAGAAGATGATGAGCAAGCCGTGGAACATGAAGGACTTTAGTGAGGTTCATCGAAGGAGAGAGAGACACACGACCAATCCCAGCCACAGTGAGAAGATCACCGGAAGCTGTTTTAACTTTGGAGGAGCCGGAAACGGGTTCATAGGTCACAAAAGCTCTAGGATTGGGTGTCATGTGGGCAGTGGCACCAGAGTCAAGAAGCCAAGTGGATGATGATGACGACGGAGATGATGAAGGAGGAGAAGGAATGGTGGACATACCCGCGTTAGCTAGAGAGCACGAGCCCACGACTGGAGGGTCAAGCAATCGCCGAAGACGTTCCACTTCTTCAGGTGTAAAGCCGGGAAGAGAAGCACTCGCCGAAGACGCTCCACTTGGAAGAAGACCATAGGACAGAGGCACTTGACCAGGCATCGGTACTTGGTTGACAGAAGGTGCAACCGTAGCGAGATTGCTCTGTTGTGTTCGCTCCGCTGAAGCTTAAAGCACGCCTCCTTGGAGTGACCCCGCTTTTGCAGTAATTGCAGAAAAGGAAGGATCACCTTGGAGGATTCCTCAGTCCGAGTAGATGGACCACGAGACGAAGCTCCTGCTCCAGTCGATGTGGTCGTCACCGAGGGGCGCGTGGAGGAAGACGAATGTGCTACAAGTGCAGAAGCCGGGGTCTGGGACTGCTGAAAGCGAGATACTTCAATTCTCGCGCTGCGAAGCGCATCCTTGAAGGAAAGCTCTTTCTCCCGGTGTATAAGCTGAGCCCGCATCGCTTCATATTCCGGGTTAAGTCCTATAAGGAACTGAAAAACCCGAAGTTGAAGAGTGTACTTGCGATCCACCGAGTGAGGGTCCGGAGGCATGTAGTAATCAATCTCATTCCACAGAGAAATGAGTTCTGTGCTGTACTCCATGATCGCCCTGTCTCCTTGACGCAGATTGGCGGCCCGGTGCACTAGCTCATACAGTGTGGCAATATTCTTTTTCTTGGAGTGGCTGTCAAGGGCCGCTTCCCACACGGCCCGGGCAGACTCAAGAGACAGAAATTCACCCTTGATACTCGGTGAAATACTATCCAAAAGCCATCGATGGACCACCCTTCAACGCCTAGCCAGTCATAGTACTTGGAGTCTGTCTTGGAAGGCCCTTCTTCAAGTAAATGACGCATCAGTCGCCCTTGAGAGTAATCTGGACATATTGCTGCCACTGAAGAAGGTTAAAGCCGGTGAACATCCCATCTGGAGGCATCCGAGGCAGAGAAACGGTCCAGGTGAAGCCGACCAATTCCCGACTCAAGAGGTGCCTCCGGCATTTGACGTTTGACCCACACTGGGTGGCGTCGATGCTGGCGTCGATGCTGGCGTCACACCGGAAACCGATACAGGCTCCGTCATCTTGATCACAGAATGAAGTGTCGCACGAGGAGCACACGGCTGCAGGAATGCCCGCGGCTATTGGCTGCGTGCGCGGCTGAAGAGTCGAGGAGGGAGCGCGGCCGCGACCGAGAGGAGAGCGCGCGGTCGAGAGGGAAGCATACGCTGCCGAGAGAGAAGATCAGCCGAGGAGGGAGCGCGGTGCGGGAAGCCGGAAATGTGGCCGGAAAGAAGCTGCGCCGCCAAGAGCAGGTAGCCAACCGGAAGGAGAAGGAGCTCAAGATCGTGGCGAATGTAGAAACGCCAGAGATCGGAGCTACGGTCGAGCCCAGGAACCCGGATTAGGGTTAGGGTTAGGGCTCTGATACCATGAAGACAAGAAGAAAGAACAATTCTTGATACCCAAACAAAGAGATTACAAGGGGTTTTATAGGGAGCCCTAATGGGCTAATAATAGAAAGGGCTCCTAATGGGCTAATAATAGAAAGGAGCTAATAATAGAAAGAAGAAAAGAAAAAGGAAAGGAGACAATAATGTCAACAAGGAGCCTGCTGGAAAATTACCAGAGATAAAGGTCGAAGCCAAATGTCCAAGTTTGTGCAATTTCAACCTCAGCATGAGTCTCAGAAGGCAAATTCGATGATCAGCACGCCAAAAATTGGCAGATGCAGAGCATGATGGCCTGGCTTTTGTTGAGCACACCACGCAAACCTCTTGGTGACTACCTCCAGCATTGGCCTGTGTTGCCACCGCTGCAGAGCCCCCAGGCCTTGCAATCATCCTTGATGCCATGCAACTTTCACCAACGCCACCATGGTCAATGGAGGTGCACACCACTCTGTTGCCTGGGCTGTCACAGCTCTGGGCCCTCCCCCCTTTACAGTCTTCCCCAGGGGGAGCTCAAATGCCACCTACCCAACCCTTACTGAGGGATCTTGACCTTCAGGCCTGTCCTACTCTTAGGGAAAGGATGATTGGGCTCACATGACCCAGCGGACTTCACTGTCATGCACTCTGACGCCAGAGAGGATCTTGCCGGGACTCTTGCCCAGGGCGGTTGTGTGCACTGATGTACTGATTCCAGGTATTAGGGTGGTATGATCACCTTCATATCTCGGGGTAGTTTCCTAATTTTTCCCTCTAGGAGAACTTTTTCATTAAAGTTTTAGTGTGCTTCTCCGCTTGAATAGCTGTAGCCCTCTTCTGAGAGGGCAGACAAGAAGTTATCAAAGTTGTGTTATGTTCAGTCCTTTCTCTCCTGGGTGATGTCCATTCTGTCAGTATTCTCCTCCAGCCAACATCCATCCTGGCGTCCCCTCTCTGCCAATGATCTTTCCATCCCCATCAGACCGTCCTCTATACCTAACCTCATCAATAAGAAACCCCAGGTTCTTATCATAGGGTAGGTCTCTTACCCATAGGCAACCTGGTATGGTCAATGCCATTTCAGGAGGCTGCCTGAGGCATGTTCTACATCCTCAACCTCACACTCAAATCTAACCACCATCTGCATAGGATGGGACAACTCCAACCACCTAAGGAATGACCACCTGACAGTGAATATGCCCTTGAGCTGCAGGATGACCAACAACAGCTCAATGTTTGCACCCTGTTACGATCTACTAAGCACATTAGGTGCATTATTGTCTTTTTGCATTTCCTTAGCATTTCCCTTTAAATATGTAGCCCTCCTCGTTGGAGGGCAGGACATGGATTATTGAGTTGTCTTCCTTCTAGTAGTCTCTCCCCTCTCCCTCGATGACACCCACTCTGTCGACTCCTCCGGCGACGTCCACTCCGTCGTCCCTCCAACCGCTCTTGACCCTTCGGGACGTCCACTCCGCCCGGGTTCACCGGTCTTCGATACGATCCCGGCTGGGAACCCATCACAACCAAGGTGCAGCAGCAAGATAAGGATTGTCACTGGAGTTTGTTGGATAACAAACTCTACCCCTCCAGATCCACCCACCACATGATCATGCACCGCTGTTTCACACTCCCCACCTCCTCATAGAGATCCACTAAAGAGCTTCAAAACAGGTGATATTTTGAGCTTTTTGGGCCTTGAACCAGAGTAGTGATTCCAGAAAGTCAAGCATTATTTCATGTAGAACTCATGTGCCCAGAAGATGAGCAGCAGGTCAAAGAAGATTTTGGAATTGAGGAAGCCTATGTGGCCGACAAACCAGCTTGAGGGGAAGTATCTGGTAGAGGGGGAAGTATTGATACAAAGCTCAAGTGTATTTTGAACATGTTGGCCAATTTGTATTTTGAACATGTTGGATTCCAGTAGGAGGAAAGAAGACATTATGTATGGAAGCATTTGTTTTTAGTTGAGTTGTAGTTGAATAAATCTGTTTCCCTCTGTTAGTACCCCACTGAAAGTCTACAAAAGAAAGTCTCGTGGGCCTCCGCAGGGCTCACAACTCGCATCAGCGCCCATTACGGCGGAAGTAAAGGAAAGGGCGTCCTTCTTAAGGGGAGGGACGGAGACGGAAGAAGGCATCGAAGAACTGGTATCATACTCTTCCTTACTCTCTCTCCCTTCCTCGCATCTCCCTCGTCCTGCCTTTCCTTGACCTAACTGCTCTTCCCACTGAGTCCCTGACCCCTTACTCCTCCCAGGTTACCGAGCGTCCGACGGCCGCACCTTGAGGAAGAGCTTCCCCGAGACAAGGCGTCCCCTGTCTTGTTCCCCTGGAAATCTCGTTCTCTTTTCGTCCCCCGTTTTGTATCCATGGGTGTTAAAGAACCCTTTGTGTTGCATAAATCTTGGATCTTCTTCTCTTCCACTCACCCGGAAGGCTGGGATCTTATCACCCTCCCTCTTGTCCTTAAATCTCCCTTTGTTCCTGATAGAAGCCTAGCACTCTATCACAGTAGTTTCTCAACCAGAGCAAAATTATGAGAATAATATTTCAACAAGAGAAGTTCTACATTCATCGGAAGAAAAGTCTAGAAAGGGGAGTTTCTTGAATCCTTCGCTCAGCAATGATTTAATAATGAAATCCAGCATTTCTTCAAAAAAATAATGCAATCCAGCATTGAAGATCACTCGGCATCATATTGAGCTTTTATCATCTAAAATATATGGAAATAAGATAAACCTTGATCACACTTTTATCATCACATTGAAAAATAGAGATAATTTAACAAAGTAGTTATCTTTAAATAAGATCCAGATTCCAGAACTGGCTAACCTGCGCCACTTTCCACATAAAATTCCTCGTTTGCCAACTTCTGCTGTAAGCATAATCTTCCCTCGACATTGAAGCCAATTGCTACTAGACCCAGAGCATGAAAATCTACTCCAGCACTGACAATCAAAAGAAAACAATACGATTTAACAGAAGTTTGTTTTATTTCTGCGAGAAGTGATCAAGGAAGATGGCTTACTTTTAAATTATCTAGCTCCGTAGGGCTCAACTCCAAAGAATTTGAAAAATATTCATCATCTCTACGCAAAATAAATCAAATTTCAGAAAGCGTTGCGATAAAATTCTTCTGGAAAGAAAATTATTTTCTTTCGGTGACTATTCAACTAATAAATTGGAAGGAAAATTAATCGTTTTGCATTCTGAGAAAACTGATGAGAAACAAACTTTTCGAAATTGAAGAGAAACAAAACTTTAGCTTTGTTAATGATGAATAACTCATTCCGGAGATTTGACTCAAGAAGAATCAAGAGAATCAATGTAATCAATAAGAAAATAGGAAATTTAAGACAAGGAGAAAATTAAAGATGGTGGAGGAGAAACATACTCAACAGCTGGTCCTTCCCATCCCGGAACCTTTGCTTGGAAATCTTTGCCAACCCTAACACGCGATGTGTGCAGATCTTCATCCATTAACATGTATAAAATCGGACCTTGCGTCTCGCGTAACATCTTCCTCCTCTTCTTTTCGCTCATCAACCAAAAAAACCTTTCTGCAAGACTACTTGGCGATGCACTCAACCCGTTGTTTGAACAAGGCTGACAGCACCATTGGTCTAATGGAACTTTTGTCTCATTACAACAGTTTAAATGCCATGCTTCTTCGCAAAGATCACAAATCAACATTTTCTCCGGACTTCCCTTGAGCCCGCATAATTTGCACAAAAACCAAGAGCTATCATCAGTCTCGACTTTGATCTCGTCTGGAGAGCAACTCTCTTGAGCAAGTCCCCGATTGTGTTCTGACGAAGAATTATGTGTTGGTTTCTCAGAATTGCTCGATGATTTTCTGAGATTTTCATGATTAACGCTGAGAGATTTCCATCGAAGGGGTGTTGAAGAAGTCGATGTATCTAAAGAAAGTGAAGGGATCGAGTATCTTTCCCAAGTACTGCATCCAAAATTGAGGCCAGAAGAACAGCCCCCCCCTTCCGACAATAGAGCAACAGAATTTCGAATTTTTCTTCGCTTGTATACATGATTCGTATGCATGTTTGAGACGCTACACTGGAGGAAACCTGGCTAGTAGCATTCGACAATACGGACGAATATGTTAAAATTTTGAAACGAACGGCATCCACCTAAAAAAAACCCGAATTTGCAGAATGAAATCGAATACTAGATCATATGCACTAATGTCAATAACTTGATGTAAAACTGCAAAAAGTTGTGACATGATTCTAAACCAGCCTTTAGTGTTCTATACCAGTAGATCCATAAACGAATGAGCAAGGAATAGGACATTCCTTTAGGGTTAATTAAAATGAACAAAAAACGTAAGATTCCCTCACAAAGATCAAACCAGATTATGCGATGCTCGGATCATTAATTTAAACAGAAAACATGCTTTGAACAACTTGAACACAACTTTTCTCGCTCTAATCCACAACTTTTTGGGTGAAATTATACAAAAGCTCGTCCAATTCAAACACTCAAAACAAAACGATTTGCTTGTGCTTTATTCTGATCGGAACGCCTGCAACACAAACTGTCCAAAGAAATTCAAAAAAACACTGTCTCAAGCCAATTAATATATTTCGCCATTTGTAATGGCCATTGATGATACATTTAACGAACACAGCCAAAGATGCATTATCGAGAGAAGGGAGACTTGTCACGGGTTGAGTCGAGAATGGTAGCCTGATTCATTTCAAACGTGACAGAAACGAGAAAGACTCCCACCAGAGAAAACTAGGTTAGTTTTGAGTTTCATTTTGGAGGCAATACCGTCAGTTTCGGATTGACAAAATCATCAAACAGCAGCTAAGATTTTTTTGCCCTCTTCCTCCGTTCATTCGACATACACACGGCAGCGGTTCCAAAAACACGGACTACACCACAACTTCTGACGAAAAAGAGGGTACACATCTCAATTCACAGCAAATATGTAAGGTTCTCTATTAAAAATCATGATTGCCAACGAAAAAATGCGTAAATCTAATCACTGGAAGCTTTATTTTATTCGCATCCCGCTTCGATACTTGAGTGATGCGTTTGAACAACAAACATAGAACATAAACCCGAGATAGCGAAGTGACTACAAGGCTTGTCGATTCTTTACCTTCCAGGTTGGAGTTTTGCGGCTCTCTTCTTTTAGATTCTTCCGTGTTGACACAAGGCAATGGAGACTCCATCAATCTGGTTGTGAGAGAGAGAGAGAGGGAGAGCGAGAGAAAGAGAGAGCAGAGGATGATTCTCCAACTTGAAACAACAACTCTCTTCTTCCCACCTTTTATTGGGCCCCGGGAAGTAAAAAAAAATATAATTTTTTGGACTTCCTGCGGTTCAATTTACCTTCAATTTTCGGCTGATGGCCACCCACAAACAATTCGATCTAGACAACCACGCAAAAGGAAAAAAAAATCAACCATTCCCCCTCGCTCTCCTCCGGCCGTCAGATTGAATGCCGGCCTTCTTGATTGATTTCTTCCGACATTGTGCTCGTTCTTCACGGAGTCGGTTGTTGATCACACTGACTGCACTAAATCTAACGATCATTCTCCCCGCGAGCAAGAAGTAAACGTGGGTCTTCCGTAGAATCGAAAGACGGGCCGCCGCGACTGATTACTTCTTTGCCCAGGAATGAATCAACCGCAAGAAATCATCTTTGCCCGAACCCATCTCGAATTGACAATCTTCCATTCATTGATTCCGGGAACGCACCCGCGCGAACTGTCCAGATGAATTTTTTTAGGGATCGATAATCACATAAAAGCAATGAGGAGAGGGTCTTGCACGGAATTTCACCCCCTCGCCTCGCCTGACACTGATTTATCCCGCGATAGCGCAAGAAGTTCATCGCCGAGCCGGAAGGGACGAACTAGGGTTCTCGACTCTCGAATATCTTCTTGGGTTGAGAGTTTTGGTTGATTTTTGATCGTGGGGATTCGAGCATCAAGGAGATATGCCGCACAAGAGCAGGCCCATGACGGCTCTGCTGCTGTTCACTGGGGTGAACGCTCTTCTGCTGACGACGATCACTCCAGTTTATGATTTTGTCTGCTTCCATCCTTTCTGGGAGAGAAGGGTAAGCTTCTCTACGCATTTTCTCTTCGTAATCAATCTTATTTTCTTCTATCTCGATCTGGACTTTCGCTAACAGTTGAAAAACGTTAGAATGAGTCGGCACCGCGTCTGTCAGCATTCTTTTGATTCCAATTTCTACATTGGGTGGAATCGGAGGCATATTCACGAGAAAGTGAAGCTCTTGAGGCATCTCCTTTTGGTAAAACCTTTCGAAATTGATTGACGTCTGCGGGAGATCTATCAATAATCCATTGAATTCGAGAGGGAGGGTCGAAAAGAAGGTGGAAGAAGAGAGAGGATGAACAAGAAATTCAATGTCTTTTTACGCCCTTGTGAATTTGATTATCCAGTCATGTACGTCTCAGTAACATCAATGTCTACTTACACCCTTGTGAATTGAAGAAAAAAAAGAGATCCGTTTCTAGCACTTTGATCAATCGGCGGCGTGTTCCCAAGTTGCTTCACAGGATGGGAAGTCATGCCATTTTATCAGGGCTTCTGTTCCCTTGTTGGACTTGCTGTTTGCAGAACGACTTGCAGAAAACTCTGCTAATATTCCTCCTTCGATGAAGATCTGTGGTGGATATTGACTCGGTTTCGTCTGGATCAGTGGCCGCTTCAATTGAGGTTTATGAGGGATTGGATGGATTGCAGCAGACGCTGGCAGATCTAATCAATAGCTGACATCTCCAATGAATTTCAGGATGCCATATGGGCCAAAGTATTTAGGTCCTTGTTTATCGTTGTGTTTCTATACCAAGGACTTCATCCGCTTGGGCCTTAACTTGAGATAGGCCAGAACTAGTGGTTGTCTATCAAGAATCAAGATAGATAGAAGATGGCAAAAGAATCGAGAAGAGTAGGATGAGGATGACCAAGAATCGCTGAATACAACAATTTTGATCTTTCAACAGCTCAATGTGGCACAAGAATCCAAGAACATAAATTCATTGAAATCCCTCATCACAGCTCGCCGAGGGGTATTATATACTCACAATTCAAGAACGTCCAGTGTCATTTTCCGCCCTCATTACTGATGTGGACCTACTATTTTTCCTTCGCTGATAGGTCCAGGGAGGGGTCTATCACTCTGCCACTTGAAATTGGAGGTTGCGTCTGGCATAAATGGATACTTCTTTAGCTGAGGTTTGATTTTTTAGTTGTTGTAACTCCATGAGATCCATTATTTGATTCTTCTCCATCAAGTGTTGATCTACATCATCCATGGGAGATTTTTCCTCAGTCGAGTCTTACTGGTGAAAGTGTGTCTCTTCCATGTTCTGCTTTCAACAGAGTGAGTTTCAAAGCGGTGTGTGTTACGATCCCCATGGAGATCTAATGTGATAGGTTCAACTCCGAACCTATCTGAACTCGAAATTCCAATCAACGATATATGCCCAAAGAGTACTTGTGTTCCAAGAATGGTAAATTGCAAGGTATACACGATATGGTAACGTAGGCGACCGAGACGTCTCCTCCCTCCAGGCGGAGCTCCTTCTCGATACTCGGGTGTCTCCTCCAGATCTGGAAGAGCTCCTCCCTCCAGGCAGCGTCGGCTTGATCCTCCGCTCTGGCCCCCCCGATGTGGTGATCGGCAGTTGTGTGAAGAAAATGTTCTATTCCATACCTGTCTGTCGACCCCTTTATTTATAGGATGGCTTCACGTAGGCTTGAGGTCACAACGCCTGGTCAACGGTGCGTTGACCAGGCACTCTCTTCTTCTTTCTTTGATATTTTCTTGAATGGTACTTATCAATACTCCCTCCATGGACTTTAAGCTTGTCCTCAAGCTTAGATTGAGGAAAATAGCGTTGAAGTAATTGTGCTCCCTCCCATGTAGCTTCGCATAGAGGCAGATTTAACCACTTCACTGGCAAGTCTTTCTTTGTATCATCTTCCTGTGAGAGGAAAATAGTAAGCTCTCGTTGGTATTTATATCCTGGTGAATGATTGTCGTTGAAGTGGTAACGCCATTGCTTCTCTTTTCTACAATAAACTTCATCAATCAAGTGTCTTATCTTTTCCCTCTGTAGCTTTGTGGAATATTCAGTGGATGCTGATGCTGACAACTGTGGATAGTTGAGTTCAATAGGTTCTGCTCTGACTTTATTCTGCATATATGAAAAAAATGACAAGGATGAGTGGGTATTGGACTGAAAGAATTGTGCCTGAGTTTCTTGCAATGAAGAACCAGTTGGTCTGCCTTCAAACTTTTCCTCATATATCTCAATGTCAATGTAACCCTCTACTGAGAAACCCTCTTCATTTCCTTCTGATGCTCTATTTTCCAGATAATTTTTAAGAATAATGGCATTTAGGTAATAAGCTGCATCATGTACTGATATGGTCAGAGTTTGCCTCCGGTAATGTACCCAATGTTGCAACTTCAAACTATGTCTCAAGCTCCTCTGACAAGAGACAAGTTTTGTGAATTCATGCCAAAGAGTCTGAAAAGTAATTTCCCATTCCCCATTGGAGATTATTTGGAGATAGGAAAGTATTGTGAGTCCCATCTTACTGTAATCGGGAGTAAATGTGCTGAAGATGATCATGTGATATTCTGATTTTGCTAGAGGCAGTTTTATGAAAAGAAACTTGGTGATGGATTGAAACATCCTGCCTGCTTCAAAAGTTTTAGTTATAATTGTAGCAGATTTCATTGGAGTGGAGAACATCAAAGAGCCTGTAGGTAATGGAGATCTTCTGGAATCATAAGGTGAATTGGATGTACATGAGTTGACAAGCTCCGTATAATTATTTCTATGTTCTCTGGACAGACAAAACGGGCGATAAGAAATGACCAGTTGCAATTCTTTTACTAAATCATTATAAGCATATGGATGTATGCTTTGTAAAGGTAGATACCAAGCTTGCTCCAGCCGAATTAAGATGTACCCTTGAAATTGCAACATGTTCTGAGTCGCTGAATCAAGTGTAGACAGTATGTTGGGTTCAACAATTTCTGGTTCACCCCCATACTGCATTTTAATATCTGCATTGAGAATAAAAGGAATAATCCTTGAACATTGCGACTTAATCATTTCGTCATTGTATGCTTTTCCCGAGGTATATTAAATGGAAGAACATTTCTTGTTTGTTGTCCATATAAATTCTTTCATTCTAAGTCTCCTCCATAAAGCGAAAAGAGATATCGAGCACCAGTATAACATACTCTCAACTTCACCATCATACAGTGTCTTTACATCTCGGAATCTGTTTAGGCAATGCTCGGTATGTATTATCCTCCTGTAATTTAAAATAGCAGCAACCAGGCACATGATATTCTTTACGGTTAATGTTGCAGGTGGTGATGTACTGTCATCGTGCCCTTCTCAACAACAAATAAATTCAGCAACAAGCCACAATTGAGTAAATAAGATGTTTGCATACTGCCCTCCTGATGGACGTCCCTTTATAGTTTCACTCACTCTAATGTTCCAAAGATGCTTTCCTATAAATGAAAAACTTGGATGGATATATTCCACTTATGTTACGAAGATTGTGTCACCAGTGCATCTCATTAATGACCAAGGAATTTCGGATTGAGTTGTATGAAAAACTAGTAAGAACAGTGGAAATGATACCTCAAATTGTTCTTCTTGATCTTCTTTTTGAGGAATATCCAAATGTAACACTGGAGAGAAATCTAGCTTACAAGTCTGTATACTTTTCTTTTGATGAATGGTTCCAGCTTGGGCACATTCTTCTGAAATATCTATTCTTGTGATATCTTGACTGCTGCAATCCCCTCTGTTTAGTGCGGGGCTTGATACAACACTCTTCATCGAGGTTACCGCAAGGGGAAAATCCCCCCCTTGCAGGGTGGGTGGCAGCGCCCCTTCCGAAAAATTCTCCTTGCTTTTACCTGTCATTTCATATGGAGAAAATGCCAAATTTTCACAAGAAGTGGCTACCGTAACTGCCTCACTGGGGTCTTGATCTAGGCTTGACAATTCTCCTTTTTGGCTGTATCTGACATGATTGAGTGAGTTCCCGCCATGATGTGAAGGTGTGCCTTGGCCAAATACTTCCCGATTTACTTCAACTTCAATAGAATAATCCATGACTTCCTGGATACCATATGGACGATATTTACGAACTTCTGCCCTGATTTCTGCTTTGAGTCCCTGCAGGTAAGCATTCTCCAAAATATCCGCGGGTATATGAGGCAAACAAGTAGTTAGCTTTTCAAACTCATAGCGAAACTCGCTGACAGATCCTGTTTGATGCAAGTTGAATAGTTGTTGATAAATTGCTTTAGAGGAAAATACAAACCTTTGATAAAACTGCTGTTTGAATTCTATCCAAGAATCAAATCCGGTGTGCTCATACGTGTATGTAAACCAATCTGATGCAAAACCTTTTAGGTGTAATGACACGATATAAATCTTCTTGGAATCTGATAAGCATTGCGACCGGAAAATTTTTTCGACACGATTCAACCAAATTTCTGCGTTTTCTCCACGGAAATACGGTAAATTGAATTTTTGAAAACTCGATCTCTGATCTAGTCGATGATCTTGATTTGATAAAATCTGTGAATCCTTCTGAGTTGTTTGTGTATTATATACTGATGCAGTTGGAATGCTACCTTCCAGTCGTAGATTCATAACCTTCAATTGTTGAAGAATGTCAGATAAAAGTTTTGCTGTGTCTGGATGTGCGAATGCTTCTTCCATGATGCCAATCAGTGGAGTCAGATGATAGATGCACTCACACTGTCAACTATAAGGTGCAACTGTTAGCATGAATGTGGATGGAGAACTCTTAAGATCCCCTTGGACCTTTCTTGAAAATCGGTTACTACAAAATCAGTTTCTTGAAAACCAATTTCTTGAAAATTGGTGTTTCCGTCACTGTTGTACTTGCATTCTTCGATGTGAACTTGGGTAAACGACAAACAACTGAAAATGTGATTGATAATGATTCACCAGAAGAACAAGATGCGATTATATTGTCCTTGAAAAATCAAGAAACGGTTATTTCCATAAGATCTTTCTTGAAAACTTGTCTGCTGATCGCACAATATCTTCTCGGAAAAAATAATCAGACAGACTTTCTTTGTGGCGTGATTTCGCAGGATCACTGCTATGATACCAGTTGATAGGTTCAACTCCAAACCTATCTGAACTCGAAATTCCAATCAACAATATATGCCCAAAGAGTACTTGTGTTCCAAGAATGGTAAATTGCAAGGTATACACGATATAGTAACGTAGGCGACCGAGACGTCTCCTCCCTCCAGGCGGAGCTCCTTCTCGATACTTGGGCGTCTCCTCCAGATCTGGAAGAGCTCCTCCCTCCAGGCGGCGTCGGCTTGATCCTCCGCTCTGGCCCCCCCGATGTGGTGATCGGCAGTTGTGTCAAGAAAATGTTCTATTCCATACCTGTCTGTCGACCCCTTTATTTATAGGATGGCTTCACGTAGGCTTGAGGTCACAACGCCTGGTCAACGGTGCGTTGACCAGGCACTCTCTTCTTCTTTCTTTGATATTTTCTTGAATGGTACTTATCATAATGAAAATCAAGAAAGGAATAGGAAAATAGGAGTGCGGAAGAGAGAAGAAGAAGAATACGAGAAGTTGGAATGAACGAGGCCTCAAGAACTTCTTGTTCAAGACTTCTTGTCCTCACGACAGTCGATACAGCCACTCGTGCCAAGAAACCATCAAATGATCATTCATCCAAAAGTCCCTCTAATGACTTTACAAGGATGTTTATAACCCTATGATTGTTCAAGGATCAGTTATTCTTTCCCACCTAAAGCGCAGTCAATGACTGAGCCCTGATGACAGGGTCTTCTGTGATGAGTATGTATCAAGGCACTAACATATGAAAAGAGGTATGATAACTAGGATCTGCCTGATGGAGCCATTGACTACATTTTCTTTGGTTGATCAGAGACAAATCATTGCAGATAATTCTCCAGAAAACTATTTACCATCTCACATTGGCCATCAGTTTCGGGTTGGTCCACAGAACTCATCCTCAGCCCAGTGCCTTGAAGATGGAGTTCACAACAAAAGAGGATGGTAAAAATGATGCCTCGGTCTGAGTTGAAAAGCCTTGGCACACTCAGAGATGAATAATTTCCACTATTAAAGCAAATGTCATAACCTTGGAAGTAAGTGGATATTTTAGAGGGATAAAATGGCCATACTTACTGTGCCTGTCAATTGACACCAGAAATGTGTCAAAGCTGCTAAACTTGGGAAGTTTCTCCATAAAATTTATGAATTTATCTTCCCAAACAAGATTTGGGATGGCCAGAGGCTGTAACAGCCCTGCCATATATAGAGAAGATGCTTTGTGCTTTAGCAATTGAACTGCATTTGATGTAATCTCTAATCAGCTTTTTGATAACAGTCCAAAATTCGTGTTGAGAAATGTGTTTCTTTTCTCCAATCATCCATAATGACCTCCAATTTGCCCATCACGCAAATCTTATAGTGTGTTGGGAATAAGAGCTGAATCTCCAGGAAGTACAATTCTATTTTTATTTAAAAGAATGCCTGGGCACAAGGAGTAATGTGGCAGAGCCGCTGGCTCATTTTGAATCAGTCTTTTTATGTTTGAGAGGAGCATATTATCAGCCTCCTATGTTGGAATAGTGACTAGATTCAAAGAGGGGCGAATGGTGGCAGCATTCATCTCCATAGAGCTGAGGTGAGAAGACCAGGACAAAACATCCGCCACTTTTGTGAGAACAACCTTCATTATTCTGCTTAATGAAGTGGAAAAACTTTCTGATAAGATGGGTATTATCTAGAGCTATTCAAATCAGGAAATGGTTATCCCGTTTCTGGCCTAGAATGGATATCATTCTTCTCGGTCCATATTGGAAAAAAAACGACCTCAAATGTGGTCCGGTAAACTGAGTGCTCATTCAAAGACCCATCATCCTGCAGCTAAAAATCGATATTGAAAATCAATGGGGTTTCATGGTCCCGTTGAAACAACGTCTTAGACTGTTAAGATGTCACTCCCTAATTTATGATGGGATTTTATGGGAGGTGTTAAAATGTCGATCTCTATGTCTATTGAAGGCAGGAAGAGTAAAGTAAAACATGAGAAGTTCTATTATTCTCTGTGATATTATCCCTTGCTCCCAGGACAACAGGCTCCTCCGCTGTCTCTTTCGATAATCTTCCAAAAGTCGACCAGAAGGAAGGATCCCCTTCATCAATAAATCCATTGAGCATAAACTTCAACAATAGATGTTGAAAATCATGTATTCACACTGTGACCCCAAAGTCACGTAGAGTCCACCAAGTTCCTTCGGGAGTATGTCTTAGATAACCTTAATCCTGCACCAGAATCTACATTTTTTGACAAAATATTAGTCCCTTTAAACAAGTGGCTGTGGTGGGAATAGATAATCTTCATTTTTTACTTGTCCAATAAAAAAATTATGCATCGCTCCTGTGGCTGTGGTCACCTTTTTTAAAAATTTCTGGTTGCTCAATTCTGTTGCGATCTCCGTCCTACCTACAGAGATCGCTTAGTTGTTTCCGTGCACAAGTGGCATTTTGCCTTTTACCCGATCTGGGTGCTTTAGTCTTTTTATATTTTCCTGCATTTATATCGTTAAATACATCTATCCCTCCCCTAAGAAGGGCAGCAAAGAAGAAATCAAAAGTGAGTATGAGCACTCCTATCTCTCTCCCTCGTTAAGAACAACTTAGTTCTTATAAAAATCCCAATTCCGAATTCAAGGAAAGTAAGGCTATAGAGCAACATCCCACTGTACTTCAAGTTCCTCCGAGCTCTTTACTACAATTTTACATGATTGGTATTTCAAAATTCGAGTTTTCGCCGACGAGAGGCAACTATTTTCCACGGCCCAAAAATTTCTGATGAACGTTCGTTTGACTTGATGGGTCCATGACTTCTCATGCCAACAGGTCTTATCAGCACAATCTCTGATCAAATTTCGTCAGGTTTCATGCCCTTCAAATCCGCCGACTCAATTTCTTCCTTTGATAACCACTAGTTCCTGTCATTCACAGCAAATATAATTTGTTGTAGATTTAATAGCCTTTGGCGATGATTGTCGTTCAGGGTGGAACCAAAACGATCGTCCCATGATTTTTTCTACGTTCAGATTGGTTTTAATGGGTCACCAGCGCTGAACCCCTAGCCTGCTGCCCTGAAAATCGGGTGATAATGATGATAATGATGATAATGATTATGATGACGGTGAGAAGAAGCATTCCATCGAACAGTTGGATTACTGACTCGAATAGGACCCTTAAATTGCATCCCCTGGATTCCTTGGCTAAATTGTCGATTCTTATTTTTCTAATATTTGTCATTCTTGTCTCCAACATGAACAGAGAGAAAGGCGTAGGAGGGAGCGGGAAGAGGAGGCATCGGCGGAGAGAATTTCATAGAGCTTAAAATCTTTCATGCCGTGGGGGAAGATAGGATTGAAGCATAACATGGCGACATATCTTGGAGGTCAAAAGCTAGAAGATGATGTTCTCAATGTATATCTCTCTCTCAACACTTTGATAAACGCAGACTCGAGTAATGAAGAAGATGAGTTGATCACTCGTTGTTTCAAGCTTTTTTTTCTCTTGAGAGTGTTGAGGAAATAGAGAGAAGAAGAAGAAGAAGAAAGAGGATGATCACCAGCCGTACTTGGCTTGGGTTTCTTTCTTGGTGAGGAGGCCTCTGGACCTTCTCTCCGCGAGCTCCGTTTCCTTCTGCTTCATGTCGAAGTAGAGCGATCCGATTTGGTGCTTCCTCCGGTGAAGCTTCGACGGTTTCGCCTTCCCCCCCGACGCCACAGGCTGCGCCAAACCCACCATCATCCACCATCATTTTTTATCATCACCCATCATCATCATCACCGTCGAAATTCATCATCATGGCCATCAAATGGGTACTCACCTGGTAAGCGGGTCCGAAGGCGATTCCCGTGAGCCTGACCTGGTCTTCTCTCGGCCTGTTCTTGACGAGTTCTTCCTGCTTCACCTCGATGATTTCCGACGGAATCGCGTTCTTTCCTCTCCTTCCGAGCTCCGCAATCGAACCCACCACTTCCGCCGCCGACGAAGCGGCGTACCCCCAATCCTTGCACTCGAATCCGCCATGACTGCCGGCAAGGTCGTAGCTTTCGGCGGTGGAAGGCCAAGCGACGTCAACAGCAACTCCGGCGGAGTCGGATTGCACGGCGTAAGGCTCCGCCCATTGGCCTCCGTAACTCGCCTGCGCTTCCCCGTAAGACTCGCTCGGCGGGGGGACCTTCTCGAGAACGGACCTCCGCATGGACCCAGAGGAGGAGGGAGCGAGGCAGAGGGTGTTCTTGGGCGCCGGAATGATGGAGGACAGCGGCTTCGACGAGAAATCAAGGGTTTTCTTCCTGCGTTTCGCCTCGTTCTCGTCTCCGTCTTCTTCATTCTCGGTTGATTTTGGGGCCAAGGGTTTCCGCGGCAGGGATTTGGGCGCCGGGAGAGACGAAAAAAACGAAGAAGTCGAAGAAGAAGAGGACTTGGCCGGAGGCAAGGAAGAGAAGATCAAGGAAGAAGAAGAGATTTTTGGGGGCGGAAGGGAAAACGATTTAGGCGGCCTCGGCGGCGGGAAACTCCTCCTCTCCTCCCCCCTTCCATTCCCCGTCGCTTCTTCTTCGTCCGACGAGCCATACGTCGCCACCAGCGACTCCATCCCGATTCCCGCAGAAGGACGAAGAACGAAGAAGCAAGAAAAGGTCTCGAATTTGTAGTTATTCGGTCTAAACTAAATCAGCCCATCATCGAATTACTGTTACAAACACGGATCGCGCGGTTCTCCCGCGGCCACGTGGTCGCGTTTTCCCATGTACAAGGAAGAAGAAGAAAGAGAGGTTCAAGGGGTGCAAGATCAAGCGCACTCGGCCCAGCGCTGGCGGCGGCTCGCGGCGCGCGCGAGCCGCGCGGCGGCCGCCAGGATGACCCGCGCCCGCACGCCGGACCAGGCCTCGAGCCGCCGTAGAAGCGGCGCCGGCGCTGCCTCCCCGCCGGCGGCGAGCCAGACCGCCGCCGCCGCCGCCACGGCGCGGCGGCGCGACGCCCTCCGCATCCCGAGCCGGCCGCGGCAGGCCTCCAGCGCCGCCTTCCGCGCCGGCCCGCCGCTGGATTCGCACCCGCTGGAGCCCGTATTGGACCCCCGGCGCGTCGACGACTCGGAGTCGGAGGCGGCGGCGGCGGCGCCGCTGCACGGGGCGCAGACGAAGCGCGCGGGGCTGAGCTTGGGGCCGGAGACGGCGGCGGCCTCGGCGGCGCCGCCGCAGTGGGTGCAGATGGGCCGGCGGGCGTGGCGCGCCACGAGGAAGTTAGCGCCGTGGACGCGCGCGTCGCAGGTCCAGCACAAGAAGGCCGCGTCGGGCTCGCACCGCAGCGCGGCCGGCGCGCCGCACAACTCGCAAGGCGTGGCGCCCATGCAGAGACAAGGAAACAGAAGAAGCTGCGACGGCGACCTCCGCGGCGCGAGGGAGGCTTATATATATAGAGAAGGGGGAGGGTGAATGAATGCACTCGGAGGAGACTCTTCGTTGGCGTCGGAGGAGGATTATTGATTATCCCAGAGAGAGAAAGAGAGAGAGAAATTGGGAGTCGGGCTCTTGGCGGTCGTGGCGGACATGTCGTCCACACACGCGGGACTCGCTAGTTCATCGCGTCCGGCGGAGGGGAGATGCGCGCGGAGGGGCCCGTCACCTCACGTTATGGAAGAAAAATCTCTTTTTTTTCTGTCACAACTCCGAGGATGAGGATGGTTCGAACAAGGATGGATAGATAGATAGAGATAGCTGGATTGATAGCCAGAAATAGAGAGACAGAAAGATGGATAGATATAGAGATGTCTAGATAGATAGACAGACATATGGGTAGAGAGATATATGGCTAGATAGAGATAGATAGGTAGATAGAAATAGAGAGACAGAAAGATGGATGGATGTGTAGATAGAAAAAGAGGGACAGAAAGATGGATAGATAGATAGATAGATAGATATATGATAGATGACCAAATAAAGATAGATGATGGATAGAAATAGAGAGTCGGAAAGATAGACAGATAGATAGAGAAATAGAGAGACAGATGGATAGAGAGAGACCCACCACTGCCTCGGTCTCCGGTGTGGAGACCAGCTTGTTAATGCCAGTGGCGGTGGACAGCGATGGAAGAAGACGTGTGGAGAAGGAGAGGAGACGTGTCGCATCTTGTAGCTTCGCCGTGTAAGATGAGAGGGCTGGTATCAATCCACACCAACAATGGGATGATTGGGATCTAGTGCCGGGATGATGCGATAGATACATCGACCATCACGAATGGACAGAAATCATCCTCTGATAGAACTAAAGGAATAAAAAAAACAAGAGGAAGAGAGGAAAACATACGCAAGAATCATAACTTGAGTGGACGGGCTGCTCCATGAAAAGAAGCGCTTTTGTAGAGATGTCTGGCTATGGATGATTGGAAACGATGGGCCAGAGCTCAATGACTCAGACATAAGGTGACAGTATATCTCTTTGACTTCCAATATAGTAAGTAACCCAATCTGCATCGGGGTATGCTTGAAAATTCAACTCGGAAAAGAGATGAAGAAGATTACAAATATTTTCCAGCGTGCATTTGATGTAAATTAATACATGGTGAACGGCTTTTTCTTGTGTTGACTGAAAAACAAAGGTGATGTCAAAAAGACACTGTTAGGTGCATTAAACTCCAATAAATTCAACTACGTTGTCTACACTCGTCCACTAGTTTCCCATGATGAAGGGATAGGCATTTCTTGGTATCTGTGCTAATTTAAAGTATCTTGATTTAGCTCCCCCTTTCCTACATCATCGTGGACTAGTAATTCATATGTCCTTTGAGATAGAACAATGACGACCGATGAATTGGTGATCTCAAGCCCTCGCCCTAATAATTGAGCTCAAATATCCACTAGTTAAAATTAAGAGCTCAAAAAGGTATTGACTGAGTTTATATGGGTGACATTTGTAATATAGATGATGATATTCCCCATGAATACGATGAATGTTGTATCAGTCCCTTCCAATTGTATGACAAGGGAATATTCTGGTTGCCATTGGCAAAGGCTGAATTCAGTCAACTCGGACAAAATTTTGCCATGCCAAGTGCATGAAACATTGTCGCGGCCCATCAATATATTTGAATACTTTGTACATAAAGTCAGACCTGGATGTAGTAGACCAATATGTGTTTAAGTCTTTAAATTCAACTTAAAGGGCACCCTTTTCAATATAGAAATAAATTATGTGATAGTATTTGTCATTATTATTTTGGATTAATATCTTCATTGGTCATTTTTTGGATGTCTGCACGAATAGTAGATTGCACGGATAGCAAAGTATTTGATAGGCCAATAACAATAATGTCAGTGACATAAGTGGTTAGATGAGAAAACACACCATGTT
The DNA here is from genome assembly GCF_029677425.1 of Wolffia australiana. Lineage (NCBI taxonomy): Eukaryota > Viridiplantae > Streptophyta > Magnoliopsida > Alismatales > Araceae > Wolffia > Wolffia australiana. Next base: position 297,249 of record NC_135844.1, read on the forward strand.
TCTTCTACTGTAGACGAACCCCTGAAGCGAAAAATACTAACCTGGAAGATCTTGAAACAAGAAAATCCATCCGCACTGAATATAACTTAGTTCATGAACCTTGGTACCAGGTCGATACCCCAAAAAATGTGCTATAGGCTTGAACTTGTTGAGATGTCCAAAAAATGTTGATATGTATGATATGAATGGTATTCTCTTTGATAAGAATGCACTACATAGTTTATAATACAATAGATAGTTGGTCCGTGCTAAAGAAGTATCATGAATGAGCTAGGTCACTAACAACATACATTCATATCACACATTAACATGTCAACTATCATCATCTGATGCATGCTAGTGACTGAAATAATGTACGACATCATTCATTTTAAAAATGGTCACTTTATTCATGTGCAAACATAGACTTTTCTATTTTTTAGTTTTAAGATGAATAATTTGAAAATACTATACATGGAATGATGTTCAAAATTTAATGAATTTTACTTGAGCTATGCAATTTTTCTAGATTTTAAATCAGAAACAGCACTTTATTTAACACAGATAATAACCTTTTAATATTTGGGGCTCATTTTGGTCATTAATTTCCATTAATTCTCCATTAATTTTCTTTGGCTGAATGGTATGTACCTACATGGTACTTGTTTTTCTTATTATGAAGAATGGCTAATTGACCCTATAAGTTTATTTGAGAATTAAGTTGCATCAGATTTGCATATCAGGTCGAGGAGCAGGTCGCTGGATTGATCTTAAGGGGACAAATATGTTTTACTAATGGACTTCAAGTTGTGGAATCAATTGAGTAAACCCGGAAAGTAGAGATTCAACCCATACTTTAACTGCTTAAGTTACACGGTGCACAGAAAGAGGACTACGTTAGTGTTGAGATCTGAAGAACCTTACAATCTAGTGCTATGATTATGATCAAACAGATGAATTCCATGTACTATATTCTTATCCCTTTTTTCTTCCTCACAATGTGAAAAGCTCTGATTCATTTGAACAGTGTGAAACCTTTACAGTGACTCAGAGTACGATTTTAGATTTTTTAGAAGGATCATATCAAATGGTTCTTTAAAGCCCAATATCATGTGTGTATGTTGTGTGACAAATCTCTACCATCACCAAGGGCTGTATCATTTGGAGTTCAATATATAAAACAACAAATAAATGATATATAGGATTCATCAATCTAGAAACCAAGTTAGTTAGGAGTTTATATTTGATCAATTCAAGTATATACTTAGCCTAACATTATTTTACATCTTTAGATTTCTGTAAAAATACCTGTATTTTAATTGTTTTGATATCTCACTAATGATGATTAAAGTATCTTATGTTGGATTCTATGCCTCGGTTCATCCATGGAAAACATGATTCCATGGATGCATAAGCGTGTTAATCGATTCATAATAAATCATTGAAAACATACATCTAATATACCTTGTGGGGAACTTGTTCCACCATTGACTTTGTTGCTCTAATATTGTTCTGAAGTTGTTCATGTGTCTGGCCTCTAGAAGTATCCACACGATCATTTGGCGCTTGGATCTCCACCTCATCTTCTTATACTCTTCTTGAAAATCTTGAAGATCTTCTCACCATGAAGACAATCTCCTTAGTTGAGTGGAGAAGAGAGTGGAGAAGGGGGGGGTCTCAAATCTGGCTAGCATGGTTTCTTGAAATGAGTGCGCCTTCCCTATTTATATTTTACTTAAGTTTTTTCTCAAAAACCTATAAAGTAAAATATATCCACCAATGCCCTTATGACCTTCTACGTGTGACCCTCTAGGCCCATGTATCATTCTAGTTAATAACTTTAGTGGCCCAATAACAATTATTGGCCAACCTTATTAATGAACTATGTCTACATATACATTAATTCATTAAGAATCAATTTAACCCCATCAATAGGTTAAGTTTCTAGTCCGTGGGGTGCCAAGTTACACCTCGTGCTCTAGAAGATACCGAGTAGTGTTTGAACTCTCTCATGGAACCTTTACCGTCATCGGTTACCTTATATGTATAATCTATCATTCGCGGGAGACTCTGAAATGACTTAGGTATGGTTTATTGTCAAACCCTAATTTGTTATTCTATTAGTATTGATGCGTAATAGGGATCTTTGGAGAACTCTTTCTCTAGTATCCTCACTACCCTGGATAGGGATTTTCTACATTGTTTTCTTTGAGTCAATCTCCTCCTATACCTAGGGCGGATGATCCCGTCTTGACCACTCAATCATCTGCGTGACATTCTTATTACATCCGAGCCATGACTTGTTTGAATACCATGATCAGAGGCTCAAAAGTCATAGTCAAAATGTAGTCGCCCATTCACGAGATGTCCTTGGTGTCTCAAGTCAGTGGATCACTTATACAACCATGACATGAATCAACATGATGGAGTACGAGATCCTGCTCCATCGAGGACGACGCCAAAGCCCATGCCATCGCCAACAACACCCGTCGGCTCGAGCCCCGCCAGATCTACACGCCAAAGCGGAGGCGAAGGTACACCCACACTCATAGGTTTCGGGCCACATCTGCTTGCACGGCCCTGTCTCCGCATATTTTTGCATTTTAATTTGCTTTGAATGTTTTTTTTTGTTTTCTTTGTTTTAAAGGGGGGGCCCCTCTAATGGACCCCTCCATGTAGACTCCTTTCTAGAGGCCCTTTAGCATTCCTATACAAGGAATGGGGTGGGTGCCCAAAAAACTTAAGTTGTATTGAATATTTTTTGGGAAAATCTTCGTTCATGAGACAGAAGAAAGAAGGAGAGAAGAGGGGAAGGAGAGGAAGGGGAGGGAGAGGGCTAGAGTGCCACTGCCATGTCGTCGCCACGCCACCACCTGAACTCTCGGGCGACACCCACGCCCCCACGAAGTTGCACGTCGCCGTTCTCCACCGGATCACCACCGTACTAGGCACGCCCACATCTTCCCCCACGCGCGCACGAAGTTGACTGTGCCGATTGTTGCACCACAAAATGCGATCGTGACACGCAGGCCTTTACTCTAGACACTGTCGGATGCGTCTAGGCCACTCGGGAACAGCACGCGGCCACCTCCATCAAGTTGCCATCGCCTTGCGTGCTCCAGCGTCGCTAACCGTTCCCGCCACGTGCACCACGGTCGCCTTCCCCGAGTCGTCAGCGTCCAGTGCACTCCCGTGCCGCTAATCGCTCCAATCATGTGCACCGCTGGCTGTTGCCATGACAATGCCGCCGGTTGCTGAAATTGACGGACAGTCCGTGCCGACTGTGGGACGCTTCTGCCACCGTTCTCGGTCGCGCTGCCGTCTCCCTGAGCTCGCACCATGGTAGCTGTGACCATTGTTGCATCGCGCTGGCCACAAGTCGTGCTCGTGTTGCACCGTCTTTCGAGTCGCTAAGCCGCCGGGCTGCTGATCCGGTTCACAAGTGCTGCACGCCGCGCCACGTCATGCCCAGCGCGCCCGTTGCCGTGTTCCACGATGCCCATGGATCAAGCCATGCCAACACGTCGCACCGCGTGTCACGACATCTGCGCTCGCACAAAGCCTAACACACCTATTGTCACGTACCACACCGTCGCACCAGCGCTGTGCTCCAGTTCGACCACGCATCGCACTGCCGTTGTCGTGTGCCACGATGACGCACGCCATGCCACGCTGTGCCCAGCGCCCATCGTCGCGCTCCACCACACCCTCGATCCACGCCGCCCCCAGCATGCCTTGCCGTATGCCGAACGCCGCTGTTGTTCACTGTGATCACCCCGCCTCGTGGTCCACGCCGCACCACTTCGCTCCCCTTCCAACTCCACCCCCCGCATCACTGCTCTTAGAGCGGTGTTGCACCACCAATTGAGCGACGCCATGCCTGCCTCCGGCGTAGCCCCACTGACTCTCCCATCGGTATCCCTGCATCGACAAACGTATGACTCCGAGACGAAGTCACCAAGAGGTACTTCGCTCCTCTAGCCCGCCCGTTAGTTATCTGTTGTTGTATACATTTCCATTGCACTCCACCGCGCTGGGGATAGAATAGATGAGAGTATAAACAAACACGAGAGCGTCCAACGAGCGTCTTCCCTAGGTACGGGGCCGAGCCCCTCTGTTACGTGAGAGCACCAACGGACTCAGTCTGTCCGGCGCCATAGACTCCTTCATCTCTCCGATGAGGGTTGGGAGGTCACCGTCACTGCCATCAGTCGCCCTCCCCGGAGCACAGAGCCTGGAGACCCCACGAGTCAGGACCTGCACGTACGCTCACCTAGGATTGCATCACATCACGTAGACGCATCTCCGTAGGTCCACACCGACAGACAACGTCATCGACGATGCCCGCATTAAACTCAATATCCGAGCATTGTCTTGGTACCCGAACAGATGACGTCGCCGACCTGATTGACGTTTAGGTAGAATACCATTCAGGGATTCATACGGATCAATTCAGGGAAATCTTTCTCCAAAGAGCACCCCCTATCTGTCCTTAGTGTCGCCACACTAACAGCCACAAGATCAACTATACATATCATATAAATAGGATCAGTTTTTGTTATTTTATCCGTATAATTCGATGTTTATCTAGACTATCCATCAAATAGGAATATTTAGAATACATGTTTAAAGACTAGTGATCAATGTATTATGATCTCATCATAATTCACTATGTCATTGCACATATTCATGGACTTCATTATAATCATCACAGTGGAATAATAATGAACGTAATATTTTATTCAATGAACTTTAATAAACATGGTGTTGTGATTGGCTTGCCAGCCACATAATATCCATCATCTTAATATACTGTTTAAGTGAAATTTATTGATTTGGTCTCATTCCTACTTCATACATGCACCTTCACACAAAAAACAATTTTCATGCATGCCAAAATTTTAGTTGAATGAAAAAGGGACGATTATTAATGAGCTGAAGTATTTCTTGGAGTTTATTACCGTGCAACTGCGTTAAAATGGTCAAAAGATATTTTGGGCTTTTAAAGGAACAATCAGGTGATAATTCATCATGTCCTGACCTGCCCATTTAGCCCTCAAATACAGCAAAAAAAAAGGGGAAGCTGAAATTTACAAGGAGAAACTTTCAACCAATGAGATAAAGAGGCAACAATGGTAGTGAAACAAAATATAAAATCACATGTCGGTTTCTAGAAAGTCACAACCCAGTAGGTCAAGGCATTCTCAAGAGTACATGTTGTTTGACTTGTGCAGCATAAGTTTTTTGAAGTTTCATTTAATCTCATCTCTTGTTTGAATTGCAAAATGCATGATGCTAGTGGAATATAAGAATTCAAACTTGAGAGGAAACATTAAAGGTTAAAGAGACAGGCATTAAGGTCATAGGGAACTTAGATCTACATTTTCTTAATGTTTCCTGTCCATTTTTCCTTTTATTCCACCACTGTCCAAACTTGTGTGGGCAGCACTTGCAGCAAGTTAGCCGCAGGCACACCATATTGCCCTCTAATCTATGGGTCAGTGGCATTCCTGCTTTTCTACAGGTTTCCTCCTTCCAGACTTGTCCAAACATTGGCCAAGTCTGGAAAAGAGTGAACCAGCCTGAACCGGCCTAGATCGAGCCAGCCGACCCAATAGCTCGACCCTAGCCACTATTGTCTACTGCTAAAGATGCAAAATACAGGTATTTTCTGTATTTACAATTTTTACTAATATAAAAAGCTTTTAAATAGTAATATTAAGCTATATTTAGTCTAGCCTTGAAATAAACTCCTGAAAAATCTCTTAAAAACATATTTATCATGGGTAGCCATTTATTAAAACTAATTCAAAAATCTATAAAATACCAAAATTACACGTGTCCTCTTTCTAGATGTTATATAAAATCAGGATAAAATAAAATAAATGGTATTAGTAATATTCCTTGCATTTCAAACAAAAAATAATGCCTAGAAAATTATATAATATTGTGGAAAATCCCAAACAAGTTGGCATTTAACCGCATTTCTTTTGTTTCCAAGCTTAAGATAACTTATGTAATAATTTCCATGCTTCCTATGGATCAACCCCTTACCGCATATTAATTATATATTATTTAAGTGGAAACTTATAAGAAATATTGTTAGCCAAATCTGGATTAAAACAGCGAAATGAAAACCCAAATTCGGACTTATCACTGGACCATTTACAAGGGCCTTATTATGGCCCATTGTACATCCAGGTTTTTCAAGAACCTTTGAAAGTGCATGTCAATCTTGAGGAATTATCCAGCACTTCAAGAGATTATAAACGTTGTGAACGGCCCAGCAGTTTGAGTGGCATATGGAAATATAACCATCAATTAAAAAAAGATCAGGCTGAATAGAGTGGGGAATCTGGGCTGGGCTGGTCTGATTTTCACCCATCTCGGAAGGAGCGTCCAGAGTCTTCAGATGCCAGTTAATTGGGGGGGTGAACGTCGGTGGCTTAGCGTCTTCTCCGGCGGCTGGCGGGCCTGAGGTGGCCATGGCGGCGGAGGTGCTGCGGGTGTCCGTCTTTCTCGTGTTCTTGGTGGCTACTGTGCGGATCTTGGAGAACCTCCTCCCGCCGGAGCTGACTTCGTTCCACCGTCCCGTTCCCCGCGTCAAGATACCCGCCGACCTCCCCCTCCGCTTCCGTCCCGACGGCACCTTCAAGATCCTCCAGGTCCGTTCATCCTCTCCATCTATCAATCTTTCTCTCGCTCTCTCTTTCTGTCTTTCTATCCATCTATCTATCTCTCTATCTCTCTCTCTATCTGTTTATCTATCTATCAATCAATCGCTCGCGCTCTCTCTCTCTCTCTTTGTCTATATATGTATCAATCAATGTTTATCTAGCTATCTCTCTCTATCTTTTTATCTATGTCTCTCTCTCACTTAGTATCTATCTATATCTATCGACCTATCTCTCTCTCCCGCTGTCCTTTTTCTCACTCTCAATCTGTTTCTTTCTGTCTACATCTATCTCTCAGTGAGTATCTATCATTTCTCTACCTACCTATCTATCTATTTATCTATCGACCTATCTCTCTCTCTCCCGCTGTCCTTCTCACTCTCAATCTGTTTCTTTCTGTCTATATCTATCTCTCAGCGAGTATCTATCATTTCTCTACCTACCTATCTATCTATTTATCTATCGACCTATCTCTCTCTCTCCCGCTGTCCTTCTTCTCACTCTCAATCTGTTTCTGTCTGTCTATATCTATCTCTCAGCGAGTATCTATCATTTCTCTACCTACCTATCTATCTATTTATCTATCGACCTATCTCTCTCTGTGTCTATCTATGTATCTCTCAATTGGTACCTATCCATCTCTCTATCTATCTATCTTTATATCTACCTATCTGCCTATCAATGTTCATCTATTTTCCCATCTCTATATCATATTATATGTCCATCTATCTGTATATGTATATCTCTCTCTCGGGATCTATCTACCTATCTAATTTATCCATGTGTTTATAAGTACCTAGCCAAGTATTGATGTATGTATTTATCTAATTATTTCTCTATCTATCTATCTCACTCTCTATCTATCTCCATCTGTTTCTAACTTTCTCTCTATATAATTATTTCTCTCTCTCTCTCTCTCTCTCTCTCTCTCTCTCTCTCTCTCTCTCTCTCTCTCTCTCTCTCTCTCTCTATTTATTATCTGTCTAGCTATCGGAAATCGGAATCTATCTAGTTATCTATACTGCTATCTATCCGTTTGCGTGTAAAACCGATACATGCGTGTCTAAATCGCGCGAGCGACGTACGGTGCGAACGATGAAGGTGGCGGACCTGCACTACGGGACGGGAGAGGGGACGCGGTGCAGGGACGTGGCGGCGGGAGAGTGGGCGTCGTGCAGCGACGCGAACTCGACGGGCTTCCTCGCCCGGGCGATCCGCGCGGAGAGGCCCGACCTCGTCGTCTTCACCGGCGATAACATCTTCGGCCCCAGCGCCCGCGACGCCGCCGAGTCGCTCTTCGCCGCCTTCCGCCCCGCCGCCGACGCCCGCGTGGCCTGGGCCGCCGTCCTCGGCAACCACGACCACGAGTCCTCCCTGCCCCGCCCCGAGCTCATGCCCCTCATCTCGCTCATGGACCGCTCCGTCTCTCTCCCGGACCCTCCCGGCGTCGACGGCTTCGGCAACTACGCCCTCCGCGTCGCCGGCGCGCGCGGCTCCGCCCTGGCCAACTCCTCCGCGCTCCGCCTCTACTTCCTCGACAGCGGCGACCGCGAGCTCGTCGCCGGCCGCCGGACCTACGGCTGGATCAAGCCGTCGCAGCTCCGCTGGCTCCGCGCGGTCGCCGCCGGGCGCCGCCGGGAGACGGCGGCGGGGCTGGCCTTCTTCCACATCCCGCTGGCGGAGGTGCGCGGGCTGTGGGGGAAGGCGATTGTGGGGGAGTTCCAGGAGGGGGTGGCGTGCTCGGCGGTGAACGCGGGGGCGCTGGAGACGATGAAGGGGATGGGCCACGTCAAGGCCGCGTTCGCCGGGCACGACCATCTCAACGACTTCTGCGGCGACCTCGGCGGTGTCATGTTCTGCTACGGTGGTGGGTTCGGCTACCACGGCTACGGCCGCCCCGGCTGGGCCAGGCGCGCCCGGGTCATCCTCGCCGAGCTCGGCTCGGCCGGCGTGGCCCGGGTCCGGACTTGGAAGCACCTCGACGACCCTGCCTTGACCCTCATCGACGAGCAGGTTCTCTGGGAGGACGGCGCGTCCTCTATCTGAAAGAGAAGAGCAGAGAAACGATATTTTCTACCGTATCTTGCATGCAGCTCTTAGTATATCCTGATAGTACGTGGGACTACTTTATAGTTTTGACAGGATGATTATTTCATTCATGCACTAAAAAATCGTCCTCTGAGGGAGATCAGAAGAGTTATATTTTGCACAGGACTAGGGGTCGGGGTTCAGATCGGATTTAATTTAATCGATTAAATCCTGATCGAATGTTTCCAACGATCATCTGAAGATTCTATCCGAACAGGTTTAATCTTTCAGTCTACGTCTTTCGATTTAGTTTGTACGTTCATGTTCGACCGAATATTTATTCCAACAGTTTGAACAATTTGGAAATAAAATAAAATTCCAGAAATTGGGATTATTTTGTTGAAGAAGAAGGTATGAGTGAACTCTTACTTTCGGAAAACTATAAATAATGAGGTACATAAAATATGTTGACTTATTTTGAAAGACAAAAGCATAAGTTTGGAAATAGGCATTATAAGTTAGCCAATATTGTGTAAATTATCTCTATTTAGAGGTATAAAATTATGGTAAAAATATTATGGAGTACTAAGGTATGACAGTATGCGACTATGAGAAGATAGGAGAGAATTATAAATCATCATTATTGGAAACTATTGCATAATTCTGTACATGAAAATATTACATAGATCACAAAATGTTTAACTTGACCGGACGAGACGACGTGACGTGATCGAGTGAGAGGATGTCACATGCCAGTGACGTCGCCGACCACACAGATTGAGACCACGTCAGTACCGTGCGCTTACGAGATGTTGTGACGTGACCGGACGAGATGACATGACGTGATCGTGTGAAAGGATGGCACATGCCGGCAATGTCTCTGTCCACGCGGATGGAGGATGTCCCTGAATGAGACCACGTTCATACCACACGCCGACGAGCCAATGTAGTAGATGAATAACATGCATAAAAGCAAACCGTCTAATTAATGATAATGCAAATGAGGATGAAAAGTTTGTTTAGCCCGCCAAAGGAGTCATTGTATTTTTCATTCCTAAAATGTTCCCCAGTAATCAGCCAACCCCATTCTTCTATGTAGTTCCCTTGCTCAGTGCTCCCACACAGCACTACTCGGGGTTTACAAATCTGCAAGAGTGAGATGAATTAGCGATCTAAAAAAGATAAAATCATCTAAATAATGATAACTCCCTCCTCTTCTCTCATGCTTCTTCCCTCACACCCAAGACACCAAGAACACACTTTATGGATCTCAAAACTCACTATCTTTCAATCAGTTCACACTAATAGGAAGCAAGTTCAAGATGAATTTTACAGTGATCCAGGCCTCTATTTATATAGAAAAGGGTATGGATGGAAAGAGGAGGGGGAGATGAAGCAATGCTGAAAATTTCAGCTCAATCAGACCTGTAGATCGTCAGGTATCGCCGTTTGAAGTTGGAGCAATCCTAGCCCTTATATTTCTCTCTCCTCATCATAGTTTCCGACGCTTCGTCTTTTTTTCTATTTTTGGTTGAACTGTCAAATAATTTTATAGGTATACAATTATGGTAAAAAATATTATTGACTACTAAGGTATGACAGTATGTGACTATGAATAGATAGGAGAGAACTATAAATCACCATTATTTGAAAATATTACATAATCATATACATGAAAATATTACATAGATCACAAAATTTTTAACTTGACCAGACCAGACGACGTGACGTGATCTAGTGAGAGGACCTCACATGCTGGTGACGTTGCCAACCACACAGATCGATCCCACGATTGAGACCACGTCAGTTCCGTGCACTAATAAGATCACGTGATGTGACCAAACCCGACGTCATGACATGATCCAGTGAAAGGACATCACATACTGGCAATGTCACCGGTCACACAGATAAATGATGTCCATGGACGAGATCACATCCATGTAGAGAACCAATGACAAAACATGTTAGATGAATGATATGCATAAAAGTAAAATGTCTAATTAATGATAGCGCAAATAAGGACAAAAATTTTGTTTTGCGTGACAAAGGGGTCATTGTAATTTTCATTCGTAAAACGTTCCCAAGTAATCAACCAAACCCATTCTCCTATGTAGTTCCCTTGCTCAGTGCTCCCACACAACACTACTCGGGATTTACAAATCTGCAAGAGTGAGATGAATTAGTGATCTAAAAAAAGTGATGGAAATATATATGGCCCGCAAGCCGATCACACATTCCACATCTCGTTCGATGTTCATTGGTAGAACATATTCATTATAGTGCACATGTGATGCTTATATTGAAGTCCATGAATACATGATCGGACTTCGTGAATTATGATGATATCGTAATATGGAGATCACTAGTCTTTAAGCATGTGCTCTAAGCATTCCTGTTCAAAAGATACGCGAGAAGGACATCGAAGTATCCGGATAGAATAGCACAATCTAGCCTCACGCATATGATGAGTATGGCCAGTCTCGTAGTCATTAGTGTGGAGACACTAAGGATAGATAGTGGGTGCTCTTTAGTGGAAAGAGTTCACTGAATTGGTCTGTATGAATCCTTGAATAGTATTATACCAAACTTTCAATCATATCGATTTACATCACGGTTGTGTAAGTGGTACTTAGACCTGAGACACCAAAGACGTCTTGTGGACAGACGGTTGTACGTTGGCTATGGCCAACAAGTCTCTAATCATGGGATTTTAAATGGTCTTAGTTCAGGTAGATCAAGAAGTTCACGAAGACAATTGAGTGGTTAAGATGAGATCATCCACCCTCGGTATAAGAGGTGACAGCTCAAGGAAGACGATGCAATGAAGTCCTTGCCCAAAAAGAGTTCTCCGATGATTTCTGAATGCATCAGTACTAACTCGGATGACCAATTAGGGTTTGACAATTTACCATAATCTAAGTCGTCCAAGGGGCGTCAAGTGGATGGGGGACATACATACACGATAACCGATGACGAACATGTTCCATGAGCGATTCGATACACACTCCTTTGTATCTTCTAGAACACGAGGTGTAGCTTGACACACCACGTGTTGGAGACTCAACCTATCGATTGGGTTAAATCAATACAACATTAATTAATCTATATGATGATATAGTTAATTAATTTGGAAGGCCAATAAAGGTTTTTTGGCCACTAGAGTCGTTAACTAGACTGATACATGGGCCTAGAGGGTCACACGCAAATGGTCTTTTGGACGTCGGAAGATATACTTAAGTTTTGGGGATTTTTATGAAGAATTACCCACTTAGTATAAATAGGGGAAGGCCCTGAACAAAATTCACCCAAGCCAGAATTGTTTAGGGGGTCTTCCCCTTCTTCTCCGTTCTCCCCTCACACCCTCTCCATGCCTAATGTGATCGGGACGCCATAACGACGACGATGGAGGTAGAATGGGGCTCGTCAACAATAAAGAGGAGATTCGAAGTGCCAAGGATCGCGTGGATACATCTAGAGGCTGCACACTTGTGCAGCTTGCCTCGTCTCGCTCCGTGATCCAAGAAATCACAAATGCAATCTGTGGAAAGGTACTTCGTTGTATGGTTTTATTCAATGTCGTTATGATTCCATTACATGTTTTCCGCTGTGTGGAATCCTCGTCTTCATCAATGTCAAGGCCTCTAGAACCCAACAAAAAAATGAAACCGTCTAATTAATGATAGCTCCCCCTCTTCTCTAATGCTTCTTCCCTCACACCCAAGACACCAAGAGCGCACTTGATGGATCTCAAAACTCACTATCTTTCGATCAGCTCACACATTTAGGAAGCAAGTTCAAGATGAATTTCAAAGTGATATAGGTGTCTATTTATAGAGCATTGGGTATGCATGGAAAGAGGAGGGGGAGATGAAGGATTTCTGAAAATTTAAGCTCAATCAGACCTTTGATTTTTTTCCCTCATCATCATCGTCTTTTACGCTTCCTCTTTTTCTAGTTTTGGTAGAACTATCAAATCCTTTGAACTCCTCGTCCTCTCATCATTCATGATCGTGCCTTTTGGAGCTGCCGCGTGTACCTGCAAGATCAAAAAGACATAAGAGAATCATGGTGTATTTATATTGTTTGAATAGTTTTACTTTATCATTCTCGCAGCTGACGTGGCAGCGCGTCATCGCACGTCATGTCATCATTGTCCCCTTTTTAGCAAATAAGAGAGTGACACATGTACGTCATGAATATTATGTGGCCGTCAAGTCAATCAGACTACCATGTTTATTTAAGTTTATTGAATACAATATTTGCATTCATTGTTAATTTGTGTGATATTTATAATGGAGTCCATTAATACATGCAATGACTTAGTGAATTATGATGAGATCATAATACGGTGATCACTAGTCTTTAAACATCAAATTATTTGATGGATAGTCAAGACGGACATCAAATTATCTGGATAGAATAGCACTAGATGATCTTACTTATACGATAAGTATAGTTGATCATGTAGCTATTAGTATGTTGACACCAAGGACAGATAGCGGGTGCTTGATAACATGCATTTTAAGTACCTTATATGATCATATTTACCTATTTATATGCATTTAATTACTTATATTTGCATGTTATCAATCTTAAAATGATTAAATCTGTTCTTAGAATGATTTGTTGATTTTACTGCATTTTTATGGATTTTCTAACAATATATTCTAAAATAATATTATTTTTGAGATAGAAAATGATTTTTCTGGAATTTTTTGACATTTTATTTGGAAAGATATGATTTTTCTGAGTCAAAAATATATACATACGTATTTTTTGGGCTTTTATTTTATTTAATATGAATTTTTAAATGTTTTTGGTTTTTTTTTTGCGCCGGGTGACGTGGCACACTCACAGCCACTCGTTTAAAAGAAAGAAAAAGAAGAAAGAAGAAGGTGACGTGGCGCGCTGTCGCGCCGCCACGTCTCCCTCCGAAAACAAAACGTGTTTTGCTTTTTTTTTCTTCTTCTTTGCTTTGTTTTCTTTGACTTTTCTTCAGGTACACGTGGACTTCGAAAAGCGCACGGAAGACGAAAAGCACGAAATGCGGAGCGCTTTGACTTCTCAACGGGCACGGAAAACACCGCTGATGATGAGGAGAGAGAAAATATCAATGGCTAGGATTTCTTCAAATTGAAACGGCCATAACTTTTGATCTACAACTCCGATTTAGCTGAAATTTTCAGCGTTGCTTCGTCTCCCCCTCCTCTTTCTATCCATACCCTCATCTATAAATAGAGGCCTGGATCATTGTAAAATTCATCTTGAACTTGCTTCCTACTTGTGTAGGCTGATTGAAAGATAGTGAGTTTTGAGATCCATCAAGAGTGTTCTTGATGTCCTGAGTGTGTGGGAAGAAGCATTGGAGAAGAGGAGGGGCTTACCGGCACTCGTAAATCGCCGTGATCCTAGCGGAACATAAGGATCTAAGGTAAGTGTCCTCGCCTTACGTTATCTCTTTCCCTTCACTATATTTAACATAATTAGAATTTTCATCATACTTGCACTCTCATTTCACTCGTGTTTCTCGTCTCTCCATCCGTGCCATCATACCCAACCATTATCCTCATTTATACTTTCGTTCATCTTCGTGTCCGTCACAATCATTTACTCTTTATTTTAGTTGAAATAACATATGCATTTAGTACTTCTTAATCAATATCACTAGCTCATATCCTTGAATCGTGCTTTTGTCGATCTTCTCATAAGAACATCACGAGTTAAGAAAGTAATTCCTTAATCTTCGTTCCCTGTGGAGACGATCCGTACTCATCCCTAACTAAATATTTTTAAGTACGGTTAAATATATTTATTGAATAATCTCAATCACCAACGATAAATTTTAACCCTAAAAGTGAGATTATCAGTGCTCTTTGGAGAAAGAGTTCACTGAATTGATCCGCATGAATCCCTGAATGGTATTATACCTAAACGTCAATCAGGTTGATTGAAGTCACGGTTGTATAAGTGATCCACTGACCTGAGACACCAAGGACATCTCGTGAGCGAGCGACTACATTTTGACTATTGACGAAGGCGAAAATGGGGTTTTAATTTGTCAGTGTTATTTTTGCTTCGATCAAATAAAAATTTGTATATGTAAACTTACTCAAAATCTTATACAGATGAGCAAGGTTGTCTCCACAGGGATTGGCACTTGTAGATAGAATTCACTAATGAGTAGGATGGTCAACAAACACCACTAGGTGTTTGTTTTCATCTCTAAAGAAAGGTAAAGAAGAATTTAATGATGATTTATAAAGGAAGTCCTCTCTAACAATTTTATTTAGACCTCTAATTTTGTATACAGACAAGGGGAGAATATTAGTGATTTTCAGAAAATTTTCCAGAATTTTTAAGAGGTCGAATAATATGAGAAAATACAAAGGACAATATTGAATTTTAAGTGTTTGTTGAAATGCCTAATAGAAAATATCCCTTTATGGATTTTTAGAAGGAACGAGATATAATTTTTAAGTATTTTATCTTAAGATATAGGTAAAGTAGGAAAAACATTTTTCCATATTTTATTATATTTTTTAGAGATTTTCAATTGGTCAAAAAGTATTTAAAATATTTTAAAAGATCGAATTCAAAGAACTTGAATTCAAGTGCTTGAAGAAATATCTGAGAGAGTTTTCGAAAGTTTTTTTATGTTTTTACTCAAAATCAATTTCATTCGATTTCAAGGAAAACTTTTGATGAGATGATTCGTTCTTTCTTGAAACTAAATGAATTAGGAATTGAAATAAATGTAAACCAAAGTACTTACCGGATTTCTGCGCCGACTCGCAGATGCCGACGACTCCAGACCCCGCTCCGGCCGCTTCATCCTTCAGGCAAGCTTTTCTTAATTCTTTCTTCTTCTATCACTCTCGCGTTCTCCCTTCAGGTCGCAGCACTGTCACTGCCGTCGACCGAGAGAATCGAAAGAAAATGAAAAAGGAGGATCTTCCTCCGTAATTTTCTTTTAAAAAATGTTTGAGTTCGGCAGCAAAAGGTCCGCGTTCAGGACCATACAATGAGATTTTAAAGCTATATATTCTCTAAAAATCCCCTCCGGTGATGTGGGATCATTCCTCTTCATTTTTCGGCGGCGAGACGGCCGTGATTTGCCTCTTCGTCGCTGGAATTCGGTCGCCGACAACGAAGAGGTTGACCAAGGGGGCCCAGGTCATCGGCGATCTAAAACCATTGGATCCTCTGTTGGAGGGCTCAACGGCTACGATTAAACCATAGCTGTGGACCCTCTTAAGATCTGGTGGACCCTGCTTTGTCAGCGGCGCCGCCTCAGCCTCGACATCCATCTGTCCATCTTCGATTCGTCCAGGATGGCGCTCCATGCTTAGCTGTTGATCTGAAAATAAAAGAAAAGAGAAAAGAACTTAAAATAAGATCTTGACAATTCAATCTTTCGAAGGAAGATTGACGGTCAAGTTTTTAAAAAATGTTTTTAAAGAAAAGCCCGAACCGACACGGGTTTCGGACCAGGTTGGCTCGAACCCCGTTCAGAATTTAAATGTAATTCCCCTTAGATCGCGGCTGGATGGGCCGCGATCGTTCTCTTTCCATCTTGGCCCGACTCGATTGCATTTTAGAAACAATGCTCTTTGTCAATCCCATATTGCTTGTTTTAAGAAATCCGAACGGTATATAAATTCTGAGCTTCCCTCAGGAGTGAATTAAAACAAACTCCTACTTACCGTGGGCACTGACTGAATCCTTTGGGCTGCTGTGAGGTCTGCCTGGCCTGGGCTTGCGCTGCGCTTGTCCCCTGCGGCTGTGGCCTTAGCTGCGGCTACGGGTGGCGCGTGCGGGGGTGCGCTTGGCTTGGCTGTGACTTGGCATTAAGGACCCCTTTTTATTTATTGTATTTATATTATTAATATTCTTTTTCTTTTCTAAAATTTTTATTCTTTTATTTTCTTTTTACTTAACCATCAAATTTCATACTATGCTTATAAAGGCAAAAACCTATTAAAATTGTGATGTTTTACAAAATGACTGAAAAATTGCATAAAGGTGGGATTTAACATAAAAATGCATAATTCTTTCATTTTATGACTTATTAAACTCCTAATGAATGTTGATATACATGCCTGATTTATGTCTCGTCAACTATGCCTTATGAGCCTCTAATCATGGGATTCAAATAAGTTATAGATAAGATGTAGTTAAAAACTTACAGGGATGATTGAGTAGTCAAGAGGCGATCATCCACGCGCGATATAAGAGGAGATTGACTCAAGGAAGATGATGCAGAAAAATCCCTGGCCAGGGTAGTGAGGATATTGGAGAAGGCGTTCTCCAATGATCCCCGTTACACATTTGTATTAATCGAATGACGGATTTAGGTTTGACGATAAACCATAACCTATGTCGTTCGAGAGTCTCGTTTTCCATACTCTTCTCATTTTCTTCTTCACTCTCTACCTATCTGAATTCTGTTGAGTTCTAGGGACTAGATCTAGATAAAAAAAATGATTTGTTTTAGTGCAAGACTTAAAATAGAATGAAAATGACACGATTAAAACCATGGAATCAAATCACCAAGGCATCAATCACAGTCGTGATTCATGCCTTGCTGATTCGATTCCATGGTTTTCTTGGATCTATTCAAGCTTGTCATGTTTGTTGGATCATAAATTATACGTCGAGTTTCTCATGTTTGTATCCTCTAGACGTATCCATACAATCATTGACACATCAAATCTCTTCCTTCACCCATACGAGCTCTGTTCAGGCTCTATTCATGCTCTGTTCACATTGTGTTCACGCTTCATCGTCATTGTTATATTATTCTGATCGCATCTGGAATGGAGAGGAGCTTTGGGGAGAAGGGAGGAGAAGGGGAAGGGGAAGGGCCTTGAATAATTATGACCGGGATGAATTTCTTTTAGCGCCTTCCCTTATAATAATTGAGTATTTTTTATAACAACTGCCAAAATTTAAGTATATCTTTAGGTATCCAAAATACCATTTTTGTGTGACCCTCTCGGCCTATGTATTAGTCTAGTCAACGACTCTAGTGGCCCACTAACCTTTATTGGCCTTGTAAATTAATTATCATGATATAGATTAATAAAGGTTCGATCTAACCCAATCAATAGGCTAAGCTTCCAACCCAAAGGGTTCTTAGAGACTTTTCGTGCTCTAGGAGGTACAATCGAGTGCGTATTCACTCAATAATGGAACCTTTCTATCATTGATTATCATGTACGTGTTTTCCCTAATCCACTTGATGCACCTAGGATGACTTAAGGTATGGTAAACTGTCAAAATGTAATTTGTTATCCGAGTTAGTACTGATGAGTTCAGAAATCATCAGAGAAATCTTCTCTGATATTTTGTGACCTTAGCCAAGGAGTTCATTAAATCGTCTTCATTGAATTTTATCCTCCAATATAGAGGGCCAACAATCCCATGTTTACCATTCAATCATATTTAAGAATTTCTTGATGCACTAGAACTATACCTATTATAGTCAAAGTACAATGGTTCGTCCACAATACATCTTACAAAACATGACGTGAATAAACCTGATTGACAATTTCACCATGGATCTGTATGGATCAATTCAGTAAATTCTTTCTGATAGTGACAACACACATTTTAATAAGTTAACATGATCATATTTACATATTTTATTTGCATAAAATTTATTATATATGGCTGTTATCAAGCCTAAAATGATTAAATTATTTTTAGAATGATATTTTGAAACATATGAATTTAAGTATTTTTAATTGTTTTTATGACGTCAAATTCAAAAAGAAAATAATTTTCTAAGTTGAAATATAAAACTTCCCGAGTTGTTTTACATTATATTCGAAGACATATCATCTATGAAATTCAACTTATATATTTCTAATCTTTTCATGAATAAATTTTTTTTGGAGTTATTTATTGGCTCTTTAACTTTTTTGTACTTTTAAAATCAAAGAAAAGAGAAAATCAGAGGAGAGAGAAAATTGGAGGGTTGAGAATAATCCATATTCATATCACGATATATGCCGATGCAAAATAATTTTTGGGCTGAAATTTTGAGTTGGGCTTCTTTTCCAGCCTTTTTCCATCCACATAGTTGGATCTATAAATAGCGCCTCAATTTTCTTAAAAGCTATATTTAAATTAATTTCATCCTAGGGAAGAAGATTGAAAGAGAGTGAGATTTTGAAGGTCCACCAGTGGTTTTCTTAGTGTCTTGAGTGATTTGGAAAGATCAACTGAGAACTGGAGAGTCTGATATGCATCAGAAAAATGGCTTGATCCCGACCGAATATAGAGATCTTAGGTTAGTCTCTTGCCTTAGATTAGTTTTTTCCCCCTTCACATCTCTTTAGTTAGAACTACATGTTACTTGTGCAGAGACCCTAATATATGTCATTTAATGAGTATTTAAATCCTAATATATGTTACTTGTGAAGAGACCCTTCTTCATTACTAACTAGTCAAATTATTGTATAAAGGTTTGTAAATTATTATTGATTAAATACAAAGTCAACAAACACAAAATTTTACTCTAATTTTGAGTTTATGATATGACTGGGAGTATATAATGTTCTTCTATAGAGATACTTCGATGTTCTTCTATTGTATCCTTTGAATAAGAAACTTTAAATTCCACATTTAAAGACTAGTGATCTGCAAATGGTATTATACTAAAAAATCAGGTTGATTCACATTATGTTGATGAATTTGACCTTAGAACAGAGACATCAAAGACATCTTGTGGATGGATGGTCATTCTTTGACTATAACTTATGGGTTTCTATTCATGGAATTCCAATTTTAATATCTCAAGTGCAATAAGAAACTCAAGAAGATAATTGAGTGACAATGAAAGGAGAGTCCTCCCTTTCTATTAGAAGATACAGCTTAAGGGTGATAATATGATGAATATTGAAGAAAACTTCTTCAATGATTTCGCAACAATCGGTACTAAGTCAAATGTCTGACAAGAGGTTTGACAAATGTTCAAACCCTAATTCACCTTAGTAGTTTCAATCAAATGAGGGTCTAAATGAACATGATAAACAATGACAGTAATGTTTGTATCTTAAAGAGCACAAGGTGTAAATTTCCACCCCACATGATAGAAACTCTACCTATTGATAGGTTAAATCAATAATTGATTAATTAAATCTATATGGTGATGTGGATATTAAGTTGGTTACAAAATATAGGTTATAAGGCCATTGAAATGGTTAAATAAATTAATACATTAGCCTAGAGAGTCACTCACAAATACTCTTTTGGATGTTAAAATATATACTCAAATCTTAGACTTTTCTTATAAAAATCATATTAAGAGTAAATAGGAGAAGGCCCTAAACTTTTTTTACCCTGGCCAGAAGTCCTCAAGTTCCTCTCTCTCTTCTTCCGTATCTCCATGGCTCTGCTCTACTCTCAACGCTATCAGAACATCAGAACAATGGTGATAAATAATGGGGATGATCGAGATGGACGATTGATGGCGACCACGACAACGCACCAGTACCGGACATGCCTCCACCATCTCACCAGATGTCCCCGTGTCATGACACATCACCAACACCAACTTCAGAATCGTCCTTTGATGTGACACGTTGACACGTCACCAACGTCGATTAGTATTAGGTTTTTTAAATTTATGGTTATCTTATTTTCTCTTTCCTCCAAGGCCTATACATAGGCCAATGTTGTAAGAAAGACTCGATGAAATTCTTTTGGAATTGAAGTTTTTTCTTCTAAAAGGAAGTTTGCTCTAGCCGTCGCCCCTCTGAGCTGCCACCGCTGCCTCTTGCCACCGCCGCCGCCGTTGAGAGAAGGCCACCTGTCCTCCTGCGCGCGCGCGCACTGCCCACTGTCCGCGCCTACCGCGCACACATCCACTCGTGTCGGCCGCACGCATAGATGTCAGCCCGCACTGACCACACGCACAGCCGCCAGCCCGCGCTAGCCGCCCACCCACGCGGCGGCCCGGCCACGCGGCCGCCCGCCCACGCGGCTACCCGCCCACGCGGCTACCCGCCCACGCGGCAGCCTGCCCAAGCGGTCGCCCTCCCACGCGGCCTCTGCATTCAGTATCCCGGGGCTTCAGACCCTCGTTCTGCAAGTGCACGCCCCGTATACCGTTTAGGTTTCGGGGCGCTCCCTGAAGCCCCCAAGGGGGCGACTCCCCCATTGAACCCTGCCAACTAACCGTGCAGTTGGATCCACGACACCCTATCAAAGCGCACGTCACTCACTCCAGCCAATGACGCGTCAAGAATTACCCGCATCGCCACGGCGCACTGCTCTAGTGTCGAGGTAATTCTACCCTCTTTGGTGTCTGTGTTCTTCCTCCGGTGTTCCTCAATTGGTTTTCTAATGCAGTTGGATTAGTTGATCAGGCTTTTGAATCTTCCCGTGATTAGTTGATTATATATTTTTGAATCTTCTCATGATTGACCGATCGATTTATAGAAATTATCGCTTGGTTAACCATGGTGGTTGAAAGACAGTACTCCCGCCCTCAATCGAGGAAAGGGGTTGCACCATCAGTACTTACACAGGGTTTAAATCTTCGAATTTGATCTTGTGAATTGTGGTCTGATTTATCCTACCCTAGTCAAGCTAGTCTGCCCTACCCGGTCAGTCCCATCATCTTGCATCACCTTTCATCCGACATCACATATCATCCTGCATCAACGATATTCAATGAGCTGGGTATTAGATGGATACATTTACAGGATTTATACTGATAAGCTTAACACATCTCACTCATGGAACTAACAAATTGTGGACACTTAATATACCAACCTGAATACACCATCAGGTTTTTAAGATTTCTATGATTATCTTTTAAGTCATCGAAAATGTGAAATGTTTATGTTCATGTCAATCACGCCCTAAAACCCAAAAATATATTCACTAATATATATTCATAAATAGTTAAATAAAGTTAACTAATGAAGTCAGTTTGAGATAATTCATGTTTAAAGTCAATGTCTTGAGAAATCATTATGAGATTTGATAATATTTTGCCTCAATACCCAGCAGTGGCATGAGCAATCTAGTTGATGTGGCTTGAAATGGACTTGGTGGCAGTAATATTGGTTAGGTTTTTTTAAGGATGCATGAAAAAAAATGATTTCACTTCAATACTGGAGGAAAGGGTACCATTAAAATGCATAACACTTTCTAATGACATCCTTTTAATTTATCTCCAAGAATGACACATACTATTACTTGCCATTTAGCTTATTAAATTGAAAAATTATATGATAAAATAATACATTAAAATAAAAAACTTAACTTTGATTAGATGGAATAGTCCTGATTTATTTTTTCAAAAACATGAGATAAACATTACTATTTGTGGGGAAAATACTAAGATCAAGGTTACACCAACTGTACAATATTTTTATTAAATATTATGATTACATTTTATGAATAATTTTTAATATCCACAGGAATCCTTTATGAATTACATAAACTGTAATAAATCCACAATACTGATGTTGGATGCCATTATTATGAGAGGGATAGAGTTTCATCAAGCTAATCAGATCTAGACTAATACTATGTCGAATATAACTTGAACTAATAAAGAATGAAGATCATGATGCAAAAGCTAAGAAGAAGTGTAAAGGCCTTGAAAGCTTATCTAGTGTCTAGGATAGTGACTTTAGGTCAGTGCTTTGATGGATATTAAAAATATCCCTCAATGTAATTGTGGAATTAATTAGAAAGTGATAGGTTCTTCCGCGATTAACGATCCAAAATGAGAATTCACATTAAATAATCAATCAAATTATACTTTAAAAAATTGAAAATAGTGGATAATCAAATTGCACAGGCTAATATCTTCTATTCATGTTGGTTCCGTGGGCGACTTATCGTGACCCGAACATGTTTCCTCATGCTGGCAGAAGGAAGAATATCTCGTGTTAAGGTACTGACAAAAAAAAATGATGAAAATTGTTAAGGTAATGACAGAATCTTTACAAGCAATTAGAAGAAAGAAGAATATCTCTTTCCTCCCCTCTCCTCTCTCTCTCTCTCTCTCTCTCTCTCTCTCTCTTCGCTTTCGCTGTTGCTCTCTTTCCTTTCGTCAAAGGACATAGAGAGAGAGAGAGATAAGAGAGAGAGAATGCGGCAGTTGGGCCTGTCATCTGGGCTGGGACTTCCACTCCGCCGCCCTCCTCCCACCAGCCATTGGCCGAGGCGGCGGAGCTCCGCCGCGGCGACGACCATGAGCGCCGAGCCCGACCCCGCCGCGCCGCCGCGGTCCGCCGACGCGAGCCGGGTGGTTCAGTACGTGGTCCTACGGCGGGACCTCATCGACTCGTGGCCGTTCGGCAGCGTGGTCACGCAGGGCTGCCACGCCGCCGTCGCCGCCGTCTGGGCTCACCGCGACCACCCCGACACCCTCGCCTACTGCTCCCCCTCCAACCTCGACTCCATGCACAAGGCAGCGCCCCAATCCCCCCCCCAAATCGATCAATCCCTCCATTTTTCACTTCGATTGATCGAATCGATTCGAATCGAATCGATTGCGGGTGACATTGGAAGTGAAGGGGGAGGCGCAGATTGTCGGGATCGATTTCGCTGATTGATTGATCGAATCGAATCGAATCGATTGCAGGTGACATTGGAAGTGAAGGGGGAGGCGCAGATACGGAACCTGTCGGAGAAGCTGGCCATTGCCGGGATCGACCACAAGCTCTGGATAGAACAGCCGGAGAACACGCCCACCTGCATCGCCACCCGCCCTTGCCCTAAACCCCTCGTTGCCCCCTTCTTCAAGAATCTCAAGCTCTGCAAGTGACGCCAAGAACAAAACAACAGGCATCCCCTTTTTTAGGGTTTTTTTTTCCCCTTCTCAATTTAAACTCTTTGTCTTTTGTTTCCTCGAGGCCGGGCATGTTCATCAGTTCATGAGTTTCTTCTCGGTTAGAGCTCGCGGCGATCAGATGGTTGGTCTACTGCTACCTCGGAATCTCGTTCTCCACGCCGTTACCTGCATGAACAGGAAGGAGCTGGAGATACTAAAAGGGGAATTTTTTTGTATAAACTGAATGAGAAATCGATTTATATGATCGGCAACCTGTTAAGTCATCGTGTCCTGGGGCTTTCTTCTTCCGTAAGTAATTTCCAAAGGGTTCATCCGGGACGGGTACGAGCTTGCCCACCACGGCCAGAGGCCAGCTGTTTCCATCGACAAGGAAAATCACCATTGTTATCATTATCATCGTCATCATCCTTGTAATCATGATTATTATCCTCATGATTGTTGATATAATCATCATTGTTATTATGATCATTAGTATCATTATTAGCATTGTAATTATCATCATTGCCATCATTCTCAAAGTTGTTATCATGATCCTTAGTGTCGCTCTATTAGCATGATCATTAGCATCATTATAAGCAAGATCAACATCGACATTGCTATCATGATCATCATCATCGACATTGTTATCATGATCATCATCAAAATTGTTACCATGATGATCATCATCATTGTGATCATGACCATTAGCATCATTGTTATCATGATCACCGTGATTATCGGCATCATCGCTGTCATGATCATTAGAATCATTGTCATCAGGTTCATTATCATCATTGTAATCATGATCACCATCAAAATTGTTAGGATGATCATCATCATCATTTTTATCATGATCGACATTATCTTCAC
The DNA here is from genome assembly GCF_029677425.1 of Wolffia australiana. Classification (NCBI taxonomy): domain Eukaryota; kingdom Viridiplantae; phylum Streptophyta; class Magnoliopsida; order Alismatales; family Araceae; genus Wolffia; species Wolffia australiana. The sequence goes on from NC_135844.1 coordinate 321,600, forward strand.
TGTTATAATTATCATACCCGACGGAGGCGATGGCGATGGAAATGAGCCAGAATTTCCAGTTGAGGCGAACGGTTGAAGCGAACTTGCCCAGGAACTCGATGATCAGAAACTGAGGGGGGAAGATGTCAGCATGTTGCTCTCAGGATCTTCAAGAAGGTTACATATATATATATATACGTACATATATATATATATATATATATATATATATATATATATATATATATATATATATATTTAGCACAAGGAAAACCCACCTGAAGGAGGACCGTTATAGCGATAATGCCCATGAAGAGATAGTTCTTCGTTATACCAGGGAAGACATTCAATTCGTCGGGCTTTCTCGCGTTGAATTCGTTGAATATCTGTAAAAAAAGGCAGAGAAAACAAAAAAAAAGGAGAATTGTTATCATGATCAGTAGAAGAAGAAGAAGATGAAGAAAAGTACATACCTGACAGAAAACAAAGGTGTTGAAGATGAACGTGTTCTTCACTTTGTCGGCTTGGCCCGGGGTTTCGTTGTTCAGGCGTAGAATGTTCTTCCCATCGAAGTTAAGAACGAGTAACACAATCACCTGATATGTAGCCTACAGTTCCATCGATGTAATTAATAAATCAATCTAAACGGTTAATCAGTTAATAAAACACCCGTAAAAGATTCAGCATCCATAAAACACCTACCTGTACGAGAAGATTCCTCCACATGATATTTGTAATAAGAGGTTCTCTGGACCAAACAAACAAACAAACAAAACAAAATCCAATCCTCGTCAAGCATACATGAAAAAGGATTATTAAACGAAGAGCTAGATTACTAAGAAAATGTGAGTTTATATCACCTTCGGCCGACTGGTGTCCTGTCCATGAGATGATCCGTGGGAGGCTCAGTGGCCAGTGCCAATGCTCCAAGCGTGTCCATGATAAGATTCACCCACAAAAGCTATTCAATCCCACCCCAAAAAAAAGAAAAAAAAACCGTAAATTACAAGTTTAATGTCATTCATATGCACAAAAACTTTAAAAAAAAAGTTTAGAGAAATAAACCTGGACAGCGTTAAGAGGAACTTCTCCGGCAGAAATCGCAGCAACGACATTGATAACAAGCGCGGCCACGTTGACCGTGAGCTGAAACTGGATGAATTTCTGAATGTTTGCGTACACCGACCGACCCCAGCGGACGACCTAGGTGCAAGAGAAAAAAAAAATAAAGAAATTAAAATCGAGAATAACCACTTCGAGAGACAATCGGCACTGAAAGTTGGAACCAACTTTGACGACTGAAGCGAAGTTATCGTCCAAGATGATGATATCTGAACTTTCCTTGGCCACCTCCGTCCCCTGTATGCCCATGGCTAGCCCAATATCTGCCTACATACAGATGGATAATCATTAAAGAATGAATGATGTTAAGAACATACAACAACAGTATGAACTGAAACCTCGTGTAGGGCAGGCGCGTCGTTGGTTCCATCTCCTGTGACTGCCACGACATGCCCTCTTTTCCTCAGAGCTTGAACAAGAAGAAGTTTATCAGTAGGAGAAGACCTCCCCATCACCTGGAAAGAATTTCATCACTGACTAAAGCGGATTTCAAAGAAGTGTACGCAATCAGAGAAGCCAATAATTCCTGAGCAGTTGGAAATGTACCGATATTTTTCCTGCGATCTCCTCTCTTTCTGCATCGGAGTAGGCACGGAAAACTCTACCCTCGATAATTGTCGGCTCCACCGCCGCAACGCCGGAATCCAAAATTCCGCACTCGAGCGCTATGGCTTTTGCTGTCTGAATGTTGTCACCGGTAACCATGCGTACCTGTTAATTAAGAAAATAATAATACTAAGCCTCAATTAACAAGATTAGATCGAAAAAGAATAGGAGGAAACACTTTTTTTAAGAAGAAACACGAACCTTAACACCTGCGTGAGTGCATAACTTCACAGCCTCTTTCACCCCAGGTCGGCATGGATCCTACAACAAGGTTCGTGCGATAAAAAAAGGAACAAGGCGATGATCATAATTCTTAATGACTAGATAAAAATAGGAGCTAGATTCAGAATTCTACGAATGCACTTTGAATAGATCAGCAGCAATCATCAGAATGCAAAAAGAATTTACTTAGGGAATAGAGTAAAATACAAAAGGAAAACAAGTAAAATTTTGCAAGTAAACATACAATAATCTTACCTTCAGTCCCGCAATGCCGATCAATATCAAGTCTACCTCAGGTAATGACCAAGAGTCTCGCTCCTCCTCGGGGGGCACATCCTCTAGTGAGTATGGTCTATAGGCAAATGCCACGCACCGGAGGCTTCTTGCAGCCATTTCTTCGATGCTTCTTTTAAACTGGCTCATCTACAAGAATAAAAAAAACTTGTTAATACTCAAATTTCAAAACATTAAAGAGATAAAAATTAAAGAGTACCCACCATGTCGTCGTCCATCGGTTTCACGTTACCCTGCTCATCGAGCCAGCCAGTACATGAAGATAAAACAATTTCGGCTGCCCCTTTCCAGTGGATGTGAACTCCTGAACTCTTCTGAAGAAATAAGCACATGTTTGAATTATTAGACATGAGAAAGCGACAAGAACAACCAATAATGATGCAATCATTACCAACAGTAAAGCAACTCCACCGCGTTTTTTCTCTGAGTTGAAGGGAAATGCGTTAAGAATAGATGATTTTAACCTCTCGTCCTCAAATTGCATTCTTAACTGAAATAGAATGATAATGAAATCAGCGCCAATACAGAGGCAGATAAATATAGTGACTTTGATTAGATGACAAGAAGGTTTTGCAGCTGTACCTTGACGCCCCAAAACAGAATTGCCATTTCAGTAGGTGAACCAGAAATCTCAACATCTCCTCCGTTCTGTGAACACATAATTTTCATAAAAAAACATCTTCCATGACATGTAAAATACGTTGAAATGCATTTCTATAATCCATCCGTCAGAAAAATATACAGACATTTCGCTTTTTTTTTTGAAAAAGTCCGTGCAGTTTACTTAAGATAATGAGGGATAAGTCAAGAAATAGAAATGAAAATTCAATATTGATTTTTTATCCAACAGACAAACCAGAATAAAACATAAGGGAATCATCACAAGTAATCGAGAATTACTTCTGGTGCGAAAACGCTGCCTGTCGTGTTTTGCGCGATCCCCTCAATAAGTAAAGACGAAACAGCGGATGAAAGATGCTCGATGTTGTCAGAAGGTTCAATCTTTCTTCCCCCAACATGTGCCTCAACAACAGTCATCTGGTATGATGAAGTAAAGAGAATTCTACACGTCAGCCACGAGAGATATTTAATGCTGCGAGCAGTCCTCTAAATACTGACGCAAAATATTTTATTTTCAATAATGAAATAGTACCTGATTTAATGTCAAAGTTCCAGTCTTGTCACTGCAGATAGTGGTAGCTGAACCCATAGTCTCACACGCTGAAAGCCTTCGCACCTGGAGAAATAAAATAAAATGTATTATTATCTGAAATAGATATGGCCAGAGAAAAGGTGGTACGTGCCAGAGCTTTATCTGCCATCATTTTGCGCATCGAGTACGCAAGTCTGCAAAGTTAAACCAAAAATAATTATTAAATTGCACAGGTTGAACGGATATAAATAATATCAAATATAACTAAAAAATAAAAAAGACTCACGTCAACGTGACAGCCAAAGGAAGCCCCTCGGGCACCGCGACGACCACAATTGTGACCTTTGAAATGTATAATAATAAAATGATTATGCAAATACATATCAAGACGCTCATATACTCACGAAAAAAATGAAAACCTACAGCAATCGTAAATATTTTTATGGCCCCATTTACGGCAGCCTTGGCTTTTGTTTGACCAGCCACGAATTGAGTAGTGCCATCAGGGTTTTTGGTGTGTCCGGTGAAGTATCTAGTAGATGGACGTGTCAGAGACATTGATAAAGGTAACAAAAATTTGAGAACGAAAACACAAGGCGTACCTTGCAAAGAGGACAATGAGCACCGCTAATGCGACAGTGAGCCCAACAATACCGATGAAAGTGGCCACGCCATTCAAACGCACCTTGTTTCATTGAAAAAGCGTAAACCTCAACCTTTGATCAAAGTTGTGGTGCTCACAAATAAATTCAGATTAAAGTTGACAAGTTGGGTTGATCACCGTTCTCGGGTGATCTTCCCTCTTTTCTTCAGAAATAAAATAAAATAATGTTTTCTTGTTTTGAAGAAAAAAAAAGTAATGTTGACACTGGTACTATATACAGATGAAGAAAAAAACCTGTAGAGGGGTTTCTTCCCCGGTGTCCTCTGATATACTACCCATAAGTAGACCCCATTCGGTATTAATACCAACAGCAGTAACCTGAAATGTGCCGATGGGAGAAACTATCAAATTAAAGGCATGAATAAAACGGAACTTGAGGGAAGAAAAACGCACGGCTCAATCAACAGTCATCAGTCATGAAAGATAGAGACGTGAAGGTTTCATCAGATCACCGAATATTATCTTTCTCGGTGCTCTAACAGCCTGTGGATAAATCTTGGCGCACCGAAAACTAATGTTAAGGTGACCAAAAGTACACCCTTAGGAGAGGAATAATTTTTTATGAATAATCTCTCGTTGAATGTATTGGCCACTCACGTGAACCTGAGGTTTCAATAATTTAGGATTGAGGTCTTTATTTTCTCTCCAGTACCCCAAAGAACCCCACAGGATGTAAATGAGTTCAATGAGAGAATGCTGGAGAGGAGAGACCAGGGAGCTTCACTCTTCTTGGCTGCCCTCCTAAAGGAAGGACATCCCTATTTAAAGGAAATACATAATGACCAAATGAACGAAATACCCTGGTGGACTAACATGACGAGGTTGAGAATTATATCATCGATACGAATCATCAGGGATGCTAAAAATCAGACAAAGACAAGCAGGAGGAACTGCCGATGATCAACCCAAACCAAGTTTTATGGAAGCTAAAGATCACCTTAAAAGTGTGGCTATTTGGGGGGCAGCGTCATAGATGAAGATTGGTGATGCCAGCCTCCAGGAAGAGATGGCTACCAGAAGTCTTGAACAGAGTACGTTATGTGCACGCAGGGTGAAGAAGACTGTTCCATCTTTTCTTTGAATGCCCGCCCGCTCAGGGGCATTGGCCAGGCAGTCTATGACAGAGTGAATGTCTCTACAGAGTCCTGGGACTCACTATGGGATGGGGTACCCAGGGGGGTGAGGAATGGGGACAACTGTTTGCCGTGCTCTGGGCCATATGGCTACACCGCAACGATGTCATCTTCAAATGCCGAGAGGCATCGCTGGTCGGCATAGTACACCATGGGAAGAGCTGAGCCTCTGTCTCATCCAGAGGGAGCTGAACGGAGGGTGTGGGGACCCCTAGGGTCTAGGATGCATTTATAACTTTAAATTTATTAATTGTATAGGGAGGACCACCGATCTCGGTTGACCTTCTACCGCTTCTTATTAGGAGAGAAGATTGATAGAAGACTGCTGGATCCCATCTTACATGGGTGACTGGTATCTGCCTAACAATTTGCACATTTCTTGCATAGAAACATATCAGTGAGGGAAGGGATCTCAGTAGTACGAGAGAGTATTGATCCGTGGAATTGAGGGATGTCTCTTTGCATCTCTGTCCGCCTGGCCAGTTATTATCTAAGTTTCTTTTCATTAGCACTCTCGATACAGCCACATGGAGAGGAAAATCGTTTTTTTCAGTGTCTCTATCCTTTGTTAGAGTCATCCTCTCTGGACGTATCTGGGAATACGGAACACAACCAGCTCGACAAGAGCAGTCTACATAAAATTTCCTTACCAGCATGGTACCATAGCCATCAGCAACCTTGCACCCGGACATCAAAAATGGTGCCTTATGATCCTTGTGTACCTGAAGAGAACAGAAAGAGGTTGAAAAATCACGTCATAATAAAGCAGAAATAACCACTAGCTTACGATTTTGCTCTCCCCAGTCATACTGGATTCGTCAATTGCAAGAGAGTGACCAGAAATAAATAGCCCATCTGCAGGAACCTAGGGACAATTTTTTAGCCATCATAAGGGCGAATTTAGTAACTCCATGTAGGAAGGCTAAAATAAAAAGCTTTGCTGAATCGGCACGACAAACCTGATCTCCAATTTTCAACGGTACGACATCACCAACAACAAGGTCAAAAATCGAAACCTCAAATCTTCTTCCACCTCGGACAACCTGAAAACATAACACACAAGGTAATTAGAGAAAAGTCTGAGTCTGGGTATGGGACTATCGTTTCAGAAGCGTACCTCCAAATGTATGTTGCGTTTCTCAGCATTTAAATTTTGGAACTGAAGGGACTGCCGGTAATCGCTAACAGCTGGACATAAAAATAAAAATTGACCCCAAGTTGTTACATGAGCACATGGTATACTTCAAACAGAAATCAGTTAAATCTATTGCTCATGTTACATGAGCAATAGATTCGAGCTTCTATATACATTATATAATCAGGCCTCCGAAAAGAGAGAAAAGGTCAAGTACATTCCTCACATTTCTCTCTTATACCAGCAGAAAGAAAACAGAGGTTACAATGGAACACTCCGAATCGAGATCAGAAAAGTTTCACCAAGAATGAAATGAAACAAAAAGAAGATGACCACTTAAAAAGATGCAGTCGAAGCTCACAACAACATAACATAGATTGCAATAATAAAAATAAAACAAGTGAAAACTGTGACGATGAACATAGGTTCAACGCTTCACGCTTGATCAGGACGAAATTCAAACAAAAGTTCTCAAACTTTTGGCTACTTTTTTCTGCAAACAGGCGATTCCCTATTCGAACACATCTTACCGGTAACAACGATAACGATAATAACAGCAATAGCTATGCTTCCCCCATCGTACCATCCTTCTTTGATGCCCTAAATAGAAAAACAAACAATAAATAAGGGATAACAATAAACAAAAGAATACATAAGCAGCAACTGAAATAAGTGACAAGAAGATGCGTCATCTGTTACAGGTCAGGGGCAAATTACCGAAAGTAGAACGCACAAAGTACCTTCATACAGTATTCCTTTTTAAGAGACCTCCCAAGTAAGAAATTTCTCAGTTAATCAACCACCAGAGTTATCAGTCATGGTAGGATAGCATAATTCATAAAAATATAAGTTGCACGGAAAAGGAGATGATAGATTACTCAAAAGAGTTCAAAGTTATATCCCACGAAACACGCCAATGAAGAAAAAGCAAGAACAAAATTAAAAAAACGTTTTTTTCTGTTTTTACGGTTGTTTAACCCGACAGATTCAGGTTCACAGCGATTATGGTTGTAGGATCGTTCCAAAACGAGCAGGAAAATACATTCTTGAAATATTATGAACGAATTCAATCAAGCTTCGGGAAAGTGTTCAAGGAAAACTACGACATTATATCTGATGGTTATCAAAATAGGCATTAGCAAAAAAGTGTTCCAACAAGACACCAACCTCAGTTTTAATTCCAAGAACAAGTGACACCGCAGCAGCAATCATCAATATGATCAACGTCAAATCCTGCCAAGCTTCCCACAGGAAGAGCTGCAACAGGAAAAAGTTTCGTTCAGGAATTCCGTGAGCTAGACTCTTAGAATAAGATAAGAACGAAGATTTAATTAAGGAAAATTACAAAGAAACTCCGGCCCTTTTTCCGCGGGTATGTATTAGAACCAAATATGTTTCTACGGTTTAACAGATCAGCCTCATCTCCACCGATTCCTTTGTCTAAGTTTGTTTTGAGTAAGCTGGACAATCCATCCATCTGATTTAATTGAAAAGAGAGAGAGAGAGAAACGTTAAGAAAAAATTGAGAGAAAATATAAAGGATTCAGAGTCGTATGCATGCGCACCCCGCCATATCTCTGTAGCACAGATATATCATGATCCCGGCTCATTGAGGTCAGCTGTTCTTCAACGATGCCATAAGCTCCAGGGGCTGTTATCGCTCCAGGGGGGCCTAAAAGGAAATGAATTACAAAATCACTGATAGAACAGATACCCTCAGAATACATTAACGTAAGAGTTACAGGATTGTGCCAAATTAATTTAGATTCAAAAAATTCAATATTTTTTATCATAGCTCTCTCTCATCCTAGATTTGCTGCTGTTCTCGATATGACTGATGGGTGAATATTTTTGTATTTTTTTTTGAACAATAATAATTTGACATCTGCAATGAGGATACTAGACATCCACAACACACGTCGGACTTCAGAGATTTCTAATCAATAATTTTGTAATTTTAATTGCTTCGATTTTGTTGGTTTTATATTGTATCTTGCAAAATTTTAGAAGCTTAGCGAAATGATTTATCATCATATGAAGCAAAAGAAGATACTTTCCATAGGGTAACCTCCATTAGAAAATGGCAAGAGAAGTGTTACCTGGCGTCTCCCTTTCACCAGCCTCTTTGAATAGAAAAGCAGCCTGAAAAGTTGATAAGAAAATATAACCATAAAAAAATCACGACATATTTCCTCTCCTTTTGTTTACCCGAATAACTTGAGCATGCGTTCGAATTTTCCTTCTTATTTGCTCTTTCTCTTCCTCCTTCTTCAAGTCGAGAGTATATCTAAACCTTCGTGACGCATTCAGCACAAGAACTGCTTGCTGAAATTGAACCAAAAAAATAAAAATATTGAAGAAAAATTGAACCTGGAAAGCTTTCATTTGCACATAACAATAACAGACTGACCCAACATTATATAAAAACTGTCAGCCAGAGGCCCTCGTCACATGTTTCTATCTTTAATTATATTTTCTTTCCCCCTTATTTTGTCACCTAGGCCCACTGATATTAGGCCCCCATTCCAGCTTCATAAGTACGGGGCCAACTGTTTAGAAAGAGATGATCCAACTTTTCATGAAAAACCCTAGTATGTGTGACCCATGTGCTGCCAGGTCCGCCTCCGGCTGGAAGAGAAGAACTGAGAAGGTATCAGAGCTGGAGGCATAGGGCAAGTCATCCCATTTTTCCTCTATCTCCATTTGCAGCAACAGTGGATCCAACGTATTACAAAGAAGAGAATATATGTTACAGAGAAGGTTCCCGCAACATCATCGTAGACCATTGACCTCAGAGAACATATTCCGACATCATTCATCAGCAACGTATTGCGGAGAAGGGAACACATGCTATGGAGAAGGGTCCAGCAGTGTCATTGTTTAGTATTGTCCTTGGATCTCAACTCCTACTTCTGGACTTCAAAGGAGATTCGGAAGTCTACAAAGAATCCTATATGCCTACAACTTGACGGAGCACCTACGACGAAGCTTGGGAAGGTGGATACTTGAAATCGACTAACAATATGACATGACAGAAGAGACAGGCCTGGGAGTCATCATTCAGGTCAATGAATCTGGTTGAGAGACTGATGCCAGGTGATCTTCCCCCTCGTATCTGAAGTAGTCAAATTCAATGGATTTAAACCTCTTGATTTTTTTGAAGAAATTAAGAGGCAAGACTTGCTACTGCTTGTACAACACCGTCCAGTGGCGTCTCCCTTCCATTGAAGAACTTTATTCCTATGCAGCCTTATTACCCAAAGCACCGCGAATGGTCGATCATGCCACTTGATTGGAGTGATTTCGCCAAGATGATACTTGAGACCAGAGGACAAGATGACCACCTAAAGAGGGAGCTGGATCCAAGTAATCCAAAGGACAAAGCATGAGACAGGGGTGAGGCCAATGTCTGCTAATGGTTGCTGGAAGTATAGCAACATGAAAGTTCCAATATATGAAAACTAGAAAAGGACTTGGGATAATCTCCAGAAAAGCAACATGAAAAAGAGCCACACCTGGGAAGTTTTTGAGCTTGCAACACCACATCCTTGTACAGGGTGATGTCTGTCGCAGAATTTTTGAAGTAGTTCCGGACTCTTTGATTGGTAATTACTCATTTCAGGCCAATCAAAAATCCTGAAGAGTTGCGGTCAACGTTACAAGACCGTCTCTTCAGGTTATTGACGGGATTGAACAAAGATTATGAAAAGTTTCAAAGTCAGATTCTCAGTCGTGAGAGTGTTCTCAACCTTGAGGAGGCCATCCAAATTGTACTGGACAAAGACAACCGACTTAAATTAGTCCTCGTAAATGACAGAGACAAAGCTGTGCAGGACTTTGGGCCAAGATAAAACAGCAAAATGGTGCAGCTGAACGACATAAAGTGCAAGCGCCAAAAAATCAGAAGACGGGGGAAGATGTCTCAGATGCAGAGAACAAGGGAGTAAGTAAAAGTCTGATTTACAGTGCGCATATTAAAAGGAGGGAAACCACACAACGGACAGTTCCTGGATCCTGCACCTACTCCACAACCTTGCACAAGCTGATGCAGCAGATGCTAAAGAAGTTGAGCCATGAAGTTGGGAAGGACGAGGCAAAAGTGAGAAAACCATGCCCATTGAAGATTATGAGACATTTAAAGGAAGATTTTGGTAAGATCAAGATTATGATAAGCTCTGTGTGCATGGGCCATGCGTAGGAGTCTTGACAGCCATTCCTATAATCAACTGACTATCTTCAAAGTCATTGGGCTATGAAAGTCTGATTGAAGACAGATCTGATACCCAAGATATTTTGGCTGCACAGTATTCAAGCATGTTCAAAATCCTGGAAATACATTCAGTCCCAGAGAGGTGCCATGTCTGTCTGTGGGTTACTCACAAACCCTAAAAGATTATAAGTGCTTTTGCCCTGAATTAAGAAATTTTCTCGTGTCAGCTGACGTTAAATTCCATTTAAACGGGAGTTTCATTAAACTCAAAGAAGAGCGGGTGAAGAAATGTACCTACCTGAGGCCAACACCCAGGACACAACTGGGAGTCTCTAAGATATTACTCCTCACGACTATCCGCAGATTACACCTGAACAGACTCCAAGTCTCCATAAGATGACTTGAAGATCTTACTCAAGGGAGCTTCGAGCATCCAACATGACAAAATGGAACCATCAACAGGTCCAATCCCTATGGATGTAATATGATCCCGACTTGGGAAGGTCACCGACTTTGTGTGATCTCCCTTATCCTTATTTCCAAAAAAAAACGATCCCGACTCAGGAGCGTGATCTATCCTCCCTCTCAATGGGATCTCCAATAATGATGATAACCCCAGACCCCAGATGTGTCCAATGTCATTCACAGAGAGACGCAAGAGAAGGTCCTGGGGTAATGAGGGGGAACGGGAATGGTCAAAGGCGAGTTCAAACAGAGAGGGGTTGGGATCAACCGCAGGCAAGCCACACAAAGACGCAGTGAAGAAGAGGCAATCACAAGGACGGGGACTGCAGAGGGGGGAGAAAGAGCTTGGACGTAGAGGAGAGGAGAGGAAGGACAGGAGTAGCCAAATAGGATAACTTCCAGTCCTCCCTCCTAAAGGGAGGGCTGTGCTAATTGAAGGGAACATGGGATAGGAGGGACCAAGATACCTTTAATGGTCAAAAGCCCCTTAAGGAGGGCCAGGGATCATATCAGGGTGCTAAAGATGAAGATGAGGAAGATAATGGCAGAACAGAGGGAGCATCAAATGGGTCTCTGGATCAGCCAGCTACAGTAGAGGAAGACGACCAGGGGATGGCCAATTTCCCTGAGAAACGGGAAAAGACAATGTACCCAAGGTACCAAGTATCATCCTCGCAGTGTGGTCAGCTCTCACAAGCTGAGAACTGCCTGCAATCTTTCATTGCAACTCTCAGCTCTGTGCCTATATCAAGAACACAACGATGCACTCAAAGATGTGAACTAGAAGAAGGCTATGGACGGTGAGATGGATGCATAAGTAAAATATAAAACGCGAGAGATTATGGTAGGTCCACCAGATAAACGTTCATTGGGGTCTAGATGGGCATTTACTTTGAAGTACAAAGCAGATAGTACCTTACGATGGTACAAGGCCAGGGTAGAAGCCGATGGCTACACAGACATACAGGATTGATTATGGGGTGACCTTTGCTCGAGTTGCTTACCTCAATACAGTGTGAATCTGAACTGTCCTAGCAGCTCGTCTGGGTTGGACACCATCACAGCATGACATGAATAATGGGTTTCACAATGGTGATCTGAATGAAGAGATACATATGCAGCTGGCTACCGAGTAGTATCAAGAGCTGGGTTAGAAAGTATGTAAATTGAAGAAAGCCCTCCACGGACTTAACGGCTCTGAAGAGCCGGGCTTATAAGTTCTCATGTAGCCTGAGAGATATGGGGTACAATTAAAGAAACAGTGATCACACCTTATTTGTGAAACAGCCTTCCTCAGATAATGTCTTATCAGCCTTATCAGCCTTATCAGCCTTATCAGCCTTACTGATATATATTGATGACATGATTATCGCGGGTGATGACAATATTGAGAATCAAGCTTTGAGTGCCAGATTATCGGACGTGTTTGAGATCAAAGCAGTGGGAGACTAAGATTATTTCTAGGGCATTGGGGTGGCTTATTCCTTTCAAGATATTTTCATCTCACAGCACAAAAATATCCTTAATCTCCTAAAGGAGAGTAAAAAAGGAGGGGCAACCCTCCATAAAATGAGTTGATCCCAATATAAGATTGGGGCTTTGTGAAAAGAGCCCCTAATGGGCTAAGAGCAATATCAAAAGCTGATCTAGGCAAGGCTGGGTAAGAAATCCCACTGTCCGCTGACAAGGCTGAGTTTATAACATCGATCAACGGCATCGGTGATATGTTGTAGACCAGAGGTATCCTCACAGAGCGGGGATTGAAGTAGAACAAACCCACAGTTATATACGGCAATAGTAAAGCAGCTATTGGTTCTGTCCATTACCCTGTTTTACAAAACAAAACGAAGCGCATTGAGCTGAAAAAGAATTGGATTACAGAGAAAAATTGACCACGAACAAGTCCAGGTTACACGCACGAAGTTAGCACACCAGATTGCTGATGTTTTTAACAAGGGATGACAAAGTCATTCTTTGACTGGCTTCCGAGCAAGGTGGGAATTAAAAGCATCTGTTCACCAGCTTGAGGGGGGGTGACAGCCGGAGACTCCCATCGCATGTTTTCATCTTTACTATTTTGTTTTTCTTTCGTCTCTTGTTTTGTCTACTTGGTCCATTAATGTAATGGCCCACATTGTAACCTTATAAATATCGGTATACCTATTTAGAAAGAAATGATTCATCTACTTGGTATAAATAGTGGGTATTCCTTTCAACAGTATGACAGGGAACGCCTGCTTTGCCTCACTCGACCTCATTTTCATTCCAATGAAGCGATTGATAGAGTAGTCTAAGGTTCTTAGATAACGAGATCCAAATTCAATCAACATCCGATTAATTTTCCACATAATTAATGAAATTGGGTCATCGCAATACAGCATTCTCATGATCTTCTAGTCCCGCAAGTTTAGAATGCGAAATTCTCTACAATCAGAAGTCAGCAACGCACCGTTTTGCCGATGGATTGGATAAATGCGAAGCCAACTTTGAACGTTTAAATAAAAAGAGATTATTCTGCGAGAATGATTGACAAGCAGATTAGCCGCGTACCCTCCACCGCTTTAGCCGCTCAATGGATGCGTTCTTCGGCGGGATGTCGAAAGTGTTGTCGGACGAACTTCCGACGCCCCAAACACCATCGCCGCCTCCGCGTTCTCCTCCGGACTCCTCGTCGTAGTGTCGATGATGCCGGTGAGGCGAGCTGAGCCATTGCCCCGCCCGCTCCATCTGGGTCACAGGAAATGCAACACCTGCAGATGAGCCGACGGCATTACAGCGCGGAAAGAGCACGACATCGCAATGGGTACTTTCGCTTCATCCAGCCGCGGCCACTGGCCGGGCTGGTACCCGAAAATGGAGAGAAACCCAGAAGAAGAAGATGATGAACAGGCAATGCAATCGGATGCCATGGAAGAAAAAGATAAGACAGAGGTCGAAATTGAATCCAAAAACCATATAAGAGCAACGAATGGAAGAGGAACAATCGATTAAAGAGAACCAACCGGGTGATCAGTTCGGAGCGCCGATGATCGATAGTCTCGACGGGGAGGCAGGCGGGGAGGATTTAGAGAAGCTTCTTCGAACCTTCGTCTGACTGTCCTCGAGAATTGTAGTATAGATCCTAGAATTAGCATTTAAATTTTTTAATTAGGGTTCGGTAGCGTCAACCATTAACCGTCAACCATCCCGTTGTCCTCATCTTCTTCAACCGAGCTCGATGACGTAGGAGTGCATAACGGCTGACGCATTCTTCACGTGAGTTAACAGACTACGGATAGCTCAGGAACGCGTAACGTAGTAATTGTTTAATCGGTTCATTATTACTGAAATTAATATTAGAATTTAAAACTGGGCAGATTTAGTAGACAGGTGAATTGCAGTTATTTATCATTTCATTCGATAAGTAAATGCTAACCCGGTATTTCTAATTTATGCTTGCATTTGTTATGAAAGTTTGTTCTGTGTGTATTTGGCAACAATATTTTTCCCATGGAAATTAGGGTAAATTTTTTTTATAATTATAGTTTTAGCATGTGCATTAATTAATGGGTTCATTACTATGAATGAGGGAGAACAGCTGCAGCAGCCACCAACAGCACTTGCCTCACCTAGGAAAGTATTAACAAATGAACTAATCGTGTCAGAACCACCAATAGCACTTGCCTCGCCTCGCCTCGTCCTTTGGATTGTTTATTTTATTTGTTGTTAAGGGAAGGCCGCTCGTCATGAGAGGGTTCCTTCCCATTTTGGCCCAATTGGGCATGCCCCTAACCTATATAAAGGACGACATGCCCAAGAAGCCAGACTTGGAGTTAATTGAATTTGAAAATTCTTTCTCCAATTGGCTCCCTCCCTCCTTCTCGTTGGAAGTTTATCCTTTCCTAGTTTTAGATTGTGGAGAGAACGTCGCCACGCCCTGCTAGGATGAGATCTTCGCGGAGGAACCATAGCCATCGTCTCCCGCCATAGTTGGTCTACTTTCAACCTACTTCAAGAACGAAAGGTTCTTGTCCAAGAAGGTGCCCAAAATCCTCCTCATGGGTTGTTCTTGAAGCATTGAACGCCGTCTTGGACGTTTCATCATCGCCATCATGACGCCGTCGCTGCCGCTGTGTTGCCGTCGCCGCCGCCACCACCGAGGCCGCTACCATCACCGCCTGCCATGCTCAGCGTGCTCGCACTCCGCCACATCACACGCCCATCCCCCCCCCCCAATCCGCGCGCCCAGGTACTTGCTTACGCTGTGTCCCACGCACCCCTCTATAACCGCGTGCGCACGCCGACACACCCCGTCCGTCGCGCGCCGCGCGCCCACGCCACCCTGTGCCCCGCGCACACGCAGCCGACATCCCCTTCACAAACTATTCCGTCACAAACATTGGTCCCAGCCCAACAGGTACTACCGTCTTCCTTTCGTTCGTATTTACGATTATCTCTTCCAGCGCCATTGATGTGTGTTCCCGTCGCCTTCGATAACTCAAGAGTATAAAGTGTTAGGATTTAGCCACCCTTTATTGTGAGAGATAAGGTCATTTCTTTGTGGTACAACTAGTTCTTGTTGTAGAGGATTGGATGCCTTCGGGTAATCATACTATCCCTCATCCCGTAGCTGTCAAATTGGTCCAAAGGGACGTTGAGGAGTCTGATTGTGATCAATCAAATTTCGTCAACTTAGTTGAACATCTGATTTAATCAGTACTGCTGCATACTTTTCATTGAATTTACAAATTGCATTACATTGTGGTGTAACACGACTGCCAGGAATGATCAGACCGTATATACAATGATCGATCAATCGCAAAACACAAAATGCTGATGCGAAAAAGATGCATAAATTTAGAAAAAAAATGAGTAAGTAGATCAATCGTCAACTGACGCAAGGGGCAGCTCAATTGGATGACACGTGACGGGTTTTGTTACGGTCAAGCTCCCAATGAACCACGTAACCAGATCGAAGGAACCGACGTGGTAGGGACGTTCTTTGTCCAATAATGTCCACGCCGTCAACAATTACGAACTGATCAAGTATCATCAAAGAAAATTAAGTAACACAGTGTTCAGTGGCTAACCTAAAATTACGTACAAATTCTCTCGAGGCAAAGGAACAGATGTAACCGGCACTGAAAGACGCAATTAACGCTATAAAATAGAGGTGGGGGGGAAGAAAACAACCTGAAGACTCCGGATAGGGTGCTTGTGGCGGGCACAACCGAGGTGCACGTAGACAAAGAAGTTCAAGTCAAGGTTGATGCCGGTTGCCCTATGATCACGTCCATTGGAGAGGAACAACAAATAGCTTGATAGGTAGCCGGAGGTTGATGATGATGGAGTTCACGACCCATGGGATATGTTCACAAAAGGATAGAGCCCCTTTTCTGACAGTCTTTGGTCACGGGAATCTTGTTCACAAAAGGATAGAGCCTATTTCTGACAATCTTCGGTCACCGTAATGCATCCGAAGTGAATTAAGTCAACCAAGTTGATGTAGGACGACTAAGGAATGGATGACTGGAGTACGGGGAAGGTTACGGATGGATGGACAACCCACAGAAATACACACGGTCGGATTCGGACTTTAAAACCGATGAAAAACTAGTGGTGCAGCTCTGACCCTTGTCGAGGGTGGGAGTATTGTCTTCACCCACCGCGACGATGCCTTAGCACCGAAATCAATACCCGAATTCGCGTCGCGAAGGAGACTCTCGAAAGAAAGGGAGGAAGTGGGGAAATCCAAACCAAATCTAATCCGACGGCGGTGGAAACTTCTCGTGGAATACTAGACGAAGAACACGGCGACACCAAAGAGTTCAGGCGTACCTCGGCACCATAGTGCGTGAAGAGGCTGCGGGGAATTCTGATTCGTGACAAGACTAGATGATTCCGGACGTTGACTGGCCCACTGGACGAGAAGATCTGGACGTTCCGGGCATTGAGCGGCCCTGGTCGTGAGTTGATGTCGTGATCGCAAATTCAGGCATAGGTGGATACCCGCGCATGCGAAGCGCGAGTAGGGTGCGCGGAGCGCACGGAGCGCGCGGAGAGCGCGGAGGGCATGAAGCGCACCCGGAGCGCGCGCGGCTCAAAGCGTCGGACGGCGTTGACGACGGCCGGCGTCGGTGGCACAAGCGTGCGCCGGGGCGATCTTGGGCGGTTCTTGCGGGGCGGCCTGGGCGGCCTGTGGGCAGCCCAAGCGGGCGGCCTAGGGGCAGACCTGGGCGACCCTGGCTGGGGAGGCCTAGGGCTGCCCTGTTGGGGCGGCATGAGGCTGGCCCTAGGCCGTCCTGGCAAGGGCGGTCTAGGCGGCCTGGGGATGCCCTGTTGGGGAGGCCTGGGCGGCCTGGGGTGGCCTTGGGCGGCCTGGGACAGCCTGGGGCTGCCCTGTTGGGGCGGCCTAGGGCTGGTCTTGGGCGGCCCTGGCAGGGGCGGCCTGGGACGGCTTGGGGCTGCCCTGTTGGGGCGGTCTAGGGCTGGCCTTGGATGGCCCTAGCAGGGGCGGCCTGGGACGGCCAGGGGCTGCCCTGTTGGGGCGGCCTAGGGCTGGTCTTGGGCGGCCCTGGCAGGGGCGGCCTAGGACGGCGTGGGAATGCCCTGTTGGGGCAGCCTAGGGCTGGCCTTGGGCGGCCCAGGGCAGGAGCGGCCTGGGAAGGTTTGGGGCTGCCCTGTTGGGGCGGCCTAGGGCTGGCCTTGGGCGGCCCTGGCAGGGGCGGTCTGGGCGGCCTTGTGCGACAGTCTTGGGAGGGCGAGAGAGAGAGAGAGAGGGAGAGTGAGAGAGAGAGGAAGAACGAGGGATGGAAGGCTGACGACGCGAGGCGGCAGCAGCGGCGGCGGCGGCGGCGCTAGGGCTGGAGAGATAGGGTGGCTTGGGCAGTCCAAGAAGAGTTAAACAAAACTCAATTCTTGAAATATGATTGCCTCACTATTTCTTGAAACAATGGCCTATACATATAGGCCTTGGAGGAAAGAGAAAATACAACTTAAAGACGAGAAATTAAAGACGAGACGTGCTTCATGTCACGCCAAGGGGCAGTTGTTGATCTGCCATTGGTGACGTGTCATGATGCGCAAAGGAACGTGCGTGCGTGGAGACGTGCGTAGCGGAGACGCTTGCGGCGTGCCCGCAGCAGGAGTGTTGACGTGCGTGCATGGAGACATGCGTAGTTGGGACGGTTGCGGCATGTCCGTAGTGGGAGTGATGACGTCGGTTGACTATGGCGTCGTATCTGTAGCGGAGACGTTGACTTCGGTTGACCGTGGCGACCCGTCCAATGATGATGTGTTGGCGTCCTCGCCATCAGAAGGTGAGAGAGAGAAGGAGAGAATGAGTGGGAGGATGAGAGTGAGAGCAGGGAGAGTGGATGAGAGACAGAGAGAGAGAAAATGAGAGGGAGAGAGGGGGAGAGAGAGAATTAGAGAAAAAGAGGGAGAGAGGAGAGTGAGAGCAGGGAGAGAGGGTGAGAGAGGGAGAGAATGATAGGGGAAGAGGGTGAGAGAGAGAATGAGAGAAAGAGAGGGAGAGAGGAGAGTGAGAGCGCAGAGCAGTGTGCGGCCGTCCGGACGGGACGCGGCCCCGGCCCTGCGGAGGGCTGGGACGCGTGACGGGACGCGGTACCGGCCCCGGCCCCGGGGGCTCACGGCCCCGGATGACACGGCCCCGGCCCCGGCGGTGAAGGGGGACGTTGGGCGGGGCCGTTCGGCCCGGGCCGCTTCCTGGTCGATCGCACCCTGGACTCTGGGGCCCAGAGTTCTCAATTTCTCATTCATTTATACTTTTTTTGAATTTTTACTTGAGAAAATAGATAATTCTCTTCCCCTCCTCTTCTTCCTCTTCTCCTTCTTCCTCTTCTTCTCCTCCCTTTTCTTCTTCTTCCCCCTCTTCCTCTTCCAAATTTCTCTTCTTCTCCTCTTCTTATTCTTCCTCTTCCTCTTCCACTACCTAAATTCCAGAAAAGACCACATTCAAAGTTCAAACACGAAAGAGGAAGAGGGAAGAAGAGGAAGAGGAAGAGGAAGAGGGAGAGGGAAGAGGAAGAGGAAGAGGGAAGAAGAAGAGGAAGAGGGAAAAAGAAGAGGAAGAGGGAAGAAGAGGAAGAAGAAGAGGAAGGAGAAGAAGAAGAAGAAGAAGAAGAAGATAATAAAATTTGATTTTTACCTCATCAACTAAGAGCTGGGTAGTGCACTCCGCTGTCTGCAGGGGGGAACCCAGTCTAGACTCTGGACGGTAGCCTGTGGACTGTGGTCTGAAGGGGGGGCCGCGAGTTCTGCAGAGTCGTCGGAAACTCCCTTCTAGGGCTTCTATATTATAAAGGGCCGCGTCACCGCGTCCCGTCCACAGGGCAGAACGCGAGACGGAGTCGCCGGGGGGGCGCGCACTCCTGGACGTGCGCCGGGACGGCGGCCCCTGGGGCCGCGTCCGGCGGCCCCAGGCCGGTGACGACCGCACACTAGCGCGGAGAGAGGGTGAGAGAGAGGGAGAGAGGGTGAGAGAGAACGGGAGATAGGGTGAGGGTGAGAATGAGAGAACGAGAGGAATAGAGGAGAGTGAGAGCTGGAGAGAGGGTGAGAGAGAGAATGAGGGAACGAGAGGGAGAGAGGAGAGTGAGAGGGTCAGAGAGAGAAAGAAAGGGGAAGAGGGCGAAAGAGAGGGAGAGAGAGAGAGAGAGAACGATATGGAGAGAGGGTGAGAGAGAGGGAACGAATGAGATGGAGAGAGGGAGAGAGAAAAACAATGGAACTTAATTCCAACCTCAGGTCATTCTATTGGCCAAGAAACAAATATATAAAAAATTCACAAGATAATGTCCGTCTGAGAAGTTTTATATGAGAAATGTCTTACATCATTGTGGTAGCAAGAGAGAGATGATGTAAGAAGAAACCAAGGCAATACTCAGAGAGGGAGAGGGATATGTTCCCAATCCCCAAGAAAAGGTTCCCGCCACCAAATAATATTAACTTGTAAAATGGTATGGGCTCATGTGTTGGGTAATTCAGCATTCCCCCACTTAGGATAGAAATATTTTGGTAATCTTAAATGTAAATTAAACGATATACGTACACCTTTAGTAGACAAAAAAACTCTGCACAGATGACCAGCCCAATCTACAAAGTCATCCAAGATATCGAAGTAAGACGCCATCATTTCCAAGAACAAATCCTTGGTTGTCATCGACAAACCTGCAACCAAAGAAAGTTTTTAATCTCCCATTAATTCCAGAAATAATGTGCATTGGGAAAAAATTCTGCAATTCATAAATAGTTCATCATCACATCTTTCTGAAGACCGTACAAAAATCCAAACCATGCCAACAGGGCCGAGAAAGAAATCAAGTCCATGGTGATGGTTTCCACTACTAGCAGAAAGAAGACAAAATTCATATCTAGGATAGAGTTTAGAGTTTGGGTTTGTTCAGGATAATGAGGATGATTGATCATGAACCGTCTTCAACGTCATATGTATGAATAATCTCATCGTCATCATCATCATGCACAATGACACTCATCTTCTACCAAAAATGGATGACGAAATTTGGGGATGATGATGCTGAATAAGTCGTTTTCAGCCAACACTAACGAGACAAGTGATAAAAGGGCAGAAGTATCCATCTGTGATACTTATTTGCAATTTCAACAAGGCTCCTCCCATAAGTGGGAAGTGGACAATGCCCAACACAACGAGGAAAATTGGAACATCATCAACGGGGATGATGAGTAGAAAATAATAATGATGGCGAGAGAAAAATGATGATGATAAAATGTCACGCATCTTTTGAAAAACGTCGGCTTGGTAACCCCTTGTATAAATGATGAAGGTAAATATTATGCAGTAAGAATGGTTGCATACTTTGCAGAGTAAATATTTGCAGAGATACTGTCTGCAGCTTTGTCATGGCTCCATGTCCTCCCTCCGTCATTGGTTCTTAACAAAACGCCACTACCTCCAGCAGCCCATGCTTCGTTCTGGAAAGTAAACCGCCAAGGATTTCACCGCAAAAAGCACGTACAATCCGATGCCCTCTCTCTCTCTCTCCCCCCCCCTCACTCTCTTTCTCTCTCTCCCCCTTCCCCTCTCTCTCTGTCTATGTCTCGGTTGTGTGCCTCCTCTCTCTCCCGGTCGATTCGATTCGGTCGGGTTAATAGAACATCTTTCTCTCTCTCTACCCCGGTTATGACGTGGAATCCACCGTGGCTGCCAGGTGGATTCCGCCCAGGTCAAAATCTGGCGGGGAATCCACCTAGCAGCCATGGTGGATTCCACGTCATAGCTGGGGATATGTCGGAGTCCCCTTAGAGAGTTTGGGATATACCGTGCCAAAAAAAAAAGTTTGGGATATATCTCAGATTTTTGAAAAAGTTTGGGACATTTCGTGCTACTAACCCGTTATTTCAAAATGCCTTTTTCCTATTGTCTGGGCTCTCAATAAGTAAAAAAAGTAATAATAAGATACGTTATAGAAGAAAGTGTCACAATAGTTGGCCGACGCCAATGATTGGCTGATACAAATCATTCATCCTAATCTGAACAAATCAGACTGTGCCTCTTGGTCTATGGCATTAAATCAAATAATAGTAAGTTTTAAACCTTAGAAATATTTAAGATTTAGGAGATTTATGGTTTACTCATGAAACCTCTTTGTATGTCATTATAAAATTCCAGGAAGTTGGGAAAATACAATAATATTCTAACAACATGAACAATATTAAAACAAGTCCATAATAAATATCCAAGACTTATAAATTATTTAAAATGCATTGAATGCCATAAAATTATCTATAGTTACCAGGAAATCTGGAAATGTCTCAATGAAATATCCACGTATTTAAAATGTTTCAATGAAATAAGTATATAATACATAAAAGATAGCATGTTGTTTGTGATTACAACATACAACCTGGTAATTATTAACCACCCCATCATGCACATCATAATTTTCTTGTTTTATAATGGTCTTTAAACATTGGGTTGTTGCGATTCTTTGTGGGTAGCCGAGGAAGCTATCTGTGGCCATTAGCAACCACGTGACGGAAGAGGAAGATATGTATTTCTATGTCATTACTAGTATGAATATTATTTACATCATGATGGATCATAAATGTAACACACTTGAGAGCTGAACTAGAGACCACGTAGACTAAGTCAATAGAGTATATAACACAGTAGACGAGAGATTGAAATATAAGTACCAAATGGAATGAAAGAGGCCAAGGGAGAGACTGGGAAATATAGAGGTGGACATATAACCGAGAGGCAATGAGAGGAGAGAGATGAAAGGAGAGAGAGGCGTGAAAGGTAGAGATGGAGAGATTTTACAAGCGTGGATAAAAAACTATGGAGAGAGATAGATAGAAAGAGCCAGACGAGAGGCAGGACACAGAGTTGGGAGATAGGGAGAGAGGATAAAGTGAATATGGAGATAGAGAGAGAGAGATGAGAGAGAGGACTGAGAGATAGATAGAGAGACACGAGGGTGAGGATTGAGGGATAGATGGAGAGAGGGATGGGAGTGAGGATAGAGAAATAGATAGAGAGAAATGAGATTGAGGATAAAGAGGACAGAGAGACGGAGAGATAGATATACAGATAGATAGGGAGAGTTGAGGGTGAGGATAAAGAGGATAGAGAGACGGATAGATAGAGAGAGATTAGAGACATGATAAAAAGGATTGAGAGGGAGGGAGGGAGAGAAAAACAGAGAGAGATTGATATATATATATATATATATATATATATATATATAGATTGAGAGAGATAGATATATACATAGAGATAGATAGATATACACATAGAGAGAGATAGATAGATACATAGAGAGATTGAGAGAGATAGATAGATATATATATATACATAGAGAGAGAGATCGAGAGGGATAGAAAGATACATAGAGAGATAGATTTATAGAGAGAGATTGAGAGAGAAAGATAGATACATTACTTAGTAGAGAGAGAGAGAGAGAGAGAGAGAGAGAGAGAGAGAGAGAGAGAGAGAGAGAGAGAGAGAGAGAGAGAGAGAGAGAGAGAGAGAGAGAGAGAGAGAGAGAGAGAGAGAGAGAGAGAGAGAGAGAGAGAGAGAGAGAGAGAGAGAGAGAGAGAGAGAGAGAGAGAGAGGCATCTTATCGATTCTCAACCGTCAGATATCCTCGTTGCTCAATCGACGGTCACGATGAATTATCGAAGCTCGCTAATTTTCGGCCGTCGGATTGAATTCTAGGTCAAGGTATAACATTCCACTACGCCCGCGCTCTTTCTCCTACACCTCTCTTCCTGTTCGTGGAGGCCGGCCGCCAAACCCTAGCGTGAGCAACCCCGCCTCAGCGCTCGATTCTCCTCTCCTCTTCTACCCTCCCTGCATTCTCCTTCTAAAAGTTCGCAAATTTTCTCTTGGGTGATCTCTCGCAGGAACGTTAATCAGAGGTAAGCGACATGGCCGAGGGGGCGAAGACAGCCATCATCCCCGAGTCGGTTCTGAAGAAGAGGAAGCGCGCCGAGGCATGGGCATCCGCCAAGAAGAAAGATCTCGAGCAGCAGAAGAAGAAGAATGCGGAAAACCGCAAACTTATTTTCAGCAGGGCTCTTCAGTACGCCAAGGAGTACGAATCCAAGGTAGTTTATTCATAAGATGACATATGGTTCATTATATAGTTTGAGATTACCTATTTCGGATCGATAATCTCCTGATTTCTTTCTTTTAGGAGAAGGAACTGATCCAGTTAAAGCGGGAGGCCAGGTTGAAAGGTGGATTCTACGTCGAGCCTGAGGCTAAGCTTCTCTTCATCGTTCGAATTCGGGGGTGGGCTCAAATCTTTCAAAAAATTATTGATATGATTTTATGTCGTAATCTTTTTCCCGATTTTATTTATATTTCCGTCGCGAACACTAGGTCCTGTGATGAGGCTGAATTTCATCAGCCTTTCGCAGAGGACACATGATCTTACTTACCTGATTTTTCCCGTCTCTTTATTCTTTACTAGATGTTGCACTGTTTCTTCATGCTTGGTCAACTATCATGGTCTTGCGTTACTCACCGGTTCTATTTATTATTCCTACATTGGTTTTTAACTCTTGTATTTTTTACCAGTATCAACGCTATTGACCCAAAGACCCGGAAAATCTTGCAGCTCCTGCGACTCCGACAGGTGTGGATTTCATACTAAACTTAATATCGGCATAGACTCTTTACCTAATGCTCTAATGTCGAATCCCGCAGATTTTCAACGGCGTGTTCCTCAAAGTGAACAAGGCCACCCTCAACATGCTTCACCGGGTGGAGCCTTATGTTACCTACGGGTACATCAGAATTCTCTTTCTTCATTGCTTATGTTACTATCACCAGATCAAGGAAGACTCAATATTCCAGAGAAATCATAGGTTTATTGTTCTTGTTTTGCAGCTACCCCAACTTGAAAAGCGTGAAGGAACTGATCTACAAGAGGGGTTATGGGAAACTCAACAAGCAGAGGACTGCTCTGACAGAAAACTCCATCGTTGAGCAGGTCTTGTATCAATCAATCAATCAATCAATCAATCAATGTATATTGATCCTATCTTTGATAAGCAAACGAAATTGACCCATTTGGTTCAATTCAGGCTCTGGGCAAGTATGGTATCATCTGCGTGGAGGACTTGATCCACGAGATCTTCACGGTTGGGCCACATTTCAAGGAGGCGAACAACTTCCTGTGGCCGTTCAAGCTGAAGGCCCCGCTCGGCGGCCTCAAGAAGAAGAGAAACCATTACGTTGAGGGAGGAGACGCCGGCAACAGGGAAAACTTCATCAACGAGCTCATCAGGAGAATGAACTAGATCACTTATCTGCCTACCCCTCTTTATCATCTCTCGTCGTGTTCCTCTATCTCACCCCTGAAACCCGAATGTCGGATCTTATGCTTGCTCTCATCAGTTTTGTTCTTAGAACATTTATTTTTGAAATATGGGTAAGTTTTTTGTCTCTTACGTTCCTCTGTTGACTCAATATTTTTAAATTTAACTTTTATTTCTCATGGACCGTTGTATGTTTAATCTGCATCTCATAAGTTTTGTTTTAACATATCTTTAATGGGCAAGTTTGTAAATTTGCGCAGCTCACAGCTCTATAATCTTGTATCGTGTTCCTCTTCTCACCAATAAAACCCAGATGCTGAACCTTCTCATGCTTGAATTACAACTCTCATCAGTGTTCTAAGAAAATCAATTTTGAAGTATGGGTAAGTTTCTTATCTACCCTACTCGACCGATAAATAACCTCTTATTTAGTATTCAAGAATAAATGTCTTATATATAACCTCTTATAAAGTTATCATGTTTCTCTTCTTGCCCCTTAAACCCATATGTCGGATCTTCTCATGCTTGCATAACATCTCTCATCAGTTCTGTTCTTAGAAAATTTGGGCAACTTTCTACTCCAACCTTCTCTATTATTAAATGACCTCTTCTCAAGTTATCATGTTCCAGTTGCCAAGATGACTTCCTTTGCGGTCCTTCTCCTGCTTGATCTGAAATTTTCATCACCTACTTAAGTAGAACATTTCTTTCACAAATATGATATGTTTCTAGTCTGTCGTACTCCATTCTCTAATATCTTCTCATAGTCCTCTTCTCAACCCAAACCCCATCAGGTAGATAATGGCCTGTCGGACCTTCCTCTTGCTTGCACTGCATCTTTCATCACTAATAAATATTCTACAAACCTGTTTATTTTCGAAATATGAGTTTGTTTCTAGTCTGTGATGCTTTCAGTCTGTTCAACCCGGAATATGAGTAATTTCCCACCATGTTCTTTATCTCTTCACCCAAAGACCAATAAGCTAGATGACGTTCAGTCGGAGCTTATCTTGCTCGCGCTGCATCTTTCATCACTAATATTCTACAAGGCTATTTTTTCGAAATCGGAGTAACGCGGTAGGAAATTACACATGTTTCGGGTAGGA